>NW_008356458.1:1542220-1569065 GCF_000622305.1 Nannospalax galili
CTTCTTTCCCTTTATCCCCTAGGTTCCTTGTATTCCCTTCCCTCCCCCTCCCTTAAAGTAACCCAATTTTTATCCATATCTCCCTTATTAACACCTGATTCCTACTGTTCTCTTTCAGGTTCTTTCTTTTCCTTTACCTCCCTGTTTCCTTTTCAATATTCTGGCTCCTGTAGTTATGTCTGGATACACACTCACTGTCAGGATATTGTTCTAGGATCTACATATGAGGGAGAATATATGTCGATTTTTCTTTTTTCTGCATCTGTGTTACTTCACTTAGTATAACAGTTTCTAGTTTCATCCATTTACCTACAAATGTCATGATTTTGTCATCTTTACCAATGAATAGACTCCATTGTGTAAATGAACCACCTTTTCATCATCTACTCATCAGTTGAGGGACACTTAGGTTGCTACCATCTTTTAGGTATTGTGAAAGAACAGCAACAAACATGGATGTACAAGTGTCTGTGCGATAGGATGAGTTCTTTGGGTATATGCCTAGGAATGGTATAACTGGGTCAAATTGTAGGTTCATTTGTAGTTTCTTAAGAGTTCTCCACACTGCTTTCCATAGGGGCTGAACCAGTTTGCAGGCCCACCAGCAGTGGATGAGTGTTCCCCTTTCCCCACATCCTCTCCAACTTTTGGTATCATTTGTTTTCTTGATCTTAGCCAGTCTGACTGGGGTAAGGTGGAATCTTAAAGTGGTTTTAATTTGCATTTCCCTAATTATTAGTGATGTTGAACATCTTTTAAGATGTTTCATAGCCATCTTTACTTCTTCTTTTGAGAACTCTGTGTTCAGCTCCTTAGCCCATCTTTTAATTGGGTTGCTTCTTGAGGTTGGCCTATTTTAAAAGCCTGAAGGAGAAATCTTTAACAATCTATGCTGCCTAGCTTCCTCCAGGAACAGAGTGAGGAAATGGATTTTGTCCTCTGTAATGAGAACCGATTGCCTACAAGAGCCTGGTGTCCCCAGCCAGAGCCACTGCCTTGTGATGTCCTACTCTGGATATCTGTTAAGTACACAGACAACAGAAGAAGAGTTGAACTTTTCCAGGTGCTATGAGATTGAGACCCCTGGGACAGAAACTTCTAGTACTAAGTCACTTGGGGAGGATGTGTTCAGCAATCAGCAGGGGCAAGAATGCTCATCCATTGGTGGCCATGCAGCCGCGGTGGAAGAGAGTTTCCAGTTCCTCACTGTAAGGCATCTTCTCATCTGGACTCACTGTGCTCCTTGAATTTGACCCAAATGAAATGATAACTTAGGGCCACACAAGCCCTCTGCATGATGGATGCATATGGCAGTTATATTTTTGATTGTCCTAACTTGGAAGAAAGCAAGATTTCCATTAGTACATAAGTGGCTTAAATATGAGGCAGGGTAATGGTGAAAAACTCTAAGCCTTGAACTCAGGAGGGGAGGCAGGAGGATCATGAGTTTGAGGTTAGCCTGTCTATATCATAAGACCCTGTCTCAAAAACAGACAGACCAAAAAAAAAATTAAGTCAGGGACTGGAGAGATGTCTCAGTGGTTAAGAGCACTCACCGGCTGTTCTTCTAAAGGACCCACGTTCAAGTCTCAGCACCCACATGGTGGCTACTGGGCTCCTCCATAACTCCAATTCCAGGGGATCCAGCACCCTCTTCCGGCATCTGCGGATTTGCACACATGTGGTTCACTAACATATGTGCAGGCAAAACACTCATACATATATAAAAATAAAAATAAATAAATAAATAAAAAAGATAAATATACATGACAGGCCACATAATTTGATATGAATGCTGATTAAAAGAGTCTCACCTCTTACTATGACATGGACATTACCAAGTAAAAGATGCTGTGTTAGAAAGCTTTCCATTGCTGCTATAAAATACCCAAGACAATCAACTTAAAAGAGGAAAGGTTTATTTGGATTCATAGCTTGAGAAGTTATTGTTGATAGTCTCTTGGTCTGTTGTTTAGGGTGGTATATCATGGTAGGTACCATGGTAGAATAACCTCTCACTTCCTGGACAGAAGACAAAGTAAAAAATACCAGGGTCTCAATATGTCCCCCAAATGCATACCTGCAATGACCTAAGACTTCTCACTAGCCCCCCTTCTCCTTTCCTCCTCTCTCCCCTCCTTCCTCTCTCCTCCCTCCCTTCTTTCCTTCATCCCTTCCTTCCTCTCTTCACCTCTCCTCCCTTCTCTTCCCTCTCCCCTTCCCCTTTCATCTCTTTTTCTCTTTCTATCCCTGTCTCTGTCTCTTTGAGACATGCTTTAGTTGTATAGCTCAGGTTGTCTGCAAACTCATGTTCCTCCTGCCTTGGCTTCCTGGGTGCTGAGATTTCAGGCATGTGTCACCATACTTGCCTAAATTGCATGTCTTAAAGGTATCACCACTTTTTTATAGCACAGATTTGGGATCTAAGACATGATCTTTTGGAGGACATTCTAAATGCAAACTGATATATTATTTATTGCCAATGATATGAATATTCTGTAAAATACAAAACCATAGAGTCAACAGAAAGATATCAGAGACAGGGAGGATGAATAGACAGACACAGAGGGGTTTTAGGGTCATAAAATTGCTACAGATTATGCTTCAATAGTGAACACATGACATGCATATGTTCAAACCTCTACTGAGCCATCATATGAACCATATACTTGGGTATAACACATGCACATTCAGTTTGTAATCAATATACCATTCTGTCAGGGAATGCTGATAGTGGGCAAGGCTGAACATGTGTGGGTGAAGGGACTAAATGGGAAACTCCTGTGCTTTCAACTCAATTTTGCTGTGACTCTAAAACTCCTATTAAGGGCTAGAGACATGGCTTAGTAATCAAGAGCACTTGTTGCTCTTGCTGAGGACCTGAGTTCAGCTCAATTTCCAGCACCCACACCAGGCAGCTCACAACTGCTTACATCTCCAGCTCATGGGGATCAGACATTCTCTTCTGGACTCCATGGCACCTGCACTCATGTGCACAAAACACACAGACACATACACATATTTAAAAAGAAATAAAAAGCCTTTAAAAACACTATAAAAACAAAACATTGAAAGACAAGACAATGTGCAGTAGGAGGTATCCAGGTTCTCCTTACCGTGCTCTTTCCCTATCTCTCACATGCTCTTTGCCGTCTGCAGTTTTACTGGGACATGGAGAGTGAGCTGGGAACAGCTCTGGTCTGTTGAATATCTGACTTGTCCAGACACCTTGAATCTTCTTCCCACCGAGACTCACAGAGTCAACAGAGAACTAAGCTGATTTCCAAACAGAAAGGCTGCCTGCAGGCTGGATGCTGCCTGCAGGTAGATCTTATTTTAAAATTTGAACTACTTTCCAAAATGTAAAATCAATCAGTTTACATTAAAAAAAATCAGAAATAGCATCCAAGGATGCATGAAACAAACCTAATGTGTTCCCTTAAATCACCTGAAGCTCCTGAAGCAATGAGGGTTTTGAACCCTGTTGCGATGGGTCACATCTGTGCATACAGTTCCAGGAGCTCTCCACGTCCAAGGAGTTTCTCCCATTAAACTCATGAGATGCTGAAAATCTTGTAAATCCAATCTGTTCAATATATCCATCCTACCCTGTATCCTAGTTCAGTGGCACAGTACACTACAGAATGCCAGTGTGCCTCACTGGGCTTGCTGAAAGTTGCAGGTGTCTGTTACTGCTCAGCGTCCCAAAAGAGTATCAAATGTACACTGCTAACCTCTGAAAATACCAAAAATCAAAATTGCAGCTAGTGTCTAACTGATGTATATCATCTTTACTCTACTGTTAAAGACAAAAAACCTTTCAAGTTAAGGGGCTGGAGAAATGGCTCAGTGGTTAAGAGCACTGACTGCCATTGCAGAGAACCTGGGTTGGTTCCCAGCACCCACATGGAGATTCACAAACATCCATAAGTCCAGTTTCAGGGGATTCATGCCTTCTTCTGGCCTCTGTGGGTACTGCATGCATGTGGTGCACTTATATGCATGCAGGCAAACACTCATACACATAAAATAAAAATAAATAAGTCTTTAAAGAAATCATTAAGTTGAACCATCCAAAATGGAGGACAACTTAGAAATAGATAAGCACTTCTAAAACAATAATATTCATGTAAGACAGGAAAGCACACACTAGGATATTAAAGATCTCTTGTGCCCTGTAGAAAAATCCCAGAATCTTCTAAACAGTGGTAACTTAAAAAGGTGTTATTACAGGAGTGTCTACAAACTGGGCAGACAGTGACCAGGCGTGAGAGAGGAGTTTTTCCAAGGATTAGGGAACCTGAAAATTTATTCCTATTTGAACTTCAAGTTACCTGGATGACCTCAGAGGAACCTCTTCTGAGCTGCACGGTTTTTATTATCACAGCATTAGGGATTTACACACCAGTTTTTCCAGTGAATGTCTTTTAGAATACCCACGTTTTAAGGAGTTGACATCAAAACAGAATTCCATTTTCAAAGCATTTGCGAACCTCATCTTTTATATGGATTTGTGGGGTGTTTGTATGTGTGTGTTCATGTTTGCCAGTACACGTGTATGTGTATGTGTGTATGTGTAGAGGCCAGAAGACAATGTCAACTGTCATTTCTCAGGCACTGTTCATACTTTTTTTTTTTCTTTGTGAGACATGGTCTCTTATTAACTTGGAACTCATGGCTTCATCTAGGCTGACTAGCCAGTGAACTAAAGGGATACAACTGTCTGTATCTCCCTAGTCCCTGGATTACAGGTACACCAACACACACTTCTTTTTTCACAATGTGGATTCTAAATAAATAAATAAATAAATAAATAAATAAATAAATAAATGTGGGTTCTGGGGATTTAACTCAGGTCCTTATTCTTGCAAGACAAGCACTTTGTTGACAGACCCATCACCCCACACTTCATGTGGCTTTTGAAGACAACTTTTGGATGCTGCTGTACTTAGGAATGGTTCATCTCAGTGCAGAGTTGTCATGCTGTGGCATAGCCTTTGATAGGTCACAGGTACAGAGACCATCTAGCCCAAGAATCTGTAGGTCCTGTGAGGGGCCTTAAGAATAGATTCAGAATTTGACAGTTTTGCATTTAGGGCTGCTTCTAATTAATTCATTTGCATTTTTCTTTTTTTTTGAGATAATTCTATTTTTCTCTCTTGCTAAGGATAGTTATGAAACAAATTAGCAATGGAAAGTACCTTCTTTTTGCATTTTCTGAATTTGATTTTTCTGAGCTTTCCCTTCTCTGGTTGTAATTGGGTGCTTAGCCCTTCCAAAGTGACCATTATGCTGCTAAAATACTGAAATCTGGCGAGAATGGAGCTGTTGTGGAAACATCAAGAAGACATAATTACTGCACAATGGCACCACCTAAAATGCATAGTGCTGAAACACATCTCAATTGGAGAAGCAGCATTTTGGGGGAAGATATTTTCTATTTCATGATTTCTGTCCTCTTTGTTTCTCTTATACACATGAGTCAGATCAGAATGCTTTATTACATGAATTTAAAATGAGGATTGTTAAAAAAAAATCTGCTTCTTGTGAATGAGGCACGCTTAATCTTTTAAGGTCCCTCAGGGGCCAGTTTGGGAGCCCTGGAAAATATGGCCACTTCTGGAACACCAAATTCCTTAAAAGAGCTTATGCTGTTTTCCTCTAGGGGATGTGACATCTCCAGGAGGCAGAGAAGTATGCCTGTAAGATGATTGAACCAGGTATTAAGAAATCAGGCATTGTTATGAGGCTGAATTTAGATTTATATCTTTAAAACAGTTGAACAGTAACATTTAAATTCTTCATATGAAGCCCCATCTCTTTTACAACAAAAGGAGAGATTGATCAGGGACTCCTTGCTGACTTTCCTAAGGTGCTCCAAGGTGACAGCAACTGCCTTCTTACCTGGTACGGGTTTACCTTGGGCAGACCAGAGGACTGCTGTCTGTTTAGAAAGAGATAGTATGGAATCTCAAAATGTCTTTTTCTTGTGATGGAGGTGCAGGGATCAAACACAGGGCCTTGTGCCATGCATTCCATCATCCACAGAAATCTAAAATGGATTTTGGTAACAACAAACCACAAACCATTAAGGAGCCCTGACCATTAAAATAAAA
Organism: Nannospalax galili; assembly: GCF_000622305.1. Taxonomy (NCBI): domain Eukaryota; kingdom Metazoa; phylum Chordata; class Mammalia; order Rodentia; family Spalacidae; genus Nannospalax; species Nannospalax galili. The sequence continues at coordinate 1,548,337 of NW_008356458.1, forward strand.
TTTGCTGGGGCTGCGTCTTTCTACAGCCTCTTACTAAAGTTCAAAAAATAAAACTGCACAGATGCACCATGGATATATGTATTAGGGAATTTCATTTAATCATATGCTCATGTGAGCCAGCAGGCTTTCTGACCTTATTAATAAGAGCAAAGTACTTAACTTCCGTCAGAGGTCTCAGCCCCATTACTTCCTACATCAGGCAGCACAGTCATAAGGAGCTTGACACCAAGCATCATATTCTGATAGGGACAGTGACAAATCAGTTTGTAGAGAAGACTGATGGGGGTTAGGACATCAGGGAAACATGACAATTTGAAGACTATGGATTCTTAAAAGACAGGGACGAGGCCTTGCTCATGTTTCTATCCCTAGTGACTGACTATTTGGAAAAGTTCAGAATTTCATGATCTTATACAAGTGACAGCTGACTGTGTCATGGAGGAAAAGTGTAACTTCCTTATTCTAGGGGGAAGATACAGGATGGAGAATTGCTCATCATTACTGTGTAACATTGTACTGTTCATCCTAATATCCAGTGTTAAAATGAACCCAGATGTGGTTAGAGTTTGCTCTTTCCCCTTGTCCCTTCTTTTCTGCTAAAGGATGTGGTCTTTCTTCAGCAAAGGGACCTTGAGGGGGTTTTCATGTATGATATGGATTTATAACATGGCCTTTTATAACTGTCCTCTTCCTACTCCTTCCGCTGAATGTTTTAGAATATAGCTGTTATTTTCTACATTATTTCTATAATAACCCCCAAATAACTCAAATGATAAGCAATATACAGATTGTCATATTTTAGTAAGCTGAATAATCAGTTATCCTATAAACCTAGACACACCCATAGGATGGGATGATGCCCTGAATCGGACTCTTCCTTCATGTCCCTTTTGTTGTGTGGTTGGCTTAAAATACTGTTTGAAATTTAGGCACAGTGGTACATTCCTACAACCCTAGTACTCTACAGGCCAAAGTTGGTGGATTGCAAGGTTCATGTTAATCTGAACCTTGACAAAAACAAAAACAAAAACAAAACAACAAAAGAAAGCCTGAGCCGACACTCCAGTCTGACCTCCTACATCCTGAATAGCTCTGATTTGTGCTTCTGGTCCAATAATGTTCTCAATGGCCTTCAAATATCCCGAGTGTCTATTTTTAATAATTGTAACAGTTGGACGCAGCCACTCTCACCATCAACCAAGACCTCATACATTCTCTTCAAAACAATTAAAAACCCTAGTAGAGCACTCAAATTCCAAACATTTTGTACCTTTGCCTATGGATGTCACTGCAGTATTTCTTGGATGTATGAACTTGTATTACTCGATCTGCATGCCTTTTTCTTTCTCCAATTAGGTTTGGGTCTGAACTTGAACTTGGAATGATCCTACTGCATGGGAGTCATGCCAATCAAGTCCTACAAGATAGCTCCAAATAGTTCCTATGTGATTTTAAAAATACTCTTCTATCTTCAAAGGATCATAACCCTATGTAGGTAGTAGGCAGACTGCTATGCTTGTGTGCATGTTTTATGTATGTGTGTGTGCATGCATGTGTATACGTGTTTGTGTGTATGCATGTGCATATGTGCATGTGTATGGTGCATGTTGTGTGTGTTTAATTGCTCACAGCTGTGACACAAAAAAACAGAAAAAGGTAATAGCTGCTTAAGGATTTTTTTAAAAAAATATTTTATTATTTTTATTTTATGTGTATGAGTATATTGCCTGCTTGTGTGTAAGCATCATGCAATATGCATGGAGGCCAGAAGATGGAATTGAATTCCCTAGAACTGGAGTTACCAAAGGTTATTAGCTGACATGTGGGTACTGAGAATTGAACCTGGGTCCTCTGCAAGAGTAGCCAGTGCTCATAACTGCTGAGCCATCTCTCTAGGCCTGTTGCAGAAGTTTTAAACAAAGAGAATAGTCCAAACATGTTAGATCAGTGATCCTCTGATTCTGGAAAGATGTAAGCAAAGAACCTGAAAATCGCATCACAGAAGTGTGGAGTCTCATCATCTAAAAAGGTAGACTACTAGACTACTTCTAAAAAGCCAATAATCAAGAAGAACAAAGCATGGCACTCTTTCAATCTGTTGTCTATACAGAAAACAATTTCCTGGTCCAATGTCCTTCTCCATTTTTTTTCTGTTTAACTTGTCATTCTTGTTAATATGACCCAGGATGAAAAAGCCCTGGAATTCTTGGTCATGGTGACCTATTTTCTTCCCACCTCTGAACAGTAGTTTCTGGCAACACAGAGAAAATTTCTGTGTGGGTGGGGAACAGGTTGTGAAGCTATGAGCTGTTGTTTAGCTATTACTCTGATCCAAGGACTACACTGACCCTCAAGGAGACACAAAAATGCAGTGTCCTTTCTCTCAAGTGACACAACAATGTAGCTGGGGAGACAAGCGCATGGAAACCTCAATAATCTCAGATGCTTCATGTGCTCCTCATTCCTTTGTGAAACTAACTGCTGAAGTCACAGATTCAATCTGCAGAAAGAAACTTTTCATCCTCTTTGCCCTTCCTATACCTTTTAAAAGGCTTATTTTGATTTTAATGTGTGTGTGTGTGTGTGTGTGTGTGTGTGCGCGCGCGCATGTGTGAATGTATGCCATATGTGTAGAAGTGCTCCCAGAGACCAGAAGAGGGAATCAGATACCATAGAGTTACAGGTAGTTGTGAGCTACCAGTTGTGAGTGTTGGGAACTAAATTCAGGTCCTCTGGAAAAGCAGGAAGCTCTCTTAACCACTGAGCCATCTCTCGAGTCCCTACATCCTACATCGTGAATAGTTCTGATTTGTGTTTCTGCTCTAATAGTCTCTTCAATGACCTTATTTTTTTAATTCTTTTAACACTTGGACACAGTAACTCTATCATGTCACTTTCACTTGAAAAGCTTACCAAGACCCCATAAATTCTATTCAAAACCATATAAAACCCTAGTGCAGTATTCAAGCTCCAAACGTTTTGTATGTTTGCCTATAAATGCCTCTGTAGTATCTATCAACTTGTGGCCATCATTACACCTTTTCTGGTCCTTTCCTCTGGAAGACATCTCTCTCTCAGTCTTTGTGTATTTCAACCTCACTTTCCTCCAAGTCTTATTCAAATTCCATTTTATTTCTAGTAAGTAGATGCCAATTACTTACCTAGAATGTTCTTTATAGCAGTTTTTACAATCTAGCTTGAAATATATTTCTTTGCATAGAGTAAAATCAAAGGAAAAGTATCTAAAATTTTAAAACTGTATTTTGCAAATTATAGGGTAACTAATTTTAAATTTAGATACAATGGCCTTTTCTAGATGTCACTCTATCCATGGGAATCTGCTCTGGAAGAGCCCAAGATGGAGATGAGAATGATCTGTCATATTGTTTCTTGATGTCAGGCATCATAGGCTTACTCTTCTCACATGTATAAACTTAGGTCTTTAAATACTGGTGTTTCCTGAAATGCTCCATTCCCATAGTGAGCCTTGACTACAGAGGTGGACACATGGCTTGGATTGTTCTAAACAATAGCTCCCATGACAGACATAACACTGAAGGTCACCTGACTCAGCTTCATTTCCCTCATTCTAACCAAATATGAAAACCCAAAACAAGTCAGTCTACATAGTGCTCAACCAAAGACATGATTATTAATATCAGCCCTTAGAAAAATTAGTATCATTGGATCTTGTGAGCAAGAAATACTGGTTTTCCTTATGGTTCAGATATTTTTTTCAAGAAGAAAGATAACAATGAGTATTTTTCCTACTATTCTGGCTTGAGAATCAAGTCTCTGTGTACTAGATAATTCCATGATATGTGTCTTATGTCCCTAAGCAAAGCAAGACTCTTGAGTTTTAGAACAATGCCTGTATCACCTCAGAAGAGTACTCAGTCTACTTTGTTTATTCAAATGGGAGAATATAGAAATCCTCCAATATGGAATTGGCAGTGGTTAAACCCTTTGTTTTTTTTAAACTTATTTTTAAATTCTAGGAGCAGCAATACCTTAAAACTAACCCCTCACAGTCCACGAAACCCAACTCAAGTGGTTAGTCTAAAGTGATGACCTCAGATATGGCTACAGAATATAGCAAGGCTAATCCATCATTCCCAAAATGTCATCCTGTGGGATGTAACCAGATGTCCGTACTTCATGAGAATTGCACTTTAACACAAGAAGCTAAGATCCATTTTCCTGATAGACAAACCAGTGGTCATATACTGACAGGAGCCAGTGGTTTAATCACGATGATCTGTAATCTTCCCATTCCAGAGATGCTTTTTCCCTACTCTAAGATGCACAGTGCATCCCATAAAACCCGTTCTTTTAACTCCACAATATGCGACACAGCTTATGTCTGTTTCCTTATTTACCCTGTGGATCGGCCATTTATCATTCAGATGCTCAAAGTGGGCCCTATTGCAAATGCGATAAGATCACCCAAGCCATATTTCAGTAAAGAAAAGGAGATTGTCAACTCACTGAAAATGTATGAAAATAAATCCACCTGATATATACATCTTTGATCTCTTCCAGTGGGACATGATAAAAATGTCTCTGGGTAAGTTTTATCGCTGATGAAGGGCAGAGGCTGACAGCCCAGGGCAGGTTTGCAGAGCATGGAGCCCATAGGCTATGTCTTCTCTCCACTGCAAATACCTTTTTCTCCTTCTCTGAGCTATCAAAGTAAACCAGAGTGTAAGAATTGGAAGGGGCTTGGGCTAGACTTTTCCAGGTCTTTGATCCAGAAATTCACAATATTTATAGATCACGATGCCTATAAATACTTTGTTGGGCTGATAGTAGCTCTTTTAAAGGGATCCTTGAGCCCACGAATAACACAGACATTAAAAAGTTATGGTACAATACACATAACAAGAATTAACTACCTTTCCCCTTTACTTTTCTATGGTACAGTCTTGTTATATAGTACAAGCTGGTCTCAAACTTATCAGGATCTCAGGCTGGCTTCAAATTCACAATTCTGCCTCACTCCCCTGAGCCCTGGGATTATGGGCATATACCATTATGCCTGCTCACCATAACATTTGTGTGTGTGTGTGTGTGTGTGTGTGTGTGTGTGTGGTGCATGTGTGTGGTGTGTATGAACATGCATATGGGTGCCTGTCCTGTTCTAGCACGCTCCACCTTATCCCTTTGAGATAGGATGCCTCACTGAACCTGGAGCCTGGCTGGTGGCCAGCAAGCTCCAATGATCCTCCTGCTTCTTCCCTCTACAGCGCTAGGGCTACAGGTGCACTCATATCCATGCCCAGATTCTATACATGGGAGCCAGGATCTGAATTCAGGTCCCCATGCTTGCTCTGAGATCAACCCTGACAGATCTAGACCACAGGCGCTGTAGTGTGGATATAGTTTGTCCCTATAAAACACATAGAATATTGGTTGCAATGTATTGGGATATGGGACCTTTAAAAAGATCAGTATCTTCTTGGGAAATTAGGTTGGTCCCTAAGAAAAAGATGAGTTGTAAAGCAGATCAGTTCTTATGTCTGCTCCCTCATCCACAGGGTGGAACCACTCTCCCATGCATTGTCCTTATGTGACAGTGTCCTTTGTGTCCTGCCATGCTATGATGCAGCATGATGCCCTTGCCAGATGCAGCTGTTCCTGTTTGGACTTCTTTATCTTTGGAACTGTAAGCAAAATACACCTCTTTTCTTTATAAATTACCCATTCCCAAGTAGTCTGCGATAGCAACAGAAAAATGACTATGACAAGTCCTAGGAAGGAGAATCCAGGTAAGGCACCTATTTTTCCCAGCAATGCCCACAGACGTAAGTCTCTATCATGACCTCTCCTGCTGGTTTAGAAATCAACTTTTGAAAACCTCAACCAGAGACACCCCTGGAAGAAGATTATTGGATTTGAACAAGATGGTAAAAAAAAGAAACTCCCCAAATCTATTCTTCAAGCACAGGGGATATAGAATAAGCCCAAACCGGGAGCAAGCATCACAGAATTATTTTCATGGGATTTGAAGCCGAGGATAAGGCTGGATGCAGACCCAGCCTTATGAAGGGATGAGGACGTCACTTTAGTCTGTGAGTCTCACAATCTGTAATCCCTCCCCATCCCATTCCTTCTAACCCTCAAACTCCAGGGGTCCTACTTTTGATATGTGTGAGATTTCATCGAATAGTGCACAGCAATAGCAAGGTGAGGTGACATTCTCATCAGTCTATTATGCATTCCCTCCCATGGAAAGTCACCTGTGTATTGTCTGATGACCACACAGGGAGACTGTTTATACAGAGTGGCTTTATTCTATCAGAGATCCCATTATTGAGCATGGGGGGGTGTTTACTAGCTGGCAGCAGGAACCATGGAGGGAAAATCACAACCGCATACCTCCATCCTGCCTTCCCTTTCCTCTCTCAACCTGTTTCCTTCCTCAGCCTTTGCTGAGCAGCTCTTCTCGAAAGCAGTCCTGCTCTCACCTCCTGTGTAACTCCTCCTTCCCTCTCTTGCTTTCCTCTCTTTTCCTCATTCCTTTTCTCTGTCTCTCTCACCATTACACATTGCCCAATATTCATTGGATGTTGGGGTCCTCCAGTCCAAACTCCAACCCAAATCTTATAACTTCCATGACTTTAATGAAGAAGAGGAGGACTTACTTCCTGTCTTTATGGTGCTTATGGTGAGCTTCCCAGTGTGTCTTATCTGCAGAACTGAAGAGGAGGAAGGAGAGTACACTGTGACAGTCAGAGGAGATGGGGAGCTGGAAGCTTAATGCTCAGGCCCTATGAGGGGTGGATTTGGACTTCAAGAGATAGAGTGAGAAGTGTCCTTGAGGAGAAGGACTAATATACATGACATCCTGAGATGGTCCCTAGCAGGAAGTGCAGTCAAGCTAAAATTAACTTCACAGTAACTAACATTTCTGACAAGCCTCTACATCAGGCACTGTGCCATGCTTACAACATAGATCTCATTTAATCTTCATTTAAATCTATGACAAATGGAGCTGGCGAGATGGCTCAGTGGTTAAGAGCACTGGCTGATCTTGCAGAGGACCCAGGTTTGATTCCTAGCACCCACAAACAGGACCCTTTTACAGATTGAGAAATTAATTCTAACAGAAATTATATTACCTTGTCCATAGCTCCACAATTAATTAGTGGCAGATTAGGAGTTGAACTCCTTTACCCTTTAAGATTTATTATGTCCTGAGAGGAACAGAAGAAAATCAATTTAAAGTAGAGATGTAAAGGCCAGGTGGTGATTGGTCTTGTGTTCTAGAAGACTTCTTGGACCAGTGAGATGGGTTGGCAGGTAAAAGAGAGCCTGCTTCACATGCCTGATACCCTGAGTTGGATCTCAGCAACCCAAGGTAGAAACAGAGACTGGACTCCCACACTGTGGTAAGTACGGGCACAGACAGGAAAAAAAAATAAGTAAATAAGTAAATAAAATTTTATTTTATTTTTAAATGTAAGATGTTAGCATTTAATCTCTGTTCTATTTGAGCAGAACAAGTGCACAATACAAATTAAACTCCCTCATTTCCCATCCCTTCCATCATTCCACAGCTCATTTCAGAACTGAAGCTCCCACATCACTGTATTCCATTTCTGTTATTCCTTCTTTTCTAACATCTGCATTATTCTTTGATATTGTGACAAGAGTCTAAATGCACTCAGGTAAGCAAGATTCTAAAACTCCATATTGAATTCATGTCAGCCATTGCAGTTTTCTATGGTAGGAGTTTTTCTTTGCAGTCCATTATTTGGTGATGGAGAAACTTCCTGGTTCAGAAATTATGGGATAATTATCATTTTCATACTTTTGAAGTAAACAGATTCCCACATTCCAATGTTAACTTTTTTCCTAAGACTCCTCAGGAGTTTCATTTTCTTTAAAAATTTTGCTTATTACTTATTCATTAAACAGATTTATCTAGAAGTAGATAGTATTCTCTCTCTTGAGCTCAAGTTTTACTACCTTTCCTTGAAGTTTATAGATGAAGGTTGGCAGTAAATATGCCCAAACACTCTTTAACTCTCTCGGTGTCTGTCGTTCTAGTGCTTACTGACTGTATTTAAAATTATTTCACTAAAGCCTTGATTAGTGACTTCGCCTTTGAGATCTTTTATATAGCCTTGAGGTAGAATATGAAAAAGTATTTGAACTGGGTCCTGCTATCAACAGTATAACACATCCTACAGACTTCTTTACTAGGGAAAGGGAAAGGCATTAGTTTCTTCTTATCAAGATAAAACAGGCAAAACATTTCTATTAAGCTTAAATCAGTTTAAGATGGCTTGCAGCTCTTCGTGATGCTCATGGTGAGCATATGAAAAAAAGGAGGGAAGATGAAAGTAAGCATGTCCAGGATAAAATGTATGGGCATGCATGTGAGAATGTCTATGTGTGTATTTATGTATGTGCATGCATGTGTGTGTGTATGAGCACATGTATGTGCGTGTGTGTGTGTGTGCACGCATGCATGTGCATGTTGATGGGGATCAAATCCAGGTCCTGAGGATGCAAAGCAAGCACTCTACCCCTGAGTTACAGCCCCCTACTACGGAGTTATAGCCCCTTAGGGTAATTCTTGAGCATGAACTATGAGAGAGACACTGGTACTGTGTGTCTTCTTTTCATGTAGGCTTTTAGCAGATCCCAAACTGTCCTGGGCTATAAAAGCATGAAACTATGAATAAAGTCCAGTAAAACAATATCTCATGGGCTGGGTGTGTGGTGATGCACACCTTTAATCCCAGTACTTGGGAGGCAGAGGCAGGTGGATCTCTATGAGTTTGAGACCAACCTGGTCTACATAGTTATAGACCAGCCAGGGTTACACAGTGAGACCCCCGTCTCAAAACAACAACAACAAAAATGTCTTTTATCCTTACCCCAATACTACTTCAATCTGAAGCACACATGCATTTTTTTCTACATTAATTCATGTATTGATACATAATTTTTAGCTGTCCAATAACAACACAGAAATATTTAATTTTGACTAAACATTTTTTTCTAGGTGTGTTTGTAAAGGTGAATTTAGAAGTTAGCATTGGAAATGGTAGACTGAGTGGAGCAAATGCCTCTCCCTGATGTGGAGGGACATAATCCAATCCACTGAGGACCCAAATAGAATAATGAGTTAGAGGACAAGTGGATTTATTCTCTGTTCCTGCCTGGCTGCTAGAATGGGGACATCTGCCTTCTCCTGCTCTCCCTACTCCTGGCCGTTAGGCTGTGAGATCTTAACTTGAACTTGTGACAGTGGTTCTCTAGCTCTCAGGCCTTGGGAATCAGCGGGGAGCTGTGCCTCTGGTTCACAGATGGGATTTCTTTTTTAAAAAATATTTTATTTTTTATTTTTATTTTATATGTATGAGGTGTATTACGTGTGTGTGTGTGTGTGTATGTGTGTGTAAGTGTGTGTGTGTGTATGTGTGTGTATGTGTGTGTAAGTGCACCCATGTTGGGCAATGCCTGCCGAGGTCAGAAGAAGGAGTCAGATCCCCTGGAACTGGAACTACAGATGGTTATTAACTGCCATGTAGGTGCTGGGAATTGAACCAGGTCCTCTGTAAGAGCAGTCAGTGTTCTTAACCACTGAGCCATCTCTCCAGCCCCAACGGGTGGGATTTCTTAAGACCTCTTAGGTTCTACTTCCCAAGAACCAGTCTTTTACTATAAATATCTTCTCCTTGTCTCTTTCTCTGATTCCTTCTTTTTCGTTGACTTTCTTTATCTCTTATTGGCCCTGTTTCCCCAGAGAACCCTAAAAAGTACAAACATAAATAATGTTGGAGCAATAGGCTGAGTCATGGATTGAAAGAGCAAATGCCCACAAGTAGACTGAATGGATTGCTGTAACAAATGAGTACAAGAAGGTACTGCTCCATTGTCTAAAACACATGCAGCTTTTTTTTTTTCATTTCTTATTTTCTCTGGAGACATGTACACATTAGTTATTTCACGTTAATTCTACCATAAGAAAGAAACTAGCAGAAATACAAAGTAGAAACCAATATCAATGTTTTTAGGAACTAACAAGGCCTGATGGGAATGGAGCAAACTACAGACGAGGTACTCAGTGAAAAAGGGTGCAGTAGTTACTAAGCTTTTGCTGACTGATAAAGATGGAAAAACAATAACATAAGATCTGTCCTTTTTAAAAATTGCATGTGTTGGTGTGTGTGGTGTGTATACATGTATACATGTTTGCCTGTGTGGGGATAAAGCTGTGTATGTGGGTGTGTATGCATGTCTGTGTGGAGGCCTAAGGGTGAGTGCTGTCCACCCTATTCACTGAGGAGTTCAGCTGAGCCCAGAGCTCGCTGTTACAAGTAATCTAGCTGTCCATTTTGCTCTGGGGAGCCCTTGTCTCTGCCTTCCTAGAGAGCTGACATTACAAGCAGGCTGCCATGCTCCTGTGACATTTAAATGGGTGTTGGGGATCAAACTCACTTAAGTGGATGTTGGGGGACCCAGCACTTTATCCTCTGAGCCATATTTCCAGCCCATCTCTTTTGTTTTCAAGGGAACATAGAAATATGAGTTTATAAGTAACCAACCCATTTTTTGGAATGATCAATAATTCAAATGTTTAAAAATCACATAGGTTTGGAGAGAAGACTTGTGGTCCTTTCCTGGCTCACTGAACACCAGTTTGGGGCAAGTGGAAAGGTTGGAATTCCAAGTGGAATGGAAGTGGCATGGTAGGAGTCAAAGTGGAGTGGGAAGGGAAAGTCTGCAGGAACAGGATGAGCCTTATCACCCACAAAGCATGGAGACAGCAGACACAGCCATGTAGGCTTCTGCATCACCCACTGGGAACATGTCAAATCAGAGCTACTTCAGGGTAGTTAAAAAGATTATTATAATGATATGTTGGCAATTTGAATTAATTACATACTGATCCACCACAGATTACAGTAAGTGGAGAGAGAAAATAAAAATAAACACTGAACTGGAAGAGATTTGTAGGATGAGAAGAGAATGACAATTCACTGGGAATAGTGGATACGGAATTCAGAATTCCTATTCTATAAGGAATTAGGAATTCCTATTCTACAAGGAGCTCAGAATTCCTGTTCTATGAGGAACTCAGAATTCCTATTTTATAAGGAACCCAGAATTCCTCTTCTGTAAGGAACTCAGAATTCCTGTTCTATGAAGAACTCAGAATCCCTGTTCTATAAGGAACTCAGAATTCCTATTTTATAAGGAACTCAGAATTCTTGTTCTATAAGGAACTCAGAATTCCCATTTTATAAGGAACCCAGAATTTCTCTTCGGTAAGGAACTCAGAATTCCTCTTCTGTCAGGAACTCACAAGTCCTCTTCTATAAGGAACTCAGAAATCATATTTTCCCATTCCTTTACTGAAAACATGAAGATGACTAGGAAACTGTTGGTGAGATTTTATGCTCATTTTTCTTAAATGAAGAAATGGTTTCAAATTCAGAAACACCATGAAAGTTTTCAAAAAGATTCATCCTTTTTGCCTAGAAATTGTTTTACTTAAAGCAGTAGAGCAATTTTATACTCCACTAAAACAGTACGTATAGCGCATAACCTTGGGGCAGGTAACAATCCCATTCAGTCTTTATTTTCGTACTTCAAAAATGTGGTGAAATTGATGGCTTCTGAACATTCTTCCCACTCTAGTGTGTATGAGGATGTGTTACTGGAAGGGATAGTTTGTCATTATAGGAGGGGATGTGAGTACTAAAAAAAATTTCAAAAGAAATGTAATTAAAATAGGGAGCAAGAATTCATAGCAAGTGGTGAAATGTTTAATGAAAGCTTTATTTTGAAAAGGAAGACTAAAATTACAGAGTTTTATTCCAAAGTTAACATTTAAGTTATAAAAGCCACTACATAAAATGTTAGAATGAGCCCAGCAGAAATCAAGTGACGATTGATTTGGGGCCAAGCATAATTTTCTCTTGGCTTATTTGAATGACAGAGGATACAATATCTTTTATTTTACATTTGACTTTCCCAGTGTGATAATCAAGAGGGGCACTTCTGCAAAAAGCCTTTGAAAGCTTCATCAGTTTTCCCAGGAGCCTCTCCTTATCTTTGGTATTCAAATCTTTCTCTTTTGAGGCATCTATCTCATAATCATCCACATCTATTTTTCTCTTAATTGTTAACCATCTGACTCTACAAGATTCTTGTATCAATAGCTTTGCATTCAATCAGACCAATTTTCTTCCTCTTTCATAGTCTTTATGAAATCCTGAACTTGTGGGCAGCACTTACAAGATCTTGCCTTGTCAAAGCACAGAGCTGGCAAGTATTTAACCCATGAGGTGCCACCCACACCACAGAAGAAGTTGTGACAACTGATACATGTTTACTTACAACCAAGTATACCAGAAGTATAAAACAGCCCTCAATTAAGAACCCTTGAGAATGAGATTATTATCTGAGAGCTTTTCACCCCTTTCAGTGACTTCTACAATGATGACTCTATTGTGTTTGGATGGGGAATTTCCCAAACTTTGGCCATCCTCATAACATAGCTAAATGTTTGTTCACTACTGTGACCTACTTTTAAGATTTGTTGAGGTTCTGGATAGAACACAGGGTTTCACATACAACAGTAAAAGACTCGCCATCGAGGTACACTTCTAACCCCAAACTTCTAAACATTTTGATAATTCATATGCCATTTGCACTATTTAAAAACTATTTATTTTTATGTATTTGAGTGTTCTGCCTGCATGTATGTAGATGTATGACTTGTGTGCAATGCTCAAAGAGGTCATAAGAGGGTGTCTGATCCCCTGGAACTGGAGTTACAGACAATTGTTAGCCGCCATGTGAGTGCTGGGAACTGAACTCAGGTCCTCTGTAAGAGCAGCCAGTGCTCTTAACCAGTGAATATCTCTTCAGTTCCCCCTACATTTCTACTATTTTTTACTCAATATCTTTTAGAGCTATTTGGCTTTTCAATGGAAATAAATCTGTTTACAAAGAAAACCTTTATAATATTCCCATTAATGAATGGAAGGCAGCAGTAATTGGAAGGTAATTTAAAGAGATGCATACTGATGGTAAAACAATCTTTAAAATTCTAGCTAGATAGTATTGTAGTACTGGTTACAGAAATATTATCAGCCCCAAGGTCTGATCTTGATTTACATAAGCAGAGAGATTCTGGGTATGAGAATTTTTACAGGTGCTCTGTTACTATAATGTGGTTAAAAGGTTCTTCTAGGGTAATCAAACTAGGGTAAGAAATTGTAAGGTAGTGATTTTCTCCTGATGTCAATCAATGTTATCTAAAGACAAGTACACTGAAAATCATCTTTAACAACCAATGGTTCCTCACCCCCCAACCCCCTATCAAGAGAACAATCCCCTAACTTGCCCATGGACTTCTCTGGTGGCCAGAGAAGCAGTTAAGTGCCACACATGGGTTATTCTCTTGAAGACCAGGTACGATTGAATGCTCTCATAGCATTTGGACCAAAAAGAATGCTTGAATGTTTGTCAATATCCCGTGTGTAAAGCAGTTGGGTTGTATAGTCCCTGTCCTCATGAATTTTAGCACATGATGGTCTACACTGTGACCTGGTCACTATGATAATAAATGTTCCTTTACTTAAGGCTGTCATCTATAGATGTCAAAAAATAACTAAGAAGAGTAATTAGCATGCTCAGAACTCAGTATACATACAGCCCTCTTCAAAAAGGAATTTTAAGTGTTAATCTTCAAAAACAAGACCTGGCCTTCTTTAAGGCTGAATCCCTACATTACTTAGAAAACTTTATATTTACAAGTAGCATTTGATTCTGAATTGTTATTGTATAGAAAACTCACAGGTAATATGACATTTCTCAATTCATTTCTGTACTCAAAACAGTGTGGGCAGTTCAGCAAGGAGTACCTGTCCAAGATGCTTCAGTAAACAGTTGATAGTATTCCTTCTAGATGATGTAATTGTTGGTTTGCTTGGAAAACATGATGTGCTGTCCTCTTTGGATAAAAGGGCCAGATCACATGGGGACTGCCATCTAACCATTGGTTCAGATTCTGGGCAATTGTACATAAAATCTTATATCAAGGGCACAGTAGTCCCTCAGTGGTGTCCCAATTCCTGTCCTGAGACAAAGCGAATATTCTCTGGAGTCTACCACATGCTTGGCACTGTAGTACCTTTGCTTAATATTCCTAACTGTTCTCAGAAGTGCCTGTTATTGCCACAGAAAATGAAGTCTCATTGAAGTTACATGAATTGGCCTGGTTTTATGTCTCTTGAGTGATAGATACATCCAAATCTGATTTCAAAGTCCATGTGGTATATATGAGCATATCCAAATTGAAATGTTTATAGTCTGCTTTGGGGTAGAAATGTACACTATTGTCTCTGCAATTGAGTATTCACCCACAGATCAAAAACGCTTTCTTTTTTAAAATAGTGCATCTATACTGAACATGTACAGATTTTTATTATATCATTATTCATTAAATAATGCAACTATTTATATAGGTATTAAAAGTAATGCGAAGATGATCTTAAAAGACAAGGAAGGAAATCAAAAGGCCATATTGATTTGGGCCCTAAAAATAGAGTTGTGAGACAGTGTTGAACCTGGTCTCAGGCACATCCACAGCTGAAACGTGTTTTTGTGTGTGTGTGTGTGTGTGTGTGTGTGTGTGTGTAGTTATATGTACATGAGTGCAGTTATTATCAAGTCCAGAAGAGGGCATCAGATCCCCTGGAGTTGGAGTTACAGGCGGTTGTGTCTCCCAACATGGGTGTTAGAAACTGGAGTTTGGTTCTCTGAAGAGCAGTAAGTTCTTTTAACCATTGATCCATCTTTCAAGTCACCCTCCAATGCCCTTTTTTAAGACAAGGTCTTGCTATGTATCCCAGGCTGGTCTTGAACTCGTTATGTAACCCAGGATGGCTTTGAAAAATTTCCTCCTGTCTCTATCTCCTGAGTTTTTAGAATTACAGATATGTTACCACTACACCTGCCCCACCCCAAGAAAAGAATAATTTCAGGGTGTAGCTTACTTAGAGTTTCACAACTAGTAATCTCATTTAGTCAACTTAGATTGGCAGAAGGCAACTGTTGTCATTCAAATGTGTGCCATTTAGTCATTTAAACTAGAATGTTAGTCCATAGGGAAACAGTCTTTTTTTATATGAGCAAGTCTTTCATTCGGTCCTGATTTATTCTTAGACTGAGATAGGTTCTGAATCTTAAAATCACTTGAAAGTGAAATCTTAAAGTTGCTTGAAAGACAAGTAAACAAGTTTTAAAACAGAGAAGCAAATGCCTCTGAGGTGCACCAACTTCATTAAATTGACTTGCAACTTCAATCAGCTCCAATAATTTCTTCTAACAATGAATTTGAGGGTTAGCACACATTTACATGATTGGTTTAAAGCTATAGAATAAGATGACCTAAAAATTCCCATGTGCTGCTAAGTTTGCATAAAGCTTAAAAATCTGTAACCTAGCCTGGAGGTTTTATTTTCTTGAGAAATGCTGGTTTGTTCCATTCCTCACAAATTTGTTTCATTTTACCAAGATATTCCAAGGAACTCAGAGGCAATTTTGCATTCAAGCTTAGTTTTCTATTCCTTAAACCCTGAGAAAAGGCAAGTGATACTCCATCTAAAACAAATTGAAAAAGAATTGAGAGAAAATTATTGCCTCTAGAAGTACAGAGAGTTTTTGTGATAAAGAAAGAGATGCAGTAGAAAACTCACTTTGATTTTCTAAGCCTTGCTAAGGGTTCATGGGACCCAGTCTGTCCTTTGAGGCAAATTTTCAGTCTTCTAATTTCTTTCTGTTTCTAATACGTAATATAATCAATTCTCAATTCAATTTGAATTGTGAAGACGTGGATTAGACCAACTCTGGTGGGAAAATAGTTGAAAGTGCTTGTATTGAACATGTGGAAACCTTTGTTGCTATCTTTTGTCCCTTTACAGTACAGTATCACAACTATTTACTTAAAATTTATATGACATTAGGTATTGTAAGTAACCTAGAGATGAATTAAAATCTATAGCAGGATGTGTGTGGGTTTCACAAAATTTAATGCAAGGGGCTTAAGCCCCTCTGAATGTAAGAGTTTGGTTCCTACTATCACACTCCATAGATACCAGGAGACAACTATAATTAACTATAGAAACCAAAAGAGGAAATATTTTCCCTCACGTACATAGTATGGCTAATATTCCTTCCATTTGTGCAAGTAACCTATCTTCTGGACATTACTTGTTTTCCTTGATCTGAAGAATAGCTCTAATTTGCTATTTTCTGTGTATGTGTCTCACAGTCTAGCCTGAGAAACTACAGTAATTTTGAGTTCTTCAAGGAACAAGTCTTGTTCAGCATCCAAGCATTTATAAATCAAATTAGATTAATGCAGTGATGCCACATGCTAAGGTCTTCTCTAGGGCCTTGCTTTTTCCACTACAGTCTTCAGGAAGCTCTAAGTAGAAGCTCATCTTCATTGCATCTCTACAACCTCTTTAGTGTCATTTACCCTCTGAGATGTTCCTCTACTTTCCTTTCTAACTGAATACAACTGCTACAGACTGGGACCCATACTGGTAGGAGTTCATGAACTTGGTTCCTTCCTTCCTTCCTTCCTTCCTTCCTTCCTTCCTTCCTTCCTTCCTTCCTTCCTTCCTTCTTTCCTTTTTGATGTTTTTGAGACAGGGTCTCCCTGTAGTCCCAGCTGGCCTGGAACTCACTATGTAGACCAGGCTGACCTTGAACTCACAGACATCCACCTGCTCTGCCTCCCAAGTGCTGGGATTAAAAGCATGCTGGAATCAGCAGATCTTTCTAAGCCTCTTTCAAGCTAGGGAGAGGGTAGGCATGTAACCAAGTTCTGGCCTATAGAAGATGAGCAGAAGGAGGTCCAAAATGTCCAGGCCTATCCCTGGCTTATGGTGATTGGTTGTTTCTAACTGGTAGTTAGCTACAAGGAAAATGGGAATCATGTTTATTCTAGTAACATCAATAACACCAAGATTATGAGGAAAAAGGCTCTGGGCTGAGTTCTC
Source organism: Nannospalax galili (assembly GCF_000622305.1). NCBI lineage: Eukaryota > Metazoa > Chordata > Mammalia > Rodentia > Spalacidae > Nannospalax > Nannospalax galili. The sequence goes on from NW_008356458.1 coordinate 1,565,376, forward strand.
AAAATAAATGTAGGCCATGAACTTTAATATGTGTAGATTCTAGGACACGTATTCATGATAAACTGTGGAAGTCTGAATAATAAACACTGCCCCCAAAGCTGCCCATTGTCCACTCCCAATAATCTGTGACTATGCTCTCTTACAGGGGAAAATGGTGATTAAATTAAGGTTTGAGGTTAATCTTGTTATCAAATTAACCCTGGTAAGCACAACATTATCACAGAGATCTTGTAAGAGAAAGGCAGAGAAATATTGATGTCAGAAGAGGAATAGCAGAGCGACACAGTTTAAAGCCTGACCAGCCATTCATTGCTGATTTTGAGATGAAAGAACATGTCTTTCTAGAATCTGGGAAAGGCAAGGAAATGAATTCTCCCTAGAGACTCTGGGAGGGATGCATCCTGGGAACATCTCGCTGATACCCAGTGAAATTTATTTCTGACTTCCAGTACTGTATGATAATAAACGATTTATTTCAAGCCATTAAATTGGTGGCAGCTTGTTCAAAAGACAAGAAAAAAGTAACATAAATGACATTTTATTTTTTCCCTTTGAATTCCTTTATATTTTCTTTTATCTTGCTAACTAATCCTCTAAGGACAAATGAGATTGGCCTGATAGACAATATGTTTTGAGTTCTAACTTTAAACAGTCTAGAACTCCATTATTTTCCAGAGGTGATATAGCACTTGTTTTTTATAATATATCCATGAGTTAATTTTTATTATATATTTAATGTATCTGTATAATAAAATATAACTCATTGATTAAGTAACTTGTCAAAGGCTATAAATGTTACGATTAATGCATTCATGTGGTTCAATACTAAGGCACATTTAATTTTTTTGATTTACTTATTTTTATTTTATGTGTATGAGTGTTTTTCATGAATGTTTGTAAGGGCATCTATGTGTGCAGTGCCCACGGAGGCCAGAAGAGGGTATTGGATCCCCTGAAACAGGAGTCAAGGATATTTGTGATCTGCTATGTGAGTGCTGGGATCAGAACCTGGGCCTCTGGAAAAGCAGCCAGTGCTTTTAACAGCTGAGCCATCTCTTCAGCCCCTACAGGCACATTTTTAAGGACAGACAGCATGTGCATAAAACAATGTTCATATGGAAATATATTGTACCATTAACCATCTCCAAAAACTCTGCTAAATTTCAACATAAACAACTCATATTATAAATAAAATAATAATAAAATACCACTTTAAAACACTTATAATGTCTATTCACACTTTCTCAAGCAAAATAGGTATATTTTATACTCTTGTCTGTGTTTTAAAAGGAACATTTGGGAGCTTGTAGCTAATCCTTAAAAGATTTTAGGGCTACCTCTTCAGAGGGGGGAACGTTGGAGGGGAGGGAGTGGGCATGGATTTATGGATTTGATCAAAACACCTTATATACATGTATGAAAGTCTCAATAAAGATTTTGTAAAAGTTAAAAAAAATGGTTTTCTATGTAGGCTCCCAAACTATACAGCTGTTAAGAAAATCTGCAGTACCAGGGATGGGTTGCCCCCCTATGAGCTGTTGGTCAAAGAGATATCCTTTAAGTCTTAAAATCACCAAGACTATTGCCACTAATGTCAGTTGCACACTAGAAAGGTTGGTAAGGCCAACTTTCTGAAGACACTGCATGATGTGAGCATGGGAGAAAAAGAAGAGATGGAGCTGAGACTAAGCCAAAACTTCATGCCACTGGATGGATGATATTCATAGTGCCAGAAGGTGCTGTGCAGATGGTTGGGGAAGAAAAGATCCCCTATGATTCTACTCAACAATGGACCCGCATACTGCACATTATGGATATGCCAAGCAATACCTGCAAGTGCAATAATGGCTTGATTAATATACGTACAACTGAAAAAATTCTAATTGGATAAGGCACACTCCTAGGGGTGGAACACACATCTGGTGCTGTAGACCAGGCCAACCCCCTGTGCTGAGAAAGGCTACAGGCCCTAGCAGGGAAGCCATTTCAATTATACTGTTTAATGAATATAGTACACCTACTGGGATATCGTCTAGCCATTTGTATTTACATTCATGTTTGGTTAGATGTGTCTACTTCCTTCCATTTGTCTTTGTAGTAGAGAAACACCACTGAGATAGATCAATGGCCATGGCTTAAAGATGAATAATGCAAAGGCTCAAGAAGTCACTATCTTGCTATGATACAAGAGAGATCGCCCTACATCTGTCACCCCCTCCAAGGCTCAGGGACCTTAGCAGAAGATTGGTGGAGAGATTGTAAGAGCGGAGGAAAAGGGGGTGTGTCCCGAAAAGCATGTTTCCTCCGAGGGGCAGGGCCTCCTGAGGAGAATTGACTGTGGAAAGCTAGCCATGGAGGGAGGGGCTTTCTGTGCCATCTTGGGATGGAAGCCAGGGATGGCGTGGTGGTGGGTGTGGAGAGAAAGATGGCCCTGGCATCTCACCTGTGTGGACTCAAGAGGGGGCATTTACCAACCTGGGGTGAGACTGCGGGCCCATGAGGCATGGGCAAAAGCTAGCTGTGACTATGGGCAGGCCACAGAAGCAAGAACGGAATGGCGGGCTCTGAGTGGATGCAGAGCTGGGCACCTGTGTTCATTTCTTTGTAAGTCACTCCCCTCTCTCCCCCCCTTTATTTGCATAAAGATGAAGAAAAGCTAGAACCATTCCTTCTTGCTTGAGATAAAAAAAAAAAAAAGAAATCAGGACAGGTTATAGCAATCTTAATCAGAGAGCTTAGTATCTGTTATCATGGTGCTCTTATGAAAAGTAAGCACAGAAACCAAACAAAATGACTGAATTGACATTTCCTCCCTTGTATTACAATAGTTTGAAATGAATTGAAATTTATATAGTACTTACATATTTTTAAAAAATTATTGTTTTGAGATGGCTCACTGGTTAAGAGTGTTTAAGGATGACTGCTCCTACAGAGGACCAGAGTTCGATTCCCAGCACCCACATGGTGGCTAAATCCTAACTCCAGTCCCAGGGAGATCCAACGCCCTCTTCTGAACTCCGTTGGCATTGCATAACATAGGTGCACTTACAGACATGCAGGTAATACACTCATACACGTAATATAAAAATAATAAATTAAAAAAAATTAATTTTTTTATTTTACGTGTATGAGTGTATTGCCTCCATGTATGTAAGCGCACCCACGTACAGTGCCTACAGAGGTCAGAAGAGGGCATTGAATCCCCTGGAACTGGAATTATAGATGGTTGTTAGCTGCCATGTGGGTGCAGGAACCCCAAACCTGGTCCTCTGCAAGAGAAGCCAGTGCTCTTAACTGCTCTGCCATCTCTTCAGCCCCTGGTACTTTCATTTTTTTAGACAATATCCCTTAAGTTATTTTCCATAATCTTACTTCATTCAAGGAATGATTAAGACCTAACCAGCTTGAAAGTCATTTAGGACCACAGAAATTTTGACCTTTAGAATACAGATGCCTGCTCGTACTGGCTAGAATATGGGATAATGTGCATTTCCTGGTATTGTCTCTGCTCATTTCACACGGGGTCAGCTAAAAACTAAAGGGGATAGCTCCAACTCACCACATACGTGTCTTTGGAGATTGAATTCCTCCAAGTCGGAACTGTTTCATCTATAAAGGGTACAACAGTCCCATCTATAAAGGGTACAACAGTCCTTTCCTGTCTGTCCAGTAGTGGTGTAGGAGACAGAA
>NW_008356458.1:1569083-1576626 GCF_000622305.1 Nannospalax galili
ATTGTCTCTGCTCATTTCACACGGGGTCAGCTAAAAACTAAAGGGGATAGCTCCAACTCACCACATACGTGTCTTTGGAGATTGAATTCCTCCAAGTCGGAACTGTTTCATCTATAAAGGGTACAACAGTCCTTTCCTGTCTGTCCAGTAGTGGTGTAGGAGACAGAACCAGATCACGTACATGTGTAAATGGACTGAGAGAACCAATTTCTATTGAAATAAAAAAGGATTCTTGTTAAACTTTAATCATTACATGAAACACAAACATATATAGATATTCAAATCTGAATCCTTTGGAATAGGTCTATGAATTGCTTTAAGAATAGGGTAACAGACAGGAAAACCCTGGTTTTATAACATTTCAATTTAAGAAAATGGAGGTGCTCTTTGTTGTACTATGAGCCTGAAAGGTACAGTAATACAAAACTGCTTAAGCTCCCCCTGAGCCTTTATGCACTTTTGGCTCCTCTTGGTGACATGCTGGATTTCTTGGCCATATCCAGCTTTTGAGATAAGAAGCCTGGATGATTCCATCTGCCTTAACACCCTTGCTATCTTTTCCCAAGATCAGTGTGGATTAAAAGTATCTTTTGCATTTCTTCCCAAAACCTCTGCAAGTGAATCAGAGGACACACTTCCTCTCAGAGTCAATTTCTAGCATCTGCTCAGGGGAGAAAATGCTAGGGCATGCAGGTTCAGGAGGAAGCTGTACGCACTGAAAACTTAAACCTGATCTTAGAAAAGGACCTGATAGGAGACAGGTTCCAAGTAAATGCCAAATGAGGACAGAGGGCACCATCTGACGCGTGTTTACAAAGTTCAGAACAAGTGTAAAGCGATCATTCCAAACAGGAAGAAAAGATGGAAGAGGAGAAAGGAGAAATTACCACAGAACTATCCTGTTTTTAGCAATTATCACTACATAGTTATAATATCAAATGCTGAATATAATAAAGAAGTAGGTTCATCAGAAATACGAATCTTATTCTCAGTTTAATTAGATTACGTCAGATCAGCTGGTCTAAATCCTAGCTCCACCACTAATCAATTGTGCGACTTTAACCATATTTCTAGTCATCTTTGTTTCACTTTCCCTGTTTTTAAATTGGAGGGTGTAGCAATAGTTCTACCCTTAAAAATGTTGTGAATATTAGATGAGTTAACAAATATAAAAACTTAGCACAGTGCTGAGAATTTATTACTTGCTGTGGTAGGCTGACAAAGGTTCCCAAAATATATTTGCATGCAATTCCTGTGCCATGGTTAATTTTGTGTGTCAATTTGACTATGCAACTGTGTACAGAAAATATTATTTTGGATATTCTTGTATAGCTGTTATTTCTGAATAGGTAGGTTTCTGAGTAAAGAAATTACCTACCACACTGTAGGTAAGCACCATCCCAACCTACTGAAGGACTTCATAGAACGAAGGCTGAGCTCCTCTGAGCAAGAAGTTCTGCTAGAATATGCCTTTGCACTTGAACTGCAGATCGTCCCATTATCTCTAGCCCACCGACTTCCTCCATCATGTTTTAGACTGTCTATGCATTCACTTGCGTAAGACAATTGCTTAAAATTGATCTAATCCAAACCCTCTCCCGCTTTCCCCCATTTCTTTCCTTCTCCCATCTGCAATGCTGATTCCATTTCACTGTAGAACCCAAACTAAAGTTACACCCTGGATTCTTTAAGTTTTATCTTATTTGGGAAAAACAATCTCTGCAGATGTGTTTGTGTGTAAAGGATCTCAACTGGGGAAACTTCCTTGTAAAACTTGGGTGGGCCTTAAATCTAGTCACATGTATACATGTAAGAGACAGAAGGCAGACACCAGAAAAGAAGATGTGAAGACTGAGAAAGTAATCCTAAAGAGGTAGCCACAAGCCAAGGAATGCTAAAAGCTACTCAGCTGAAAGAAACAAGGAATGAATTCTCTGCCAGAGCTTCCAGAGGGAAAGTGGCCCCGATGACTTGTTGGTTGGTAGTTGTGGCATCCAGAACAGGCAGAGAGTGGACTATTTTCTGTTACTGTTTGCAGCGATATTTTACAGCAACCTTAGGGAGTGAGTGTACTGACTAGACAGGTATTTTATGATATTCAGTAACTTCTCTACTTCCTTTCTAGTCATAAAATCTCAAGCAGTTGAAACAGAGCACGGATACTGGATGAAAGCAAGTAAATTCTCAGTAATTTTGCCCATGTCTTTCCACTGATATTCACACATAGTATGCCATGGATCATCAAAGGATTACCTGAAAAGTTAAATTTTATTAGATATAGCACTAGAGAGAATTCTGCTTATGCTGATTCCACCAAAGTCAGTAACTTCAAATTACTTTGATCCACCTTGGGAGTGGGTGGTGGAACTCAACATTGAGCCATTAAATGAACCTCCTCCCAGATGCCCTAGTGTTCTCTAGAAGTAATGGTTGGGGCCATCCCTAGAAGATGAGTTAAGACCACCATGGTATACAGAGGGAATGCCATTAACTTTTTGCACTTTGAGGGCAAAAGAGAAGCTATCTCTTATAGGTTGAATATGAAATATCTCCCACAGACTCTTATGTTGAAGTTTAGGTCCACCATTGTGGGAAGTAATACAGAGTTTAAGAGGTAGGGCCCAGCTGGAGGAAACAGGTAGGGGCATGCTGTTGAGGCTATATCCTTCCCTAGCCCCTTCCTGCATCTAACTCTTTTCCTATTCACCTTGAGTTGAATAGCCTCTTCCATAAGCTTGTATATATTCTGACTCACTACAGGCAAAGATGTACAACTGACCATGAAATGAAACTGGAATTAAAAATAAACCTTACTCTCTTTAAGTTGTTCATCATGTCAGGTATTTTATCAGAGAGATGAATGTCTGGCTAACTCTCCAATCCCAAGTAAGGTTGAGAACTGGGTTTACAGTTAACAGACATACCTTGAATTTATCTTTATCCTGATTCTGTACTACCTTCAACCAGCACATGGTCTGATTTGACCTGGTATCATGCCAATTTCTAGGATAATAAATGGAATTAGGGCCCCAACTGGGCACAAGATTTCAGATATAACTATCCAGGCCAGCTGCTGCACTTGTGTCATCTCTGCTCACTAAACCCTCTAGCAGGAGGTATCTTAATATCTAGGCATTAGTATTGCTTTGTTAGTTCTGTATACGTCTGTACCTTTCTGATTTGGCCTGGTATCATGCCAATTTCTAGGATAATAAATGGAATTAGGGTCCCAACTGGGCACAAGATTTCAGATATAACTATCCAGGCCAGCTGCTGCACTTGTGTCATCTCTGCTCACTAAACCCTCTAGCAGGAGGTATCTTAATATCTAGGCATTAGTATTGCTTTGTTAGTTCTGTATACGTCTGTACCTCCTATACGAGTGTTCTTTAAATAAGTTCATTGATGGTAACTAAGCTGCACCCTAAATGATCCATAAACTCATAAGTTCAATATAATAGTTCTTTTCCTCAAACAGTCTTGAGTCTTTATACCACTGAATATTATCTTGAGCACTTCCATAATCAGCATATCACTACAAATCACATGTGGACTAGGGGAAATAAACACCACCACTGTGGATGACTACTTGGGTTTGGGGTCACGGGAACTTGCTAAGACCTCTGGAGTTGGGGATGGAGGAAGGGACTGGAAATGTCCTTTCTACTTATTGCTAATGTTATTAGCAGAAGGTCAAGATGAAGTGTCAGTCTTCACTGTTCTTCCCCGTGGTCTCATTATTCCAACCTTCTAGGGGAAAAGACACTCCCCCCCACCCCCGGAGCACAGGCCTCATCCTGATAGAAAATTCTGGAGAGAAAAATCACCCAGGTGTGTGTGTGTCTCCAGGTCAACATATCATTTTTTGTCCAAGTTTCTTCATATAGTTCTATATTCATGACCTAATCATGTTTCAGGCTCTTTTCAGCTGCCATTATTTCTTTTCTATCAAAAGATAAAACCCCAGACTTTACCTATGAGTCTCCATAAGAAAGAGATCAGAAGGGGATGCTGCTTCATCCCACTCAGAATGGAAAAGCATCTCCTGGAGAAGAGGACAGGGTTTTACTTTCCTTATGTATTGGCTACCTGTTATCTTCTGACAAAATACCTGACAAAAGAAGTGTAAGGAAAGAAGGGCTTATGTTCATTCACACTTGAGGTTGCAGTACATCTTGTCAGGGAAGGCATGGTACCAGGAGCTCGAAGAAGCAGAAGGCAATGCTGGTGTTCATATTACTATTACTTTATTCTTTTTGCTCAGCCTGGGACCCCAACCCATGGAATGATGCCACCCATATTTATGGTGGATCTTCCTACTTTAATTAGTCCATTCTACTCCTTCATAGACATGCCCAGAGGTTTGTCTCTGAGGTGATTCTAGATTTTGTCAGTCAACAGTAATTATCACACTTCGGTATCTGGGGACTACCTTTGTTCTCCGGTCACTGTTACATGTCTTCCTTCCTGCTTACCAATGCAGCTTGCCTTTCACAGAATCTGTCCTTAAGAAACAGACACTAACACTTCTTACTCTGGACAAATTCTATTGATTCTAGAACCATGAGTCATGGAAAGCTCTTTTTAATATTAGTAACACGATCCATTTATATAAAGGAGGTCAATATTAGAAAATGTCTTTCCCCTGTGCCTCATCTACACCGTAATATAATGTTTTGTATTTGCAGTGCTTTCTCCGTAATACCAACTCAAGGAATAAATGGGGGCAGATTGACATAATTATGAGAAAATGCAAAAAATGTATTGGAGAATTGGCTCTGAACTTTTTCTCTCAGTTTATTTTTCACTTGTTTAATAAAGCACCTAAAGCAAGGAATTAAAAAAATAATGATATGAAAATGTCAGTTACATACAGTGGATCAACAGCAGCCATAAACCTAAATTTAATTTTATATTTAATAAAATGCTCTATATTCCCTGCATTACAGGCTGGGAAACTGATTTGCTCTGTAGCGACTGCATTAAATTGCATATTGTATCTAATCATCTGCTTTGGTGTTTCATAAACACAACCAACTTCAGAGCCACCTCTGAATCCGTGCAGCTAATAAATATTATTATCCTCTTTATGCCATTTGTGTTTATTCCTCTGTTTTTGTATTATTCTTGGTTATCATAGCTGCTTTGCAATTTCTAACTGTTGGATTTCTCTGCTCTCACACCTTGACACAGGATGCCTTGGCTCCAGAGAGCCACCTCAACTTGATTTTTACACTTTTTCTTGTGTTTAATAATTCTTTGAAGTAAGCTCAACAAACTATGGGAAGAGTTCTACCAGTAAGTATGAGGGGAAAAGCACTAGAGGAAATATAGCAGGGGTAGAGAGGAGAGAGGAGGGACTCAATACCAGAGCAGACCTTTCAACTGAGTCTCAATCATAGCTGTTAAAATAATGAAAGAAAATGTACACAGTTTGAATTTTGCAACCATAACTTCCCTTATCATCCAAATTTGGAAAAAGGAAACCCTTAACTTGAGAGTCTGGCTGAAGAGTCTCATCAGCTCAAAATCAAGAATTCCAGGACAATTAACAATGTTTGCCATGAAAGTTGCTGCACAGAGACAATACCCCCCCTTTTTTTTGTAGAGATAGTTGATGTTAAAACATCCATGAATCAGGCTAAGGCTTAAGTGTGTAAGACCTTCAGGAATAACCTCAACTCTTCTGAATACTATCTGGGAATCTCACAAACATAATTATTAATTCTGTTTGTGCAAAAGTAAAATCATGGGGATGGAGAGATGGTTCAGCAGTTAAGAACACTGGCTGCTCTTGCACAAGACCCAGGTTTGAATCCCAGCACCCACATGGCAGCTAACAACTGTCTATAAGCCAGTTCCAGGAGAATTTGACGTCCTCTTCTGAACTCCACAGGCATTGCACACATGCAGGCAATACACTCAAAAACATAAAATAAAAATGATAAATAAAATAAAAAAAGAAAAAGTAAAGTCATTCTAATATCCTACCCCTAGTGATCTAAAGTTTTAGCCTACCAATCTTATCAGGCATACCACAGGAACCACCCTATGATCTCATTTAAATTCCTTAGCAATCTTTTGATGTTAATAAGTTCAAAAATCACCCAAATCCACTGAAGTGGGATTCTTCTTTGAGAAACCCAGACCCATGCTCTTCAGTGTCTTATTCTCTTCCCAAGTAACTCTCTTTCTATTAAACCTTGTATCTAAGACCTAAGTTTATTTAAAAACAATAAACTCCAAATGTGCTTCTTATTGGCATATCCTGAAATTCTTTCCTGCTACAAGGCCAAGGATCTGGTTTGACCTGAGTGGAGGTCCCTAAAAGATTAAGGGAACTCTCTGGGCTGTTACAGGTAACAATGTGGAGCTGTGCCTCCATCCCTACCACCACTGACAGATTAAGTAGCTCCAAAGAGTCAATTATTTGTCCTCGCTCATTTGTCTATTCCTTTGAATTCCTCCAGTAGATAGAGGAATTCATACAACCCACAGCAATACAGACACCGATGGGTGCTTGCATGTGTTTATCCCTCTCATGAGGTCCTCTTGTATCACTGAACTGATTCTTACATCCTTAGCTTTCCAGTCTATCTGCTTAGGTCTAAAGTCTAACATGGAACTAGGAAGGAGAGGTTAGATCCAATTCATACATTTTCTGCACCTTTAATGCAAATCCTCTATCTACAACTCAATTGCAGTCCTTTTGGGCTGCTATCTGTTATTTTTCTCACATCTTTCTCAGGAGTAGATTACAACATCATCTGCTTGTGAAAATCTGCATGGAGTGGCTAGTCATTGGGTTCCATTAAGCTTCCTACCACCCAGCCCTCACTCAGCCAGGACTCTGATCTGTATTCCTGTCATTCACTATACTGCAGAGCAGTCTCCTGAAGGCACTGTGGTTTGAGTATCCTCAGTATTGTGCAGCATGTAACAGGCTCTCAGGAAGTATGTATTGAATAAGCAATGAATTAACAAAATGTAAGAGTTAGACCAGCTAGCTTCTAAGCACGTTCTGCCCCTCTTATTTTTGGGGGAGGGGGTTGTAGATATTAATAAATCTTTAATAGCTCTGCCTAAGAAAAGCAAGCATTTGAGAATGTCTCTAAGCAGCAGCATTCAGGTTTGGGTGGCAGTGGAAGTATTCTTGCCAGCTAAGAATCTTATCATTGTGATCACCAGAAAGAACTTAATGATAGAGAATCAAACAGCTCTAGCTTAAATTCAGATTACAACAGATTCTAGTTGTCTGAGTTTGTACAGCTTAGTCTCTTGAACACATTTAAATTAGAGTAACAAATCAAAATGGAAAGTTAAAAAGACAAAAAAATGAGGGTTGAAGAAGTGGCTTAGCAGTCAAGAACACATAATGCTCTTGAAGAGGACCTGAGTTCTGCTCCCAGCACCCATATTGGGCAACTCACAACCACCTGTAACTCCAGCTCCAGGGGGATCTGATCGGATCTGATCTTTCTGGCCTCTGCAGGCATTGCACTGATTTGCACATAGAAACACACCCCCCCCCCAATTAGAACAA
>NW_008356458.1:1576767-1588584 GCF_000622305.1 Nannospalax galili
TTATTTTGATATATCACAGTGAAAGATTTATCGTCCTCTTTTTTTTTTTTTTTTTTTTTTTTTTTTTAAAAAAAAAAAAAAAAAAAAAAAAAAAAAAGAGACAAAAATCAGGATAACAATGATCAGCTCCCAGGATTGTTGTAAGTAAACCACTGAGTCAGTAATTCACTGATGATGAAGGGAATATATACCACCTTACTGTGTTTAGTGAACAACAGTTCAACGTGGACTAGAAGACAGCATAGCTAACAGAATCAGACCCACAATGAATGAACAGAGGCCATGTTGTACCCACCTACTATGGAGAACTTCTTAAAAGCACCATGCTCTCCCTGTTCTCTGTATTGACATAGTTTGGAAATCATTTGCTCTTGTCTGTTCTGAAGATATGAGGTGAAATCTGCATACCTCATTCCTGAGCACTTTGCTATATTGAACTCTTAGGGTGTCTGCCTTAATCCATTGCTATAGTAGTTCCCTGAAGTTTCTTTGGAGGAAATCAGTGAGGTCTTTGTCCCTACCTGGGTTTGCCATTCAGTTCTCAGAGGAAGTGAGGTGCATGGCTCTAATACAGACTCTAGGAAAGAGAATATGCATCAGAAAAGAGAGTGGGGAGAAAGGAAATATTGCCCGTGACATACAAAGTCTTCTAAGACTTGATTTATGGTGTATGACTTGTAAAACACATAATGGATGCTTTTAAAAAGAAAGGGTCAGACACCCGGCATGGTGGCTCATACCTTTAATCCTAGCACTTGGAAGGCAGAGAAGCAGGTGAATCTTTGTGACATCCAGGCCAGCCTGGTGACTTCCAGGCAGGCTGGGACTAGGAAGATGAACACTAGATGATCACAGCCCAGTTTCTACATAGAACTGGTCAGGTCAAGGAAGTATTTTATATTCTTTGTTTTATTTTTAATTATACGTGTGTGTGTGTGTGTGTGTGTGTGTGTGTGTGTGTGTATAGGAGGAAGTGCTGACAGGCCTGGTAAACATGCTATAGCGCATGCGCAACGGTTACTTCCCCTTAAGCCAACATGAAATCTGCCTGACCAGGGAGAAACAGCTGACACAAGAACACGTGACGAGAGAGACCACTGAGAAAGAGGCAGCACAGCACGGAGCAGCCGAGGGACCAATGGGACACTGGGAGGGGGTATATAGGGATACCCAATATCTGCAATAAACGAGACTGTTTTGCCACTTGCCTGACTCCCGGACTCTGTGCCTTCTTACCTCCACCCCCAAGGGGCTCGGGAGTGGAGGCGGTGACGTGTGTGTGTGTGTGTGTGTGTGTGTGTGTGTGTGTGTGTGTATGTGTGTGTGTGTGTAGGGGTACACATACATGAGTGAGAGTGCCTGTGGAGGCTAGAACAGGGTGTTGAATCACCTGGAGCTAGAGTTACAGGTTAGCCACCAGACATGGGTGCTGAGCACTGAACTCCAGTCATCTGCAAGAGCAGCAAACACTTTTAACCACTGAGCCATCTTTTCAGCCCCAAGGAACTATTTTAAATGTCCTTTGTCATTGCTATTTTTATTGTCATTACCACTGTTCTCATTTATTTTTCTGAGACAGAGTCTTACTATGTAGTCCATGGTGGCCTCAAACTCCAATCATCCTACCTCAGCCTCTCAAGTGTTAGAATGACAGGTGTGTAGTACATGCCTGGTTGCTTCTTTGAATTTAATAATCTTCTTATTAAAAATGGTAAAATAGGGCACAAAGAGATGAAAACCTATGTAACAGATTAGGTTTCTCATTAAAATTTGTCTTAGATAGCTGGAGAAAATACTTCTAATGAAATGCTTGTCAATGGGGCTGTGTACTGTCATTTAGCCTTGTACTAGGGAGAGCACATTTGACCAAAAATCAGAGGTACTGCTCATTCTGTAACCAACAGTGAGACCTAGATCAAGCAGGGTGACCACTGTACATTTCAAACTTTTACCTGTGTAAGCTTATCATTAGACCAGATGAATAGGATTAAAATATGTTGTCTTATGGAAACAGGAATAGAATTGTTGATGTAAAAGCACAACTCTCATCTCAAAGGGTATAAGAGATTGTTTATTCTGGAGCTAAATATGAGTGACCATGGCCCAACACAGATTCAGGTTACCTTAAATACCATGTTCCAACATGGATAACAGAACAAAGAAAGCCATGAATCAATACACTTTTCAAATACATTGGTTGGAGACATTAAGTAAGTGATTACAAAAAAGGAAAGACCTCAGCTATAAGCCTCAGATACTGTCTGATGACACTCAGCCTTTCGATTGGTGAAAGCTGGTGGTCTACTGAGTTAATATATTCCAAAAGGTTTTTATCTGTTAGTCACAGGATGTTAAGTCAGAAACAGAGGTGGGCAAGGAGTTACTAGTAAGGGGGCAAAAGATAGCCCAAGGTAAATAATAATTAGGCTTTGACCTGTAACATACCAAACTCTCCATAATTACTGAAGTTCTAATCAGTTAATTAACCTTTGCAGAAGATTCAGTTTCAAGATAGTTTTTCTGGAAACTTTCATTCAGACTCTAGATCCTCATCCAAATATTATGTAAAAAAGTTTTTCCTGGGGAGACACAACACACAGACAGACAGACACACACACACACAGCAACCACCCATCTACCTATTTTGTTAAAAGGAGTATAATAAACAGATTTCACAGAAAATATGCTGTGATATCTAATGAATGACTAAGACTATAGTTTAGAATCAAATAGTTTGAATATCTGTTTTGCCAAACTATCAGTGCACAGTTACATAAGTCTATTTCCACATCTGCACTCTTACTGTTATTACCAATACTATAGCACTGGTGATTATTATTTTTATTAACTATACTCATAGGGACATATTGGATGCTTAATAGAAGTAAATCAAAGTGCTTACAGCTCCGTCTGGCACTTAAGATCTACTTAATAATTTTATTATATGTGGGGAAAGGATTCTGAAACCTGAATTTGGTTTGAAAATCATTGGGCCAATCTTTAAAATGCCTTCTAATTTTAAAGTTCCTCTTTCTAAAAAGTGACTCTTGGGGCTGGAGAGATAGCTCAGCAGTTAAGAACACTGACTTTTCTTGCAGAAGACCCAGGTTTGAATCCCAGCACCCACGTGGCCGCTAACTGTCCATAACTCCAGTTCCAGGGGATCTGACAGTCTCTTTTGTCCTTTGCAGGCATTGCACGACATGGGTGCACTTAGCTACATGCAAGCAATACACATAAAATAAAAATAATAAATAAAATATTTTTTAAAAAAGTAACTCCTGTGAGACAGCTAAAAGGAGTCATGAGTAGCTGTAGCTTCTCTGAGTCCTTGCCTGCAAAAACAGCTTGCTTTCCTAGTAGCATTTTGTGGTGAATTTTATTTATGGATAGGCCTCTCTCTACCTGTCTAGTTCTCAGTTGTCAAGTCTACTGAAACAAAATTTACACACAACGAAGTTCACTCAGTGAGTTTTGAGAAGTATATACAAGCACATCTCCACCATCACAATTGTGGTGGTTTGAGTGAAAATGTCCCGATAGACTCACGTATTTGAGTACTTGGTCCCGAGTTGGTGACACTGTTTGGAGGGAGGTTATGGAACCTTAGGAGATGCAGCCTTGCTGGAGGAAGTATGTCACCGGGCTTTGAGGGTTTATAGCCTTGCTCCACTTCCTGTTCTTTCTGCTTCCTGTGTAAGGAAAATTGTGCTGCCATGTCTTTCCCATCATTATGAATTCTAGCCCTCTGAACCGTAAAAGCTAAAACTAACTTCTATGAATTGCTTTTGGTTAATAGTATTTTATCACAGCAACAGAAAAGTAACTAATATAGTAATCAAGCTATAGTGCTACAACTCCAAACAGTCTCCTCCTGCCCCTTAGCAGTCAGTCTATTCTTATCCTCCAGTCCAGGAAACTATTGATGTGTTCTCTGTCATAATACTTTTTCAAAAGTAGCAAGTTATGGAAATGAATTGATGCAGCACACAGACTTTCGAGTCCAGCTTCTTCACTTTCTTTCATTTTCCCATTACCCATGCTGTGCATGTACCAGCAGTTTACTCTTCTTTTATTGCTGAATATTCTAATGTATGAACATTTATTCACTAATTAATGAATTATCAGAAAATAAGGAAAGATCCAGCATATTAGTTTTTCTTGGTCGTGGCCAACTATCCAAGCAAAGCAGCCTAAAAGAAGAAAGATTTATCTTTGCTAACAGTTTCAAAGGTATCACCCATCATGGCAAGGAGAGCATGGTGGAACAGAGCCATTCACATCATGGTGGTGGGGACATGTGGCAGAGAGGGCATAGGTTGGAAGCTATTCTTGGTGCATAGAAGGCAGAGATGGGAATACTGGTGCTCAACTGACTTCTTCCTTTTCTGCTTTTATTCTATCCAGGGACCTCTGGCCGTGGGACAGTGCTACTCACTTCAGGGTAGATCTTCCCCTCAGTTAATCCTCCCTGAAGACATCCTTACAGACACATCTAGAGGCGTGCCTTAATAATCTTCCAGGTAATTCTAAATCCAGTCAAGTTAACAATGAAGATTAATTTAATCAGCACATTTACTTAGCCCATTAATTAATTTCCTATGATTGGAATACCATAAACCTAGAGGTTCATATTTGTTATTGTCATTTCTGGATGTCACATATAGAAAATGGGTCTCACTAGGCTGAAATTAAGGTCTTAGAAGGCCATATTTCTTTTTGGAGGCTCTGGGTGAAATATGTTACCTGCTTATTCAGCGTCTTTGGCTTCTACATCATTTGGCCTGTGGGTTCTCTTATCTTCAAAGCAGTTTGTGTCTGGTTGACCCTATCTGCCACAGCATTCCTTTGTATTGATTTTTATACTTCTCTCTAACAAATTTAAAGGCTCTTTCTGACTATAGGGGTTACTTTGGTAATCAATAATAATAGCCCTTTAAAATTAGATGACTGGCAAATTTATTTCCACCGACAACCCCCACTTCCAATTCTTGAATGTTACATACCACATTTAAACATCTTGGAGATTATGATATGGGCATCTCTGAGGGACCACTTTTCTGTCTACCACAACTTATAATCTCACAAACACAAAATACTGCCAATAAAAACAAAGTCAATTGTTCTAGAGTTTTCAGTACTAGTTTACTATGGTTTCAATTTTCAATTTTCAAATTTTTCAATTTTTCAAAATTTCAATTTTCCTAGCAGATGACATTTCATGTCTTCTCATGTACATTTCCTTACCATCATACATCATTTTTGGTGTTTGATACATTTGTTCAGATATATTTTTTTTAAATTATGTTTTGGGGGCTGGAGAGATCGCTCAGTGGTTAAGAGCGTTTGTCGCTCTTGCAGAGAACAAGAGTTCAGTTCTCAGTACCTACACTGGGTAGTTCACAACTGCCTGTAACTCCAACTCCAGGGTATCTGATGCCCTCTTCTGGCCTCTGTAGGCACCTGCATACACATACATAAACACACAGACACAAACTAAATAAAAATAAAATAAATATGTTTTCTTATAGAATCTGAGGATTTTCTATTACATGCCAGTCTTTGTTAGACACATATTTTTCAAAGAATTTCTCTAAGTATATGACTTTTGTTTCTTTAAAAAATTTATTTATGTTTTATTTATTTATTTAAGTTTTATATGTATGAGTGTTTTGCCTGCATGTATGTAAGTGTACCATGTGCATGCAATATCTGTGGAGGCCAGAAGAGTGTGTCAGATCCCTGGAATTGGTGTTATAGATGGTTGTTAGCCACCATGTGGGTGCTAGGAAACAAATCCAAGTCCTCTGCAAGAACAGTCAGTGCTCTTAACCACTGTATTTATGTTTTATTTATTTATTTAAGTTTTATATGTATGAGTGTTTTGCCTGCATGTATGTAAGTGTACCATGTGCATGCTATGCCCACAGAGGTCAAAATAGGGCAGCAGGTGTCCTGGAACTGGAGTTACAGACAGTTGTTAGCCATTGTGTGGGTGCCGGAACTAAACCCAGGTACTCTGTAAGAGCAGCTAGTGCTCTTAACTACTGAGCCATCTCTCCAGCACAAACTTTGTTTCTTAATTATGTGTTTGTAGAAAATATTTCAATTTTAGTTATCAATTAAAAATTATTTATGATTTCTGTGTCCTAAGAAATCTGCTTAACCAGCTGTCACAAAGATCCATTTTTATGTTTTCCTGCAGAAATTTCAAAGTTTTAGGTTTCATATTTGAGCCCGAGATCCATTTTCATTAAATTTTTATGAGCACATAGATGTCCCACGTTCTAGACTTTTTTTTTGAAAGCTGTTTAATTTATCTTTTTATATCTCTTTTATGTATGAGAATTCCTATAGGAAAACACTTGATCTGCCTTAGATCCTTATCATTTCAGAACTTTTCAACTGTTTTGGATTTTCTATTACCTATGTGCTAATGATAACATGTTCTTGATAAAATTAAAACGTTCACTCATTACAGATCAAGTTAGACAAACCAAGATGCTTCATGGTATACTAGGATTTATGGTGAATAATTGATTCCTCGCTGTTATAGGACGGCCCAAGTAATCTGATTATGTATTTAGCTGGTAATGAAAACTCATTAGCAGAATTCTATTTGCTTATTTGCACCTCCAAATAATTTCTTCCTCTTAAAAGATCATTTCATTTGATACTTCTGATGTAGTGTGGATGGTTAATGCACTATTGGCGATAGCAACTTCACTACCCCTACTTAGTATGATGGACTTTCAATGATCTCCTCTTACCTGGCACAATGACTACTTCAGACCATCCTGGTATCTTCACTTGGAGTTTCATGCTAGTTGTAAGAACTGACTCAGATTGGTTTTAGAAGATATTACTTAATGGGAAGATTAAAGCATAGGAGGCTGGATAAGGCTGAAATCACATATATTCATAATATTTTTTCCATGTTTATGTAGCTCTCTGTTATTTGTTATTTTAATCAATTTAGTTAGCACACAAAGTAATGAGTCTAATTATTGTGGTCGTTTGAATAAGATATGTTCCAATAGCCTCAAGTATTTGATCATTTCGTCCTCAGCTGGCGCTGTTGTCTGGGGAGGTCATGGACTCAGGAGATAGAGCCTTGACAGAGGAAGTTAATCCCTTGAGAGTGACCATTTGTAGCAGCCTGACTCTGCTTCCTGTTCTTTCAGCTTCCTGTGTGTGGAAGAAAAATGTTATCAAGGGGTTGGAGGATGGCTCAGAGGTTAAGAGTATTGACTGCTCTTGCAGAGGACCTGAGTTTGATTTCCAGAGCCCACATGGCAGTTCACAATCATCCATCACTCCAGTTCCAGGGATCAGATGCCTTTTTCTGACCTCCATGGGCATTGCATGACATGGGTGCACTCACACACATGCAGGCAAAACATTCATACACACATAAAAAAGAAATATAAAAATAAGTTTTTAAAAAGAGAAAAATGTGATCAGTCAGCTTCCTGATTCTGCTACTGTCCTCACCATGAAGGACTCTATCATGATGCAACTGAATGCCAAAATAAGCTCTTTCTTCCTTAAATAACTTTTAAGGAACCTGCCATGCTGATTCCCATAGTGCCATAGTGGTTTTAACAAGTTGACATTTCTACCAGCAGTGAATAAGGATTCTTCTTTCCCACATCCTCTCCACTATATAATGTCCTTGGTTTTCTGGATGAAAGCTATTCTGACGGAGTGGGTGGACTCCCAATGCAGTTTTAATTTCCCATGACTAAAAAAGCTGAATGTCTAAGCAAATATTTATTTGGCATTTGTATGTCTTTTAAGGACTCCCTATTCAAATATAAGTGCATTTATCGATTGGATGACTTGGATTTTTGTTGTTTAATTTTTGGAGTTCTTTATAGATTGTAGATATTAACCCAGTGTTAGAGATATGTTTGGCAAAGATTTTCCTCTATTATGTAGGATACTTCTTTACTCTACTTATGGTTTCCTCTGTTGTGCAGAAGCTATTAAATTTCATGCAATCCCATTTGTTAATTCTTAGGATTATTGCCGTGCTACTGCCATTCTTTTTCAGAAAATCCTTGTCTATGCCTGTACTCACTTGTCACCATCATTTAGCATCTGCTCTATATTGAATAATTGGGGGAATAAAGACCTTACACATTCACTGATTTGCATATCACTGGAAACAGCTTTGTACAGAAGGAACCAACAAGGATTGTCTCCTTTTATTCTTGACTTCTCCCAACACAGACTTGTTCTCCTTTTGTTTTGAATATGAGAGCACTGTGTCCATTCAATGAGACTGACATTTCATTTTAATAGGGATGAATGTGAGTTGTGATATTGTCAATGGACAAGTGACTGCCTGTTCTTATCTCTCTAAATTACTTACAGGTTTCAATTATCCATAGCCCTGCAGGGCAGAGAGAATCAAGAATGCTAAGGAGTAGGGACAAAACTTTGAGACAGTTGATCAGCTGCCTAGAAACAGGACCAGTTATGGAGCTTACTTACAGAGCAATGGGTGAAGATATACTTACAAGTGTGTAGGTGCCCCTCACCTAAGGTTGCACTGGAAAGTCTCTATCCAAGTATAGATGGTGTCTTCCCCATAACTGCATAAAAGACCTAGATCCTGACCTAGGCTTCCCAGCCTATATGCCCTTAAACCCTCCTTAAGGTCACGTGTAACTAGGGCTTGGTTGGTTGGAAAGTATAGCTGGACACTTAGGCGACAGTCCTTTCTTATGGGACATGACAGTAAATAAGCTCAGCTGTGATTATCCTAGACAAGCAAGAGCAAATGAGCTTGGGAAGATGGCATCTGTCTGTTGTCTGTTGGAGGACAGTCATGCAACAATCTATAAGATGAAGAGAAAAACTGATGCTGTGGTAATCAAACTTCTGAGGATTCTGCATCTCTTGGGATGGTGCTAGTTCTACATATAGAACATAGCACCCAATGCTGAGAAATGCTCAGCACTTGATTCGATGCTCTACCATTGCCATACTGAAATTCTTAATAATTATGTACAAGGGTCCCTGCATGGTCACATGGTATTAGTCTCTGCATTTTGTGGTGTTGGCCCCATGTGCTGATTTCCATTATGATCTCTCACCATCTCACAGCTTACAGGTGGGAACTGAGTCTGGCTATGCTTGGAGGTGGTTAAAAGTGCAACTGCTAAGTGAGACGGGGCCTAGGGAAGGGTGACAGGAGCCATGTTTTTCTTAAGATTTAGTCTTTATTGTTAACATATATACTATTTTCCCTCAGGCCTTCAAAGGGTCTAACAACATTCTATATTTAGTCACAGAGTTCTTTATTAAGTCCAATGCTGAGTGAAGTAGCAGAATTCAGCACTGGCTGATTCTAATTGAAAATTTATTGTGACTTCAATAGAAAATTTTTATTCTTCCTAGCAGATACTGACAGAGAACCTCAGTTTTTGGATGAGATGGAAGAATAGAAGAGTAATGCCTTTCTAAAGATCGATAAAAAGGTGAGGACTGAGGACGGAGCTCAGTTGCTTAGAATACACAAGACCCTGGGTTCCATCCCCAGCACTGCAAAGAAAAAAGGAAAAAAAATGAAAAAAGAAAAGGCGTGGAGTGGAGACCTAACACGTTTCATTCTTTAATTCAAGTGTCAAATTTGCCAAAGAAGAATGGTGTCCTAGGAGCTCCCACTTGGACTTAGACAATTTCAAGCTTGTCTTGAGAATTAGGCACAGGAGCAATTAGCAACATGAGCCATGGGTCAGAGTGAACTCCCCATGCTGAAGGGCTGACATTTCTTTCCAGTAGCTGTAGGCAGCACAAATAAACTTCCTGATGCCTCTGATGCTGCCTCCTCCTTGGGAGGTGGTATTATTGATGCCCGATAATATCTGTTAGTGTGACAGGCTCAGAGGTTAAACACAGAATCTAAAAACATATAGTGACTCACTATGGGAAGATGAAATTATGTAAAACCTTTGTCTTGGTGAATGCAAGTTTTCCTAAAATTCTTTATTTGTATTACTTTAAATTTTTAAAAATTTAAAGTGTTTTGCCTGATTGCACATAGGTGTACCCGTGTCATTCAATATCCACAGAAGCCAGAAGAGGGCATCAGATCCCCTGAAACTGAAGCTACAGATAACTATCAACCTCTATGTGGGTCCTGAGAACTGAACCCAGGTCCTCTGGAAGAGCAACTTGTGTTCTTAACTGCTGAGCCAGTTTTCTAGCCCCTACTTGTATTACTTTAGATACCTCCTCCTTTGAGAAAATAATCTTACTACTTTCTAGAGTTTCACTGAACCATGGAAAGAATGTCAGATAAATTATGGACATATGATTTTTGTTGTTTTTAACAGCTTTTTCCCCTTTAAGAAAAAAAATAAACCAGGGCTGTGAATATAGCATGATTAGTAGTGTTTGCCTAGCATGCACATAGCCTTGGATTCAATTTTGACCACCACATAAAACTAGGTGGTGGTACATACCTATAATTCTAGCACTTGGGAGATGGAGGCAAGATGATTGTAAGTTCAAGGTCCTCCATGGCTGCATAGAAAGTTTGAGGCAATCATGAGCAACAATAACAGTAACAAAAATAATAGCAACAGCAATAAGCCCCAAACCATTTCTGTGGTCTCTGGAGAGTTACTGACTTGCAAATAAGTTGCATTGATTTATAATCTCAAGAAATGTTCTAGGGTTGAAGAAATGACTAGTGGTTAAGAGCACTGGTTGCTCTTACAGATGACCCAGATTTGATTCCCAGCACCCATATGGTGGCTTACAACTGTCCGTAACTCCAGTTCCAGGGGAATCTGACCACCCTCTTCTGACCTCCTGGGGGCATTGCAAGACACCGGTGCACTTAGGTACATGCAGGCAATACACCCATACACATAAAAGTGAATAAAAAAAAGAAATGCCTTAAGCCATATTTTGACAGGATACTGTACAAGTCAGACCATTTCAGCCAAGGGAAAGAGCAGTTTGTTTTTCATGCTGACACAGTAGAGATGCTAACTTCAAGCATGCTGCAGGATATTCCTGTGGTGGTGGTGCTGGTGGTGAAGCTGCAGAAAGCTCCCATGATGGGGTCCCCACAGGGATCATTAGCTCAGGCTTCTGGCCTGGCAGGTGCCAGATTTCATATTCTGGCAGTGGCAGCTCCCTTGGAGAATTCTTATCTACTTGACAAAGGCAAAGGCAAATTTGTGTAGATGGCATTTCTCCTAAAAAATGTCTTTTCTGTCTGTGTTTCTGTTGTCCGTATGATGGACCATAAAATGAGATTGAGGTATACACAGGGGTCACAATCCCACAGTTTTGGTCTGTGTACTTGAGGTGTGCTAGAATAACCATGCAAACACACTTTTTATCTTTCTAAAACCCATGAGACTAGATAGAGTTCCAGTGCTGTTCAGCGTGTAAATCCTCATCAAAATCTTCAAATTTTATGCCTGAAAAAAATCTTAGCACTCTTTTGCGCAGCAGCCAGATCATCAGAACAATGCGCTACTTCCTTTCTCCTCCTTCGCTTGCTTCTAGGAAGCTCGAAAACTGCTGTGAGCTGTCTTAGCAAGCGTGTTGAACTGTTTTCCAAATAGTTCTTAAAAAATAACTCCTTATCTATCCTTATTATGCCAATCTATTCTTTTTTCTTTGTTTTAATCATTCTTTTAGCTCTGTATTTTTTAGCATAAGCAGCTAAAACAGGCATTTACAAGCCATTTATTCTGGCTTTAGGATATTTAATATTATATATATGGCTCCATCTATTATCTATCATCAATCTATCTTCTATCTATCTATCTATCTATCTATCTATCT
>NW_008356458.1:1588844-1643763 GCF_000622305.1 Nannospalax galili
TACTTATCATCAATATTTGTTTGACTTTGAGACATGGTTTCTCTATACTTTGGGATGTGCTATTTGGCTCAGGCTATTGCTGAACTCAGTATCCTCCTGCCTCCACTTTTTGAGTGCTGGAATTACAAATACCAGCATGTCTAGCATATGCCTGGGTTTCTGTAGAGCAATAGTTTTCACAGTAGTGGCTATCCTTCTTAAAAGTATTCTTGTCATAGCTCCTTTCCCTCTTTTGAGAGTGCCAAGTTCTCGGAGTTCAGAAAAGATTCCTTGATGACTTTTAAATATCCCTTAACCACCTTCTTCTGAGTGAGAGTAACTGAAGAAGAGTAATTATTTTAACCTTCCATGTATGTGATACATCTTGATCTAATAAATTTAGTACAGAGTCCAGAAACATGCAAATAAACTTTATCATATAGAAAATTCAAAAAGGGGATTTTATTCATTGTTATGAAAACTTGGAAAAGTAGAAAATAACCAAGGTTACTAAATAAATGAACGAGTAAATAAATGGCCAAACATATGGTATGGATGTGGAGATTAACCTGATTTTACGAGTCAACAGAAAGTGCTGAATTCAGAATCGAATTGAATAGGCCATTCTGTCACAGAATACCATGGACTATTCCTTCCCTGGATGGAATTGGAAGGCAAGTAACTGAGCCTAATCCCTGCTCTGCCTGACATTTTGGTGATGCTGAGGGAGTCTCTAAACAACTCTTGTTCTGGATCATCTCATCTGTAAAATAACTCAGCAGGCATATGATCAAAAGGATGTTTTCCACTTGGGACAGACACTGGTTTGTCAGCTCTTGGGAGGATGGGTTTAGAAACAGGAGGAATTCTTTTGCTGCCAGATAAACGACTTCCTATGAGAATGATGGGAAAGGTGTTCTCTGTAAAAAGTCAATACAGCTTGGCATTCTGTCAGAGACACACATGTCCACTCTTGTTCCCCAGCATTATAAATGTAAAAGGGTTTCAAAGCTGTAGAAATGGCCACTTTATCAACAGGCGTTGAAGCCAAATGTGGTTAAATATTCACAATCGATAAAACATGTCTGTAAACTTGATCTAGTAGCTTGCAACAAGAGAGCCATGTGGACTGAACTCTCCAAGCACACACCAAGGATTTCAAGAAAGACTGGTGCTACAGAAGAAGGACCCGGAGTCTTTCCTCTCTCCATTCTACCCAAGCGTAAAGTTCCCTCACACCAAATATTCCCAATCCCTTGTGCCAATGACCAGCTAAAACAATGAGTTTATTATCCTGTGTCTTTCTTGAAAACTGAATGACCATGACTAATTACCCTCAATATTTTAAAAAATACTTTTTCTCATGAACATACTTTTTCCATTGCCATATCTCACTATACAGTGCTCTGTGTTAAACCGAGAAGTTGTAATTAAATTAGAATTCGTGCTGGAAAGCTGAGAAGACTGATAATAATTGCTTTTCAGAGTCTGCTGTAATTGGTGCTCCAAGGATTTTATTTCGCAGCCTCAAAGTCAATTTAGGAGGCTTGTTTTTATCTGGGCTTCACTTGCTCTGATGAAGACACTGTATCTTCATGCTCTAGGTTTTCTTAAGTTTAGCTAAACTGTTTTTTAATGATCATGCTAATCATTACAGTATGATGATACTGTTTTATGGTCACTAAGAGATAAAATTCAAATTCCCCTCTGACTATTAGTTAAAGTTGTAACCGCAAAATATGCACAATTCTTGCTCATTAGCCATGTGGTAAGTTCTTGACTATGTCTCTATTTGCTTCTTCCTGTGAAATGTTTATTATACAGAATCAAGGCAGGACAAGGGAGCTTGTTAATGAACATTCTACTAAATGCATCCTGTGATTTTGCACATGCCATTTCTGTTATCTAGAATGTCTACCTTTGTTGTTCTGGACCAAAGGGTAAACTCCTACTATTCTTCAACTCTAAGATCAAGTGTCACTTCTTTCATGAAGTTTTCTTTGATTGCCACAAAATGACTCAGTTATTTCAAATGCATAGCCTGTATTTAAGCCTCCTTTCTCACAGTATGGCCACCCCAGGGCTATGGAGATGGCAAAAAAAGAGTTAGGGTTCATGTAAGCTGAAAGGGTGCTATCATCACTGTTAACCTTTCTTTGAGCTGAGAGATAATTCATTGGGTAAAATGCTTGTTTCACAAGCTTGAGGAACTGGGTTCAAATCCCCATAACTCACATAAAGCTAAACATAGTCACACACATCTGTGACCCCTGTGTCCTTCAGGAACATGGGAGGTAGAGACAGGAGAATCTCTAAAAGCTTGTTGGCAACAAGCCTGATGTACACAGAAGGAAAACAAGAGATCCTGTCTCAAGTAATGTGTAAGGTGAGGAAAAAGACCTGAGATTGTCCTCTGACCTCCACACACATACTGTGACACATACAAACATGGGCCGCCCTTATACGTGCACACATTATACAAAGATTCTTTTAAAAAAAGTACTTTCTAGTTTCTCTTAACTTGTTTTGCATGTGACCTGTCTGGTGTCTGGGATATAAACCAGAAGCCAGCTAAAGAATAGTCCTTGAACAAAATTTTCACTCCTGAGCAGTGATTGATAAATTTGTACCTGAAAGAAGGAACCAGAGTCTTGAGGCAGACATACTCTGACAGATCTTAGGACGTTCACAACTTCCCTGGGCTTCTTTGATTCTCTTTTGTGCAAAGAAAGTTAATCAAGCAAAATTATCACTAAGATCAGTTTTATTCCCAGTTTTCTGTGAATATAATCACAGGTGATACAAGCCTGAAAATGGTGCCCAAGGTATTTACAGCTTTAAAAGTAATTAATAACCTACCTAATGACGCCAACAGAGATTGAATTTCTCCTATGCAATTACTGTTGCCAGCTTCATAAAGACAAAGCAGAGAAAATTTCATTATCTAGCACTCCATGCAAACTTGATTAGCTATGTGAAATATGCTGGGTAATTAATAACTGGGAGAGGAATTCTCCATCTCATTGTTGGCACATTAGTTTGACAAAATACCAGAATCCCTCCCTTTTGTTGGCTGTATACTGAGTGTAAATGCTTACTGGTTCTATGGAAGTTAGGAGAAATGCTCAAAGCCAGATCAAATAATGGCTAACATTTATTATAATCCTTATTGTTACTGGTAGTAGCAGCAATAGCATTATTAGTGCTCATTTGGTGAACATTTACCAAGTGCCAGGCACGATACTGAGTGCTTTATATGGATTATATCACATTTACAATGAGGTGGCTGCTTCCATTTCTCTTTTCTGTTCAGGAAGCTCAGACTTGGGAAAGCAAAATTGCTAAGCCAGGATTACACAGCTCCTGTGGAAAAAGTAGCATTCAAAGGCCATTCGAGTGACTCTAAAATCTTGGCTCTCCATTAGAAGGTCAAAATGACACAAGTCTCCTGTCACTAATATGGATTAGCACCCAGTTTGTAGAAGGTGAATGCTATAAAATAGTGGGAGCAAGGCTGGGAGGTACACGTGTCACTCACAACGCTTAAACATCACTTCTGCTGGAAGTGTTTCTTCCCTCACACTCCTGCATGCCTGCATCATGGGCCTGGGGCACCGCAGCCTCCTCGAGTGGATTTCCCTTTCTCTTTATACTTGCACTCTCCCAGTATCTCCTTCTGACCTAGCAGCAATAGATTACTTATGCTGTGGGAACAGGGGCGTCCAGGACCCTGTCTCAGAGCTAAGACTCGTATCAAATTTGACTAGTTGCTATTCATATCATAATGATTGTTAACCAAAAAACTTACAGGACTATTTCTGAATGTGTTATTGATCTTTGGGGCTGAGGGTCTAGTTTTATTTGACAAGTGGGTGGGGGAGTCGGGATAGAAGACCTACTGATGACTTGGCAAAGACAATGTTAAAAACAATCAATTTGAGATACTTCAGTGGTGCCATTCTAAACATTGTAATCCAATAAAGGCAACCAAGGGCTCTTTGGAAACATCAACTGATTCCAGGACTGGGACAGGGAAAACCCGGGATGAACCTGGAGAGTTTGAAGTGGCAGGTAGTAAAGTGGTATTCAAGACTGCAAAAAGAATGGGGACACAATTAAAGGGCACCAGAGTCCACCCACCTGTGTTCTGAAAGACTAAAACTAACCCAGTGCTAGCAACAGCATAGATAATAATAGCACGTAGTTAGAGATCATTACCCAAAGAACAACAACAACAACAGAAAGTCAATTAGCCCAGATATAAATAAATTACTGAACAAAACCTGGAGAAGTGGGGGCTGGGGTGATAGCTCAGTCAATAAACTGCTTGCTTCACAAGCATGAGAACCTAAGTTTGAGCTCTTAGAACCCATGTTAAAAAAAAAAAAAAAAAGCTGGCCACGAGAACGTAGTTTTAATCTCAGTGCTGAGGGAGTGGAGACTGGAGGATACCTGAGGATTGCTGGTCAGCCAGTCTAGCAAGTCAGTGAGCTCCAGAGAAAGACCTTGTCTAAACAGTTAAGGAGAGTGATCAAGGAACACCCTTGGGTGGACCTCTGGCCTCCACATGTGCATCTCCTTTTACACAAAAGTAACATATTTCTCCCTCTACATCCTTTTGCCATGATACACACAAAGTGTGATTGGGGGTAAATCACTGACTAACAGGCACTTGTTTTACAAAATAGTTCATAAATCTTTATGGATCTCCTAATGTACACTGAGAATAGTAGTATCATGAATGTCTTTTTCTTCTATGTTGTATAACCTTCATTTCACAATTCTTTCTGACATATGAACTGAAATGAATTTTCCAGACATAAATCTATTTTCTCTCAAGAAATTGCTTTTGGTCAGCTTGTGCTGCCAAAAACACCCTGGTAGGCCATTGGTAGTTTATTTGTTTCTTTGTGTTATCTTGGGTGCTGCTGGTTGAGTGGGGGGTTGAAGAAGTTTTTGCTATATTTCATTCTGGAAAAATAAATCACAGTGCCTCTGAGTTCCCTTTGTAAATAAATGAGTCTACGCTATCAAACCAGCATGCTGGGGGATGTCAGGCTCGGCTGGTGTCCTACCTCACAAGAATGGGGCAACCAGAAGCAGAATCTTGACTGGTGACGTTCCCTCATGCTGCCTATGAATTCTCCTGACATTTGTATGTGATGTGGCTTGATTCATGGCAGCTGGGCTCTAGTTTCAATTATGGAATGAGAAAATGAATGGATCCTGATAGTTTTGTGTTCATGCATAACATTTTAAAACACATTTCAATGACAGGATCATATAGCATCTCTCAGGGAATGATGGGAACATGATTACGGAACATTACAGTTGCAATAGCTCTCAGTTTGTTCATATAACACAGGTTTAACCCTTGTATTGATTTTTGTTATATACTTCAGCTTAAGTCTTTACTCGTCTTGAACTTTGGTCTACTAATTCGAAACACAGATAATAAATAGGTGGTTGGAGCTGAACAAATGAAACCCCAGAGAACAGGGAGGGGAGATTTGAATCTGAGGGCCAGTAGAACATAAGACACTGGGAAAGTAAAGATGACAATAACGGTTTGTTGAAAAAGCACCTAGATTTACACGTACAGATGATACATCTCCATACCTGTGTTCCTACACACATATGCTGAAGGTGAGTAAATTATATAAGAGAGAAAAATAATGAGGAAAAAAAGATACCCACTCTGTGAGAATAAGTAAGGATAAGATTAGCTTAAATATCTATGTAGACTTTATATGGTCCCAGACCTATGCAAAGGTGCATTCTAATAAGCAGAGTTGACATAAAAATGCTCAAAAGAATTTCCCAGACTTATCTGTGCTTCTTAAAAAAATTAAAGAGTCTCATCTATAGTCATGTCTCCAAAATCTCTTTCTGCATTTCCCAATTAGTTACTATAGTAATTTCCTAAGCTTTTAAGACTAGGCTCAGTACCTTTCCTTCTACTACCCCTATTTCTTTCGATGCCAGCTCTTTATCATGTATCTCTCTTCTCCTAGTCGACCATCTATCTTGGTACTGCATCTTCTAACCATCTCTATCAACTGCTTCTTGTTTGTGACTCTGTTTTACAACAGATCAGGAAGCTGGAGTTACTGAGACTCTCTTTCAGTAGACAGTGATGGAGATGTTATAGCAATGAAGCCCTATGTAGAAGGTTTTCGTTTATTCCTGTCTCAACCTGGAAGTCAGCAGAATCCCTCCTGTCTATAAGAAGGTTGCCCTTTCTCCTCCAATAGTCAGTGTCTCTGTTTTCACAAATGTTCTCAGTTACAAAAGGAGATTTATTCAGATTAAAAAGCTGAGAAGCCTAAGCTCAGAGCCAAGTTGTAATTGTTCCCCAGAACTGACCAGACCCAGTGGCCCTGACATAGTATCTCCCTATTGTCAGTAAGCAGCTGTCCCTTCTGCAAGCTTTCCTTTCCTACAAGTTTCACAAATGCTTTTTTATTACATAATTATACTTCTGTGCTTTGTAGCTATGTGAGGTAACTACTCACAATTAGCATGTTTAATTAGGAAATTAGGTGCTATAATCACAACATGGAGCAAAAATTTGTCATCAAGTTTTAGTTCATAAACAAATGGCTTTTTTTCTTAAGGAGGAAAGAAAACCTCAAAATCAACGTCAACTTTCTATTTGGGAGGATAGTGAGATTTAATTTATGTTTTGCACTAACAAGGAGGTTTCCGTCTGTTTGCCAGATGGAGCCTGCCTTCCTCCATGACTGGGAATTAGTCATTCTGGTATGTACCTGTCCCTCATTCAATCCTGGGCCATGTTGTGTTTGCTCTCTAGGGAAGATGTAGAGATGATTTATCTTGGGACAAGTGCTGTGAAGCATAGATTCTCAACTGATTCCTTCATTCCGCTAAAGATGTGTATGGTGTGCCTCACCCTCAGCAACCATAGTTTTGGACTCTCACTTATATGACCTTTATAGGTGGTGTTTGGGAGGATCTATTAGGGATGGATTGCTTTCGATTCTGCTGGGTGAGTCTCCTAGGTAATGTGGAGTGATGTCTCTCCTGATGAACTCACTCTTTCTCTCAGTGAGTTGCAGAAACCTTGGGTACCTCTACTTAACTAGACTGCACATGGGAGCCTCTTTTAGGTCACTCTGTCTTCATATTCAGCTCTTGAAATCCTTCATTTATAGGATCTTCAGCTCTTCAAGCTGTCTCTGTTAATGTCAAAAAGAAGTTCTCCATGATATATACAAGTTGTCTGTTTTTTTTGTTTTTTTTTTTTTTTTTTTTTTGCTTGCACAGGTTTTGTGCAACCAGATAGAGTCTCCCTGTGGCTCTAGCTGACCTGGGACTTACTATGCAGACCAGGCTTGCCTTGATCTCACAGAGATCTGCCTGCTTTTGCCTCCCTAGTGCTGGGATTAAAAGCTTGTACCATCATGTCCAGCTAGACCAATGCTCATATTTCTTTATTTCTTCCCAATGAACTAAGGTTGATGAATAGTTGAAAACTTCAAAATACTCATCTCTTACCATGTTTAGGTACAGAATCCTCTCAGAGCTGGCACAAAATACTGGGCTTTCAAAAGCCATTTCCATATAATTTTATCATGTAGCACAAGTATGGTGTGGTTGTTTTCCTAGATTCCTGATAACATCCCTGGGCTTAGTACTGATTGAAAGTTAATGATCAAAACAGATTCCTTTTTCAGAAAACAGAACTTATAAGAATTATATGTTAGATTCATCTGACCTGCTAGCCATTTTCTTGCATACCTGGATCTTGAAGAAAAATTAAAGGACTTCTCTCTTTACTCAGATTGATGTCAGTTCAGGGTCTAAAAGAAACACATTACAAGCAATTTTTTTTCCTTTATGAGGCTTAGCCAACCAACTTGGCAGGTGGAAAGTCATTGGGGTTTGTAGTAGAATGAATCTTTGATTAAGATACCCAGGTCAAATACAAAAAAGAATAAAAAAATTTACAAACGAACAGCTCAGACAACACAGCAGCTGGTGTTCCAAGCTCTTTGCATAAAACAACAATTTGCAACGAGTATGGATGTATCATTAGTGCTTTTTGGAACAATAAACCTCACATTTGATTGCAGTGTTTTAAATATTTGATGGAGTATATTGTGGTGTCTAATTTAGTTGTTCTTGAATAGCAGCATGGATGATGTTCCCATTTACATTTGCAGTTCATCAAGTGTCTGCCTCTCTCTTGTGATGAAGAATGACTCCCAAAGAAAAAGAGGGGAGGAAGAGTGAAGCATAGCGAAAAACGTCTAAGACAGTATAGGTACAGTCATGGTGGCGGGTCCCAAGGAAGTGATTAATATTAGAGTCCAGGGTAGTCAGCCTTCTCTGTGGGAAGCCCTGCCTGGCTCTGCTCAGGACCCAGTTGTTGAACATTTAACATATATTAGATACTGCACTGGGTGGCGCTTGTATTTCCGTCTCCCGTTGTTATGGCTCTGCCTTTCTTTTGGGAAACTCCACCCGTGTCTGTAGTCTTTGTGGGATGCTGATCCTAACAGCCTTACTCCCACCACAATGTACCATTAATAGGTTTACAATAGACTAGAATACTTTTTAAAAAAAATACTTCATTATTTTTAATGTATATCAGTGCATTGCCTGCATGTGTGTGAGTGCACCCATGTAGTACAATGCCTGAGGAGGTCAGAGGAGGGTGTCAGATCCCCTAGAACTGGAGTTACTGATGGTTGTTAGCTGTCATGTGCATGCTGGGAATTGAACCCAGGTCCTCTGTAAGAGCAGCCAGTGCTCTTAACCACTGAGCCATTTCTCTAGCCCTCAGACTAGAACACTTTTTAGTGCACTTTTTCCTACCTCAAAATGATAACTGACTCGGTGACAAGCATTAGAATTAGAGTTAGAATATCAGATTCTGTGCCCAGACTTTACCAAACTTGTGGGAGGGATGGCTTGTTTTTGGCTCATGAAATATTAACAGGTAGACTTCTCAACATATATCTTTCCCATCGTATAGAATGAGTCTTGCTGGGGCAGAAGAAGGCAAGGTGAGTATTCAAAGAAAATCACTGCCCATTCAAGAGGGTACTGTCATAAGGCCCTCATAGAGTATGAGTTTCTTGGATCAATTTGGAATGATTGTATCTGTTCCTTAAACATACATTTGGGGACTAGGAGATGGCTTAGTTGGTAAAGTGTTTGTTTTAGAGGCAGGAGGACCTGAGTTAAATCCTTCAGAACCAGTACTTTAAAAAAAATTATATTTGTTTTTATGTGTATTCGTGTATTGCCTGTATGTAGGTAAGTGCACCCGTGTCGTGCAATGCCAGCTGAGGTCAGAAGAGGCTGTCGGATCCCCTGGGACTGTAGTTACAAACAGTTGTTAGCTGCCATGTGGGTGCTGAGATTCGAGCCCGGGTCTTCTGCAAGAACAACCAGTGTTCTTAACTGCTGAGCCATCTCTCCAGCCCCAGAACCAGCATTTTTTAAAAGGCATGTGCATTTATAATCTTAGCACTAGGGAGACAAAGACAGGAGGATCTCTTGGTCAGCCAGTGTAGCTGAATTGGCAAGTTCTAGGTTTAGAGAGAGAGCCTATCTTAAAAAATAAGGTAGAGTGGCTAGAGAGAAGGCTTAGTTCTTAAGAACACTGGCTTCTTTTCCAGAGGACCTGGGTTCAGCTCCCAGCATCCACATGATTGCTAACAACGGTCTGTAACTTCAGTTTCACTTTTCTGGCCTCCACAGGCATTGTACACATGGGTCCACTTAAATACATGCAGGCAAAATACCCATACTACCTAAAATAAGAAAACTTTTTAATTAAAATAATTAGTTGGCGAGGTGAAGACGATAAGCAATCCATTCAACATTGACTTCTGACTTTCAAATACATATGCACAAACATGGATGTGTCTCCCATATACATGTACATATATATGAACACATACATCCCTCAATTCACAGATGCATTATTTCTGGTAAGTAGAGTCATGTGGGTGAGCATGAGAAGAGATAAAATACAGGGAAGGCACCTCTTCCTTCCTGTTCCTGGGACAGGAGATAAGTTAAGTGGATCTGGGGGGCAAGCATTGGTAACTCTGGCTTTCTTCACCCTCGGGGCTCAGTGTGAAGGTCTTCTTTGATTCTCTAAGGAGATTCTGAGCTATTTTTTTAATATCAGGCATGGTTTTGTTTTTTTTCCATAATATTTTTCTTTCAAAAAATTTTAAATTGATTTGATGATTATCATACAATGTGTATTGGTCATTTTCAGACCCTCTCTCCCATCTCCAACCTTACCTACTCCCCCCACAACCTCATGTCTTTTATTATTATTTGTCTTTTTTTTCAAGGCCTATGGAGTCTAATCTGTGTTTCCAAATGCTCTTGGGTGTTGGTATCTCTTGGTGTTTGGGCAACCTATCAGATGTCACACTAGTAAGGAAAACTGACTCTCCCTCTCCCAGCAGCTATCAATTACCAATAGATCCTCTGCCAGGGCTGGTATTTTCTGCCTACTTCCACCATTCATGTTGTGCCCCTGTCTGGCTTGGGTTTGTACAAGTCTTCTGCATGCTGTCCTAAAATTTGTGGGTTCACATGTGCAACCACCCCATGTTGTCCAGACAACACAGTTTCCTTGTATTCATCTACTACGCCTGGCTTTTACAATCTTCCACAATGATTCTGGGGCCTTTGGAGGAGAAGGTACTGTATAGATGTCCCATTTAGAAAGCATTCTGCACATTGACCATTTATGGGTCTCTGTGTTAACTGTCATCTGTTGCAAGAAAAACCTCTGCTGAGAGTTGAGAGATGCGCTTATCTATGGGTATAATGATGTCATTATGAATTGGATTAATACTGTCTATTTAGCAGAATGAGAGTAGTAGGTTCTCCCCTATGGCCTGTGACTTGTATAGTCACGAATTCTTAGCCCTGGTAACAGTGTCAGGTATGGACTCCCTACTGTGAAGTAGGCCTTAAATCTAATTAGAAGGTGGTTGTTTACTCCCATAATATTTGAGCTGTGTCTTATGTCAGGCATAATTTTGATTTTCTTCATAATATTTGTTATGACTTATGATTAATTTGACCTGTCTGATTCATCTGTGTAAATTGTCACTTTAACCATCTCCTAGCTATTTGAGGCTGAGGTTTCTCTCCATCTCAGTACAGATGCATTCTCCATAGCTATTTCTACAACCGGCACAGCACAAATTTCTTAAACGGAAAGTAGCACGTTAAAACAAAGAATGTCATTTTGGTTTATGCCCTTCAAATGCTGGGGGGAAACTTCATTAAATAGTCCCTGCCAAAAGATTAAGCGTCAAACAAACGCCCTCTATCTCCATATCTGTAACATTTACTTAGCCAAATCTTATCTATAATATCCTTTCAATATTCAATATTGAAAGTTATGGAGGATATTAGATACTATTAACATAATCTTTTCAAGGAAAGATGGCCTTCAAATAGGGTCCTACTAGAATCCATTATACATGAGTATTATTAATAAGACAAAGCTATCTATATTGTGATTCCAGTGCACTGAGCCTACTTGCAATTGAATTTAATGACTAGAGAGGGCCCCACCCTTTGTTCTGTATTCTGTGTAAAAGAAAAAAAATTGCTCCTTAGGATAAGAATAATGTATCTCACCCTGCCTAAGGTCAGGTTCTGAATTCCACTGTGCACTGAACCATCACTCAAGTCATTTCCCATATGGGCTATGCTTGTGTAGAACAAAAGTTTTAAAATATTCAGCAATAAGACTGGAAATCCAAGACTAGGATATGAGAATTTTTCCAAATATAATTTTGAATGCTTTTCATTTTCCATGTTGCCGAACTTCAGTAAACTCGAAAGACCTCTCTTCCTCAGCTTCAAAACCCTTCCGCAAAGAACATGACGTTTCCTCTCAGTGGCTAATTGGATATTGAGGAAGAAGGAAGTATCTAGGTTCACTCTTAGCTGACAGGGTGGGTAATGATGCCAATTTTTTTTTTTTGAGATAGAAATAGTATACAAGGTGAAATTGAGAGACTGAGTCATGGATCTGAATCTTCAAATATCATTTTATATAAGTTACTCAATCTCTCCCTGCCTTTATATGTAAGATTACCATTCTAATTGTGCTCAACAAACAGAATTGGTATAAGAACAAAAGGATTTAGTACATATAAAATATTTAGACCCCACATATGTGTATAATTATTAGCATTTTTCTCCTCCCTCTTTTTCATCTTCATTAATATCATCTTCAACATGGTTATCACCATCAATAAAGATTCAGATGAAAGAGGAATTTGAATTAAGCTAGATAAGCTACTGAACAGATTCAATTTTAAACATGTTCATTTAGGGACAATCAGTCAGAGACACCTAGTGGGTAAATGGAGAAATTGGCTTGGAGTTCAAAGGTTCAAGGGTGATATTTGGACTACTGAAGTGGCTCTTGGAACCATTAGTATATAGGATATAGAGGACAGGAGTAAACTGGACACCCAGTGAATGAGAATACACAGCAAGGGCAGGGGATAAATCACAGTCCCTTAAAAGGGAATATAAAGGAAGGATAACCAAACACAAAACTGATGGCCTTAAAAGCAGACGGATAATAGAGACAAGGCTGGGTTGGAAGTTAAGGGACGAGAAGGCTTAATAAATGGAATAGTCCATTCTACTAAACAATTTAGAAAGTTCAAAAAGCACAGGAGACAAGCAAGTACACTGAATTGAATAATTAGGAGTTCATTTATTACAGTGTCTTAGGGTGGTGGCCTCCCTCACTTAGTCAGTAGCTAAATTCAAGTTGAAGGCCATGACTTGTATTATCATTACATGATTTCTTACAGCAGGGAAGAAACTTAATGGATGGTGTTATGCATTCAGGGAGCCAAGTCCTGCTGAGGAACCTCTTTCTCTCCAGGCTGTCAGCACAAGAAACTTATGGCTATGGAAGAATAGATCTCAGAATACAGAATACCATAAGGACTCCGTGGTCATTTGATAAAGACTAAATTCCAATGTAGGCTTTTAAAATTAAACTGAACTAGAACATGGACTTCTGGCCTGAATTTTGACCTTAAATTCTGCACACTTATCATCCTGAATTATGAAGTTATACAGGCAGTAGAAAGAAAGGGCCAAGAAATGAAGAGGGAAGCAGGATGCAAGGACATTCTTGAAAGCTATCTGGCTCACCAGTAACATGGACAGATGAGCATCTGAGTCAGCAGCAGCCCCTGTGCTGGGAGGGCTTGGTATTCCTTCATGATCTAACCTTAAGGATCATTCCAGAAACCTGATGCGAGATCAGCTGTCCTCTCCTTTTCCTGGCAGTTTGACTGAGCTGAGGTTGGGGGTGGGATGCTGTGAGAGTCAAACTTGGTTGTAAATTTGATTGAATTGAGACACTCCCAGGAGATTTGTAAAGTGTATTTCTTTATGTGTCCATGAGGGCATTTCCAGAGGGCACTAACTAAAGGAAGAAGACGCTCCATGAATATAGCAAGTATTACTCATTAGGCTGGGGTCTGATGGACTAAAGTGGGAAGAGGAAGAAAGCCGGTAGTAAAGCATTCTATCTCTCTGCTTCCTGGCCACCCTGTAAACTGCTCTGCTCCACCATGCCCTCTGCTGTGGTTGGATGAGAAATGTTCCCTATAGGCTCATGCATTTGAACACTTGGTCCTCAGTTGGTGGCACTGTTTCAGAAAATTTTAGAACCTTTAGGAGGTAAAGCCTTGCTGAAGAAAGTATATCATTGAGGGGTGGGATTTGAGATTTTATAGCCTGGCCCCAGTTCCTGTTTTCTCTCTGCTTCCTGTATGAGGATTAAAATGTGATCTGTCTATTTTCTGACTACCAGGCTGAATTCATGTTCCCACTGCCATGCTTTCCCCACCATGATGGACTATGTCCCCTCTAGAATTATAAGCCAAAATAAACCCTTTCTTTCCTAACTTGATTTTTGCCAGAGTATGTTATCACAGCAACAGAAAAGTAACTAATACACTGTCCCTACCATGCTGGACTAAAACCTCTGAAACTGTGAGCTAAATTAAATCTTTTCTCCTTCAAATTAGGTTTATGATGTTTTTGCTCAGAGAGGGAAAAAGCTAACACAGGTGCCAAGATATACATGCCTGAGGATATGATTTCCATATCTCTCACATGATCTACAAACAGTACTTTATGGTTTAAATAGACCTCATGCTCATAGAACACTTGGAAGTTATTATAGTCTTCACAGAACATCATGAAATATTGATATATTTCATTCTAGGGACAATTTTAGGCAGAAAATGTGGCTCTATTCTGTGTTACAATATAAAATCATACCCATAAAAACACACGCCCATGAAAGCCCACACTTTTGAATTAAGAGTGATTGGCTGTGTGCCTTCATGGTTGCCTGCTACGTATTCATTCTGTTTGTCAGTAGTTAGCACTCACCAACAGACAAGTGGTAGCAGGTGCAAAAAAACTGAAAAATTTTGGCAAAGAAAAGCTTAAAATTATGAAAATTTATCCATTAAGTTATATTTTCTGGAAATTGCAAAACCCTAGCAATTATTCCAATTTAGTGATGGAACACTTCCATTTCTCAGAGTCTGAGACTCTCCAAATTAGTTCTAAGATTCCATAATATAAATTGTCCTATTCCACAGAGGCTATGGCTTGACTTTTAGCAGACACTGTATAAATAAAGAAACTAATTTCAGTTGTGGACTGAGACCAGTGAGAGGGGGCAGTAATTGAGCTGTTTTTTCCTTTCTTCCTTTCCTTTTCCTTTTACCAAACAGAAATGGAATTTTCAACTTCTTTGCCCTTTCTCATATTAACTGTCCAAAATTTTTGTGCCATATACAAAGCAGCTTCAGTCCACAGAAAACAGAAGGTATGATGCAATTTGAATAGACACTCCCTCTAATTCCACATGGTTCTGAGCACTTGGGCTATTACAGCCTTCTAAGCTGCTTATGAAGTAAAAAAAATTAACTGCACTACTATGAAAACACTTGGGCAAAGTATATA
The DNA here is from genome assembly GCF_000622305.1 of Nannospalax galili. Classification (NCBI taxonomy): domain Eukaryota; kingdom Metazoa; phylum Chordata; class Mammalia; order Rodentia; family Spalacidae; genus Nannospalax; species Nannospalax galili. The sequence continues at coordinate 1,603,854 of NW_008356458.1, forward strand.
TGTTATTAACTGCTATCCACCCAACGTCTGTCTTGGGGCCTGAAACACGAGTCTTTAGAAAACATTTGTTCATCAAAATTGAAGTTGTTCTAAACAACATGTCTTTTGATGTAAGACATATCTGATTTGATCTCATCTTATTGACTTAGGCAAGGAACTTAATGTCTCAAAATTTATTTACACACCCATTAAATTGATACAATATTTATATCTTACAGCATTGCCATGAAAATTATGAGTGAATATAAGTATGGATATAAAACAATGCCTTATATATTGGCATTAATTAATAAATGGCAGCCACTATAATTAGATCCTGCAAATGAACTTTCTTTCTATTTTATATACTAACCAAATTGTTCAATTATAAAGCAGTGTGGGTTCATTTTATTAAGATACAATATTGACAGTAGAGTGTTTCATGTTTTTGAAGACTATTTAAATTTATATTCAAACACATCCTGGCAATTATGAGTTCACTTTGTGGAAAATAATTTGTTATATTTCATTTAAACCTTCACTGTTAATAGTTAAAAAAAAAACTTTGTCAGAGGAAACTCTAAAATTATTTCACTGCAAAGTGAGCAAAAACTTAGGAAATGAACTATTTTAAAAGAAATCATTTCGGTTCCTCTTTTTATTGAGAGGGATTTTGCTAATTAACACCACTAAATGTTTCTACGATTACTATTTAAACAAAACAGATGGACGTCTGGTTTGATATCCAATTTTCTAAGTTGATTTGCTTATAAAGAGAACTACTGTGAACTATTTCTACAAAGGAACAGTTGATTTTCCATTTTCATATCAAAATAAATATACAAGAAAAGCATATGAAACTGTAACAAGTTTACACCCTTAGGCAGAATCTGAGAAGAGCCACCATCCAGAGCCATGAGCTAAATCTCCGAGTTTAGTTCCATCATATGATAATTAAAATGGCAGCACTTTTTCTTAGCTATGAGGCAGATAATATGAGTGTGTGTGTGTGTGTGTGTATGTGTGTGTGTGTGTGTGTGTGTGTGTGTGTGTGTGTTAATGCTCTAGGTTGGTCAATCAAAGCTGTTTGCAGCTTGCTATCAGGCATACAACTCTCAGACTTGAATAGGTTAGTTCAGAACCATATTAGCATTTACTAACCATAGATGATGTTAAATACCATTCCCAACTTGGAATTATAGAGGAACAGCAACTGTTAATCATGAAGATAAGCTTGGGAATCGAATTTTGGAGGACAGCTGGTCTCAAGAGGTGGTCCCATGTTTGTATTCTGAATCTAAAAACTCCTGTAACGTAACTTCCCCAGTGTAGACAGGAGTTATAGGTATCTAGCACTGAAAACAAGCTAACCAGTTCCATGCATTTGTGTTCAAATGGTAAATAATCCATTTTTCCTTTACACCAACATTTACTGAGTATCTGCCTCATTTGAGACAGCCTTCCATGTCAGTGTATAGTGATACTGAGACAATTTACATACCATTTCATTGATGTGTTAGTATATACCCATCAGAAAAAAAAATCCCTCTACAGTGGGCAGAAAAGTACAAGTAGGAAGGAGACAGTCTGGAAGCTGGAGATAAAGATGAGCTAGTTCATTAGAATTTTTGGCTATAAGTAACAGAAAGCAACCTGAACTATCTTGTTAAACTATTTTTTCAACAAACCAGCTTTCACAAGGTGCTTATATTTTCACTTTTTATTTAATTGGTTTCTCTTCTAAGTTTTTAGGATTTCCTTTATTCTGCTTGTTTGAGGTATAAATTTCTTTTCTTTCCCTAGTTCCTTAGGGCAGAAGTTTAGATTATTGGTTACACATTTTCTCTTTCCTAATATCAGTGTTTAATGTTACACAGTTTCTGTTAAGCATTTCTATGCAGTATTCCATTAATTTGATAATGTGTATTTTCATTTTCATTTTAAAATTCAATTTTATTATCTCTCTCTCTCTCTCTCTCTCTCTCTCTCTGTGTGTGTGTGTGTGTGTGTGTGTGTGTGTGTGTGTGTGTGATGGCATGCTAGTGGAGATCAGAGGAAAACTTTGTGGTGTCAGTTCAGGGTCCTGGAATGAAACTAATTGTGTCATGCTTGCACCTCTGGCACCTTTACGCACTGAGCCATCCCAACAGCCCCTAGCTTAAAATATTTTAGCATTTTGGATTGGAACGATGGCTCAAAGGCTAAGAGTATTGTCTGCTTCTACAGAGAACCAAGGTTCAGTTCCCAGCACCCACAGGGCAACAGATACCTGTATATAGCTCCAGTTCCAGGAACTTCAACCTCTTCTGGCTTCCATCTGCATTGTACAACACAGGTGCACTTATATACATGCAGGAAAGACATATAAAATATCAATAAATAAAATGTAAATTTATTTTAATCTTTTTAAAATAAATATTTATTATTTTTATTTTACATGTATGAGTATATTGCCTGCACCCACATCATGCAATGTCCATGGAGGTCAAAAGAAGGCGTCAGATCTCCTGGAACTGGAGTTACAGATGGTTGTTAGCTGCCATGTAGGTGCTGGGGGCTGAACTCAAGTCTTCTGCTAGGGCAGCCAGTGTGCTTATCCACTGAGCCATCTCTCCAGCCTTTATTTTTACAGCCTTTATTCTTTAGGTACATTATGGATCCAAAGGCTGTTTACAGATGCATTGCTTACTGGAATTTTCCCAGTTGTTTCTGTTATTGGTTTCTAGTTTAATTCCACTGTGTTCTGAGAACACACTTCGTATGATTTGTACAATATTTTTCAGGTACATTTTATGGGTCAGAGTGTAGTTAGCTTCATTTAACATTCCATATGACCATGAGAAAAATGTGTATTCTGTCTGACCTTGAATGGAGTATTTTATAAATTCTCTATAAATTTTGATTAGATTAAGTCACGTGATGGTGCTGTTCTGCTCAAATATATTAATTGATTTTCTGCTTGTTTGATTTATGAATTATCGACAGAAGAGTGTTGGCATCTCCAATGATTGTAACAGGTTTTTCGACTTCCTTCAGTTATTCCAGGCTGTGTCTCATGCATTTTGACATTTATTTATTTTAACACGATCTCACAATGTAGCCCAAATTTCCCTTTAACACTGAATCTTCCTGCCTCATCTTCATAAGCACTGGGATTAGAAGTGTGTACCACCGTATCTGAATTGATGGATTCTTGTCAGGAAAATATCCAATAAGATTATGTTTTCTTGGAGAATTGACTCCTCTGTCATTATATGATACCACTTTTGGCCTTTGATAATATTCCTTTTCTAATGTCTTATTTGAAATAAAGATATTTTAACTCAGTGTTAGTATGGTAAATATTTCTCAACCCTTTCACCTTTAATTCATTAATGTCTTTATAGTTTAAATGTGTTTCTTAGGAACACATTTAAATCTTTACAGTTAAAGTGAAAATTTTCTTTTTTTTCTGGTATGTATTTTATTGCAATTTTGTTCATTTCATACATCTTAATCATATTTAGTTCTCCTCTCCTATCTGCATCCCCCATAGCCTGCCCACCGTATTTCATGCATTCTGTCATATATGTTAAGGCCTATCAAGTCAAGTTTGTGTACCCAGATGCCCCTTGGTGTGAGTTCATCCACTGGAGCCTGGTCAGCCTATATAGCATCACTCCCTTAGAGAAGACCAACTCTCCCTCACCCAGCAGTGATCAGCTGTCAATAGTTCCTTGGCCAAGGTTGGGCCTTCTGCCCATTTTCCCAGTTCTATGTTGGGATTTTGTCCATGTTGAGTTTGCATGGGTCTTCTTCATGCTGTCATTATTGCTATAATTTCATATGAGCAAGTTCCCAGATGCCTGGAAGACTCTGTGGTCATGTACCAACGCTGGCTCTTAAAATTTTTCCACTTCCTCTTCTGCAATGGTCCCTGAGCCCTGGGTGGATGAGTCCTATCCAGGGACTAAAGCAATTTTATTATGAACAATAATATATTTGGGTCTTATTTAGGTTTTGTTTTCTAACCCATGTTGATGATCTCCTTCTACTTTAGTCTATTTAGTTCATTCACATTTAAAGTGATTATTGATAAAATAATGTGACAATGTTATATACATCATACTCAATACTTAATTTGAATCCATGTGCACTTTTAAGCAAATGTAGTGGATATACCTTATAAGAGAGTATTCTCAATTAGTTCCTCCTGTTTCTGGTGATATTGTTATTATTCATTTTCTTGATCTCTTTGCTATAGTTACTCATAACAGTTAGCATTATTTTCCTTTTACAAAGAAAATTTATTGGCTATGTTTAAGATCTATCTATCTATCATCTATCTATTATCTATCTATCTGTCATCATCTATCATCTATCTATCTATCTATCTATCTGTCTATCATCATTATCTATCTATCTATCATCTATCTATCTATCTATCTATCTATCTATCTATCTGTCTATCATCATTATCTATCTATCATCTATCATCTATCTATCTATCATCTATCTATCTGTCTGTCTATCTATCATCTATCTATCTATCTATCATCATTATCTATCTATCATCTATCATCTGTCTATCTATCATCTATCTGTCTATCTATCATCTATCTATCTATCTATCTATCTATCTATCTATCTATCTATCATCTATCTATCTATCATCTATCTATCTAAACTAAAATTCACTGTTGGGAGGTGCATCCAATACCCTCCTCCCATGGTCCTTGCGATGGCCTGAGGAAAAAATTCCCCAAACCCCAGTTTGAAGAATCTTAATGCGTTTATTGGACTTGCTAACTGAGCTTGGGGTGTGGGTTTACTTATAGACAAGTGGGTGACCACCATTCACGGCTGTGTTTGAAAGTCCACACCCAGACATAAATCCTGTGGTTCTGGACAGCCTTACAAAATGGTGAGAGAGCAGCGTCATGGTTTTCCCAGCTTTTATACCCTTAACCTCTCCCTTGCAAGCACCTGTGGTCAACCTATTGGCTGGAAGATGGAAGGGGAGTGGATTCTTTGCAGAGTGTGGGAAGGAGGCTGGTCCATGGCTTGTCATTACAGAGGAGCATCCGGGTCACACTCTCCACCCCTTCCTCTGGCTCTACAAAACTTTCCGCCTGCCTCTTCCATGAATATTCCTGAGCCTCAGAGGGGGTGGAGCTACCTTTCTCCCATTGTAACAGGGCACTAGACTCTTCAAGTCTCTGCATCCTCTGTTTGTCATGGCTTGATTTAGTGGCATTCCACCTATATAAAAACATAAACAGCAAGAAGCAAGAACGTTTAAACAGTAACTGTAATAATAGCTCATGAGTGTAAACATAAGTGTTTGGATGGTACTTTAGTAGGTGCATAACATCCATCTAACAACTCAATTGCAGTGGATTCTCCACTGGTGCCTATAACCTCTCCTGCCACAGGGTATTGGCCTGGTCTACAATACCAGATATGTGTTCCATCCCTAGGAGTGGGCATTAGGTCCAATAGATAATTAGTTAATTGTACATACACTAGACGAGTCACTATTGCACTAGCAGGAGCACCTTGCTTTGCATGTTGATAATGAAGCATGTGGGGCCCTTCGTTGAACAGGATAATGGGGAACAATTCTCCCCCAGCCATCTGCATAGCACTTTCTGGCACTATGAAAGCCACCCATCCAGTGGCAGGGAGTTTCCAGCTTAGTCCAAGCTTGATTTCTCCCTCTCCTGTGCTCACATCATGTGGAGTCTTCAGCAATAGGGTCTTACTGTCCACTTCAGGTGTGCAACCAACATTACTGGCAATTGCCTTTATAGTTTTGGGGACCTCTGGGGTCCCTTTGGCCAACTGCTCATAGGGAGGCAACCCACCCCTGGTACTGGGATTTTCATTTAACAACCTTATGGCTTCTGGAAGGGCCTTTTTCCACCCCTGAAGGGTTCCTTCTGGGCTTAAGGCTTTCAACCATTCCTTTAGCAACCTGTTTTTCCTTTCAATTAACCCTACTCCTTTAGGATTGTATGGAAGGTGGGAATACCATTGAGCCTGGTTATCCTGAGCCCAACCTTGCACATCTTTACCTGTGGAATGAGTACCTCTGTCGCTATTAATTTGCTTCAGGGACCCATACATGACACCGAGTTCAGTATGCCCCTTAATAGCAGCCTTGCCCATTGCTCTCTTGCAAGGAAAGGCCTGTGTAAGTCCTGTGTTGTGGCAGTGTCTGCACAAGTGAGAGCATATTTACATCCCTCACTGACTGGCAGGGGCCCTATATAATCTACTTGCCAGTCTCTCACAGGGGAAGCTGCCTTGTGCACATGCTCCATCATGGCATCCCTCCTCTGGGGCCATAACCGGGAACACGTCTCACAGGCCTGGAGAGCCTGTTGGATGTCAGCATTATTTTACCAGAATGCCAGCTGCTTTGGTTATTCTCCATCCCATGTTGGGTCCTCTGTGTCCCGACTTCATATGAATCCAGTGAGCTGCTTCTAGGGGAACCTGAGGGCAGACAGCCCTCACCTTGGTCAGGGCATCGGCTTCCTGATTCCCAGGGGGCTCATCAGGCAGTGGACAGCCACATGGTAAACTACCAGGGGCACTAGCTCCTCCTGCATTTTATTATATATGTCCTTCCACATTTATTGGCCCCATAGCGGGTTCTCTCATCAGTTTTCTTTCTCCCACTGAGCCATCCATAAGGTTAAGCCCTTGAACACAGCCCAACTGTCAGTACAAACTGTAACTGGCCAAGGCTCCCTCATTATTACTATCCATCCATCCTTTTCTCCTCTCTAACCATACAGTGTCAGTGTTCACCTGTATTGCCACTGCTACCCATTCTTGTCTGGCACCCCTGGTAGTGTCATTGGTATGCCAGGAAACAGCCAGAAATGGGGGAGCCCCTTCTAGCACTCAGGTAGGTCTTGCTGGAAGGTCAACTACAGGAGGTGGAGGGAGAGGCTCTGTGCCTTGACACTGGTCCTAGTACTGCTTGCATGGCATTGGTGCTTGCTGACATCACCCCTCGCTGTTGCAAATATGGATGCCATCTTTGCAGCATTTGGTTTTGGGCCACCCCTGACAGGGTCTTGGCTAACAGGCCCTCCACTCATCCTTTTTTGGGATATGTGGTTTTTACAGTAATGGGGGTGGGGCCCATAATGGGTTCCACCTGTTGCAATGCTTTGTACACAGCCAGCAGTTGCTATTCTATGACTGTGTACCGGGACTCTGCCCCTTTCCATCATTGGGACCAGAACCCAATTGGGACCATCTGTTTGGGTTGTTGTTGCCACAAGACCCACCCATAACCTTCAGGGCTCCTGGTGACTTCCAAGAGGGAGGGACACCAAGGTATTGGGGCACACAGCTGCTTAGCTTGGCCAAACAGTACCTTGGCCTGCTCAAAAGCCTCTTGGTCCTTTATATCCCAATCCCATGTAGCACCTCTCTTTCTTAGATTATACAGGGGACGGGATGGAATTATAGCCTTGGCCCCCTCTGAACCACAGTTTCTGTGTGGTGACCCAGAGGAAATACTTCCCAGAAGATTTGACTTCAATGATGCTGGTCTCTTGATAATCACAACTTTCCAGCCCAAATCTCCCAAACTGTATATAATCTGCCACAAAACAAAACGGTCCTGTCTATCACAGCAATATTCCAATCTCTGGTACCAATTTCTGTCCTAATTAGCTTTGTATTGCTGTGATAAAACACTGACTAAAACCAACTTGGGGAAGAAAAAGTTTATGTCAGTGTACAGTACAGTCCTTCATCAAAGGAAATCAGGGCAGGAGCCCAAGCAAGAATATGGATATGGGAACTGAAGCACAGGCCATGGAAGAATGCTACTTACTGTCTGGGTCCTTCTGCCTTGTATGCAGCCTGATTTCTTTTTAAAAAACATTTGTTCATATTGAGTTTTTGTGTATTTCATACAGAACATCTCAAACTTTCTTAATCATGTTTATAACCCTGTCCCCACCGGCACCTTCTCATAGTGCCCCCACCTGATATACCCTGTCATCCCTTTTTAAGGCCCACTGTGTCAAGTCAGTGTCCTCAGACGTTCTCCAGTGCAAGTCCATCCACTGAGGTCTAGTCAGCATATCTAGAATCCCTTGTTTTAGGAAGATTAGCTTTTCTTCACCTAGCAGCAATCAGTTGCCAATATTGGGGGCTGGAGAGATGGCTCAGTGGTTAAGAACCCTAGTTGTTCTTGCAGAAGACCTGGGTTCGAATTCCAGCACCCACATGGCAGCTAACAACTGTTCATAATTCCAGTCCCAGGGGATCCGACAGCCTCTTCTGACCTTGGCGGGTATTGCACGACATGGGTACACTTACTTACATGCAGGCAATATACACATACACATAAAAAAATTTAAAGAAAAAGATTGGGATCTGCTGTTCATTTTCCCAGTTCTATGTTGGGTTTTTGTCTGCCTGAGTTTGCATAGGACTTGTGTATGCTGGAGTGGTCACAGGTCTTAAAGTAAACCCCAAGACTGTCATATCCCTAGACTAATATGATTTCTTACTACATGCAAAATATGTATCCTTATATTTACAGACAAATATCCCAGTCACCATTCATCAAAGAAGCTCATTTTGTACCAGTCAGAGACTATTACCAAGTATCACAGCTTGGATATTGTCTATGAATTGCCCAGGCCTAAGAGACCCATCTACAATGAAACCTCTACACCTAAAGCTCATGGAATGTAAAATATATGTTAAGAAGAAGACACTAATGAATCTCTCAGTTCTCAGTAATGAAGCTCCCTCATGCAGCAGAGGGTCAGGAACACAAAAGGTCACAAATATCCAAAGCATTGAGATTAAGAGTCTGCTGAGGTCTGGCCCTTGGACAGGACTCCTTTATTAAACTTCACCCATCCAAGGCTCAGGGACCATCACAGAAGAGGGGGTGGAAAGATTTTAAGAGCCAGGGAGTAGGTGCATGACTATATGGAAACAGAGTCCTACAAGCTCCTGGGAACTTGCTCATATGATTCTATGGCAATGGTGTTAGCATACACAAGTCTCAGCCTGCTTTCTCACACAACCGAGGAGTAACTGCCTAGTAGTGGCACGGTCCACAATGGACTGGGCCCTCCAACACCAATTAGCAATTCAGAAAATGCTTCACAGACACACAGTTACAGGCCAGTCTGATGAAGGAAATGCCTCAGTAGAGGATCTCTCTTTACAGATGTGTCAGGTTGACAACTGAAGCTATCCAGCACAGCATATATACATAGGCTTGTACCTGCATATGTGGAAAAACAGTTTTTTAGTTTCTGAGATTGGGTAACTTCACTTGATATTGTGAATTTTAAGTCTATCCATTGGGCTGTGAATATATACACACACACAGATTTTCTCTATCCACTCATCTTTTCTTGTACACCTAGGTTAGTTTCATTTCCTTGTTACAGTGAATAGAGCAGCAATAAACATGCGGGTGCAAATATCTCTATAGTAGGGTATGGAGTTGTCTGGGCTATGCCCAGGAGTGAGATAGTTGGGTCATATAGTTACTCTGTTTTTAATTTTTTGAGTAACCTTCTAACTTTTATAATGGATGCACTAATTTGCACCCCCAAACATTCTTCTTTCTTTACAGCTTTTTCCACATTTGTTGTTCTTGATAATGTCCAATCAAACTGCAGTGAAGTGGTTAAATCTCAGTTCTTATTAGCCTGAGGTTATGACCTTAACAAGTACCTCTCCTTCCCCTTTCTCCACTTCTCTTTAGGAATAATATCTTAGTCAATTTTATTTCTTTGACGTTCTGTCCCCCACTGAATGTTTTTCCTTTCTCTATTTAGGAGATACAGGGAAGCTGGAAGAGGTGAGGGTTGGAAGAATGTCTTTCTATTAGATTAGGCTCTGAGAAATTATGGTCTTTGTGAAGAAGACTCTGGAAATTTTTGTAATAATTCCTCTTTTCTTGTTTTTGTCAGAGCTATGAGGAGTATCTTTCTGGAACTATCATGATAAAAACCTGCTGGGGTTCCTGTATGTGAAACTCACAGATCTGTGGGCTCCGCTAACAGTGTAGTCCTCAGAGACCGAAAAGAAAGTTTTTTAAAAAGTGATCATTGATTTTCTTTGTTCAGTTTTTTCCTGTTGTTATGGATGGGAGAATGCTGTCTCTCAAAATGATTACATCCCCATGTCGATATTCTACGACTCTTTGTCAAGAAGTGAAAGCACACTTGTTTGTCTATGTAATAAATCATGGGTGGGCAAAACTGGGTGCAGAACTATTAGAACTAAGGCTGTGAATACTTCCAAAATTCCTTCTCTACATCTGACTTCTTCTTGTTGCAGTGGTACTGTTTACTAATGACAGAAGCCCATCTCTTTCTCTTAGTGACTGCAGGCAGCTCTGGACTCATATTCTAACAGGTCTGCCACTAAAGAAACAGTTTATTTTAAAAAGTCCTGTGAGTAAACTGTGATTTGTTCACTTTGTTTCACATGCCCACAGCCTAGGCCAATCATTGTGACTGTACTGGAGAGGAGAAACTGTGACTCAGTCCAAGAGCAGTGTGCACACACTTAGTGCCATAGAGGTTGTCTGTTGCCAGAAAAATGCATGAAGAGTCTTGCTAGGCATTAGGAACAGGAGCTCAGGAGGGAGAAGGAAACTATTTCAGAAGGAAAACTTAGGAAGGTCAAGACAAATGTTCTAAGTATAGGACTAGCTCATGTGAGGTTAATTTACCTGTTCCATGGTTCCCTATGCTTAGATCCCCCTTTTAATTCTTTGGGATGTTTGTGAGAAAGGATGATTTCAAACTCTGCCTCTTACAGTTCTTAGCGAAGTGGATAAATAAATATATTAACCTGACAATCCACTGAAACTAAGTTATTGTTACAACAACCTTCCATTATCCATTTCATCAAGTTGCAAACTGTCAGATTTCCTCCTCATGAGAGGAGGAAATCAAAGATGCTTTCTTTATTTTATGTTTTTATATTTCATGAATGCTGAGATTCACCTTGGTCAAAAGCATGACTCGGGATGGAAGTACAAGCTTACAATTATTACTGTAATCTCCCATGCCCCCATTTTCCCCCAATAAAAGTTAAAATCCTCTATTATAACACTTCTGGTTGTTCAAACTGAATGAGGTCACCATTTTTTATTAATTTATCTTTGCTCATTCATGCTTCACCTCAATTATCTGACTCTCCATTAAAAATTTCAAAACAGGAAATAAATTTCAGTGAAACTTTTATATAAACAGTTAGAAAGTGTGTTAAATACATTTTGAACTACTTTAAGCAAAAAAGAAAATAGCCACAGACAGATATACACACGCTAGGTGCCCAATGTGTTTAAACTATGTTTTTTGTTTTTAAAATATGTTTTTATCTTTAATTACATGTATATGTGTATGTCTACCTGTTGGCTTGTGCATACACATACAAATGCCTTCAGAGGCCTGAAAAGAGTGTTAAATCCATGGGAACTATAGTTACAGGTGGCTGTGAGTTGCCAGACATGGGTGCTGGGAACAGAACTTAGATATTATGTAAGAGTAGTACGTGTTCTTAACCACTGAGCCATCTCTCCAAGCCCCTAAACTATGGTTTTAAATTTGGACCTGCTTTTCATATCTTAGCTTTGTGTTTTTTAATGGTATCAGCCAATTTACTCATGAGGTGATGCAGAGAAGTACTGGAAGTATGTGTCTCTGAAACAACCATTAAATCTAATGACTGCACCTCACTGCTCAGTTTGGAACCTTTAAGAGATAAACCACATCTGAACCATCGTGCCTAGCTAATAATCCAAGGCTTTCAACTGAGGCAGCTTGGCTCTAGAATCAGTTCAGTTAATAATTACTTTTTATTGTCTTTCAAAGACAAAGGCAATAACAGGCAAAGAATCATCCTAGAATTCAGGCACAGTACAGACAATGGTCAAAATTCTCTTTTAGGAAGGCATGTCTTCCTATGACCTTTAGTTCACTGCAGATTGTATCCTGATTTCAAATTGCAAGATCCATTTGGAAAATGAATACATCTGGATCAAAGGCTAAAAAAGGCCTGACTCTCAATTTAGACACACTGTCTTATGTCTATTTCTTCCACGTGAGCTTCAGCAGATGGATTTCTGCAAAGGATTAGGTTTAAAGTGAGTTCATGCTTATGTGTATGTGTCTGTATCAATCACACTCCTTCTGTTTCTTTCTTGTAGGAAGTTTTTCTTCAGTTTACAAATATTCAGAGGTCAGCTGTGCCTCTATTCTTATAAACTCCATTCCTTTCTCCTGAATCTCTGCGGAAACCCCACTGCTTTGGACATCTGGAAATCTATTTTACCCTTGGCAAGCTATGTTAACCACCCGCAGCACCCTTTGACAGCAGGTGAGTTATAAGGGAACCCCAAAGAGAATATGCACTGGCAAGGCAAAACACCTTGTTTTAGTCCTCCAGAGGTATCTATGGAGTTTTCAGAAAAAATGAAATAAAAAATTCAGGTGAGTTGATGGGTAGGAAAGAAAAAATGGATATTTTGAAGTTAGAAACACTAAGCAATATAGTTTAAAAGAAAAAAATTGAATTTCACTGATGCATTCAGTGAAAATAGTTTATGAAAGTGTTTATTTTTTAATTAAAGGAAACGGCATGTTTTTGGTTTAATTAGGTACTTTTCTTTTTAAGATGATTTATGTTGTCAAAAACTCACAGAAAACCCAATGGATTAAACAACAATCATGACTTATTTCTTCTCATCAGTCTTGTTGCATCTGGGCTGGACTTGGCAGTCGATGGCTCTATGTGGAAATGAATTTTCTGGACAAATGGAATCTTACCTAACCTTGTAACCAAAGTTAATCTTGTGTTGAGATAATTTAACACCATCTCAGCTTGTTTATAATTTAAACAAACTTAAAAGGCCTTGAGGGCCTCTTGTAACTAAGTATACAGCTTTAATCTCTTATGACCCTTCCTTGCTCATGACCCAGAATAGTGTGTGTGTGTGTGTGTTGTGAAAATATCAAACACTGAATGCAGTGAATATTCATAGAAGCAATGAATTATCCATTAATGTTGCACACAGGTGGGGTTAGATTGATAGCATCTGTTTGTGGTTGTGTGTGATGTTCTGAGTCAGTAGGGGTCAGGTAGGGATACTGCTTTGATAAAACAGGTTCCTTAATCCTTCTCCACATCATGCTAGATGGACAATTTGAATAAAGAGTGAGAAGGCCTTTGCTCTAGAGAACAGTTCTGAGAGAAATCTGAAGAAACAAGTTTTCAGAACAGATTGATTTCCACACTTGGTTTTAGTGGATGCTAAGAATCAGCCTGGTTTTGTTCAGGCAACATTGTAAGGTGGCATCACACTGCTATACTCCATACTATTCAACTCCCTCTCTAGAACAGTAGGTCATAGTGTTAGGAACACTTCTGTGTTACTGTGACAAAATATTTGAGCAAATAACTTAAGGGAGGAAAGGTTTATTTTGGCTCATGGTTTTTAAGGTCTCAGTCCATCATGGTGGTGAGGACATGATGGAGCAGAGGCAGCTAAAAGAGGGAGAGAGAGAGAGAGAGAGAGAGAGAAAGCCTGTGCTCAAGTGCTTCCTCTTTCATCCAAGCCTACAACCTATAGAACGGTGTTGTCCACATGCAGCATAGGTATTCCCCTTTAGTTAATGCTCTCTGTAAACTTCCTAGCAGAATTTCATGGGTGTGCTTTTGCAATACTCTAGGTGTTTCTCAATTGAATCAAGTGGACAATCAAAATAACTATGACTCGCAGTCACTTTAGATGTGGTCTTCTCCTGAAGATGAAACAGGATCAAGAGACTAAGCTCAACTATGTAGGAATTTTCCAGAATTGGTTTTGTATTATGACTGCCAACTTTCCATGAGCCAAAGCAACTTACATACTATACCCCGTATCAAGGCATTTGAAGTGTGTCTTACACATAGTACTAAAACTTTCCAGAATATTTTTATACCCCAATAAATCAGAAGATTAAAAGAAAACCATGTTTATTGCTCTAGGTGTGAGATTCTTTTCTGAGAGCAAGTTCTGATCTAATGCAATAGAGATGAAGAAACTAGGCTTTTCTATTCTTGAGGTTTTAAGTCTCTATTACAGAGACAGAAGAGGATGCCACCCTGGGAATTTTGAGACCTTAATTGCTTTTTCTGGGGCCAATGGTGTTTGAAAATCTATAGGTTAATTCCTAAGTTGGGTTTCTAGAGTGGCATTAGCAAGTTCCTAATCACCAACGAGCAACTGGAGCAAACTTGGATGATGGAAATCTAGCAACTTCCTGCACTCCCATCAATCATTGAGCAAGTTCTTCTGGACCATCGCTGGTTTCTTCTCACTTGGAACAAATAAACACGGAAAGGGGACATGGAAGAGGGAAGAAACTCAAGGTTCCACAAAAGGCCTGAAATATATAATAAGCTTTAGAGCAATTAAGACATGACTATATGTATGTTAGCATCTAAATTCTCCTTTGTGGTCAGTGTTAAAAGTTAATCCATTTTGGCTGTTATCATCATATGATTTATTTTTTTAATTTGAAGAAGAAAAATAAAAAAGATAAAACTTGTATTTCGATTAACTGTAGTTTATTAATGACTTGACTGGTCAAGTTAAATTAAGTTGAGGGTCAAGTTCAACAGAAAATGTTAAGCACTTTCTGTAGATAAAACGACAATATAATGGGAGTAAAAACAGTTAGTCTACTCCTAAATTCCTACTTCCTTGTTAACTTTATAGAAACACACCACAGTTCAACCTTTCTGCTCCCCAAACAATTGACTTAATCTGAAGCTTATATTTCCTTTTGTTTTGACTGTGTAAACCTCTGAATAAAACATTTTTTATAGTATCTGCTGAAAACACAGCACCAAACTTGGGAAATATGATAAAATGGTCATTCGTGAATGCTTTTTGACCCTAGTAGCAGTCACAGGGATTTAAGTGATGTGAGTGAGGAGGTGTCCTGATTTAATGAAAACATTATTCCACTGACAATACTGGAGAGCCATAAAAGGAAACAAAAAATGTGCATCTTAGTATCTATCTGTGCTGAGGAAGCAGCGGTTACACTGACTGTATTTTTACAAACTCTAAAGTTCAAGAAAACAAAATTTTAATCCATGATTTTCCCTGAAGTTGTCATTTGGTCTCAGTGTGTGGTCAGGAAGGAAAGAACAAACATCATCCCTTTGATCCAGCTTTGAACCCAGTCAGAAAACAATATGCTCCTTGCTTTATAGACATTCTGGAGTGTTCATTAGTTTTAATTATTTTCTCAAATCTAGAGGGAGTCATCAAAAAAATTAATCATGAATGGAAGGCAAGGCAGGCTTCTGTGTTCATAAAAATGTATAAAATGTTTTGGATTATGGACATTTTATGACTTACACTTAAATGTGAACTGAAGGGGGCATATGGTGCATCAACATTTATTAAAATGGCCTGGAGATTAATGGTAAAAAATAATATTTATTTTAAGATAAAATAAGTTCCCTTTCTATTGTGTTTTTAATTTTTAATTCTATTTAGTTTCTTTCTGGTATGATCAAAATTAGGAAAGGATTAGGAAATGCAAGTTTTCATGGGAGAATCCTTTCCCAATTTTGATCATACCAGAAAGAAACTAAAATAGCATCATGGAGGAGGGATTTAAAAGATTAATCCAGTTGTGCAAAATTTACTATAAGAACTCCCACTGACTATAGGGAATATCCATTTTCTAGAACAATTTCTTCCATTCTTGAAAGTTCAGAAATTCCAAATCCTATCTCTCCATGACTTGGCACACTTCCAACTACCATAAACAAGCCGTCTTTCTCCTGGACAGCTGTTTAGGTGTTGCAGTACCCATCCATCCCCTTAAGTCTTCTGAAAGGTTGAAGATTACAGGCCCTGGAATCCAGCTGTTCAGGTTCAATTTAAGGTTCTACCATTTATCATGTGTATTACAGGCAACTCTTTAGGCATTATAATCATGAAAAATGGAGAAAATAATTTGCTTACAGGTTGGTTGTGAAGATTAAATGAGGATATTACAGGTTGGTTGTGAAGATTAAATGAGGATATTAATCTAAAGTGCTTCCCAGCATGCAGAACGGAAGTTTTCAATAAATGCTAGTGATTACCTTTGCTATAATGACTGCATTTCTGAGGAAACAAATTTCAGCATGTTCTTCTTTTTAACTTTTACAAAAACTTTATTGAGAATTTCATACATGTTTATAAGGTGGGAGGGGAGGGAGAGGGCATGAATTTGATTGGCATGTTCTTATGTGATGTGGTTTTGAACATCCTCAGTAGTAAAGTGAGCAATGTTTTGTAGATTTGAAAGTCAAAGTTAAGACTGGAAAAATGGTTCAGCTTTAAAGTGCTTGTTGCCAAAATTGAGGATCTGAGTTCCATCCCTGGACCCATATGGTGTAAACTGAGAACCAAATCCTGAAGGTTGTCTTCTGACATCCATATTGTTAGAGTATCAATAAGCCCCATAAATTGAATTGGTCCAGATTACAAAAATTGTCTAGTCTGTCTGTTGGAGGACCCACTTTTCCAGTTTCACTGGTCATCTACCTGTTGATAGAACCACTCCCAGGAAGCAGGTTCACTTTAAGTTATGCTAAATAGATGGGCGGAATACCTGGTGTGTTAATTAGGTAGCAAATATTTCCTGCCTGGAACTAGCTCAGATCCCCACAAAACTTCCAGACCAGCCACAGTCATGTAGGTCTCTGTAAGTCTGTCCGCTTTCCTGAACTCTTCAGGAAAGCATAATTTCTCCTTTTTCTTCTTTATGCCTTTCTTTCTAAACATGCTTTCTCTAAGGCCTTTGGCTGCCCCTAGCATCTTGTGGTTCTTCACTTTTTCTCTAAAGCTTCCTTCTCCCAGGCATGTGACTGTGAGTCAGCCACATGTCTGACCTCCACACAGGCTCTAAACCTGCCTGGCTTCATGATCTTCTTTACTTCTTCCCGCTATTCACCTCCTCAAGGCAGCTGCCAAGATTACTAGCTCACCGGCCCTGAGGATTTTTCTTCAAGATTCTAATGAAGTTGTAAAAGCTTCTGTTTGGGTCCATTCTTAAATTCTTTTATAAATGAGACTAAGAACCTTCTAGGGGACACTCTTTCTCCCCATTTCAATATGTGTATACACACAAACACACACACACACACACACACACACACACACACACAAAATGTAATGAAAATTTTAAGTCAAAGTCTCACAATCTGAGACTCTTTTACATTTCCAAACAAACCAGTGGGATTAGTCTCTTCACTCTCTTGGTTATCCCTCAGGATCGTTCTGTCTCTATTAAAATACCTTTAAGATATCCCCAAAATAAAAGAAGAATGAAATTCCACTTTAAGCTGTAAGTTCAAAAAAAAAAAAACTAGGTGCCAAGGGCCTTGGGGGTATTGTCTTATTCAACCCAAAGCTGGGCCAGAGTATATAATAATCCTCTTCTCTGATCATGATCTGGTGCTTTTAGTATTGTGTCCTCAGACTTGGGCTGACTCAGGATTAGCTTTCAGTGCTTCATTATAAAAATGCTGCATCTCATGTCACAGATGGAGCTAAACCAGTGCCCACTGGGGTTCATCTGGCCACCATGAAGCAAACTGTCCCCCTGCTTATACAGTACTCAATGTTCTTATGTACTCTTACAGTACTGAGTGTACTGTATAAGCACGGTACTGCACTCTTGTGAGTGCTGTGTGTTCATTTTAGTAGGCCATCAAAAGCCACAGAGTCAAGCTTACTAGCATGTATCTGCGATCATATAGTGTGAAAACCAGTCAGTTTCTTGCCATACTTTAAAGATATTCATTCTTTAGTAGTCTTGTAGGATTAGTTTTGACTCCCTGAATATCAAAATTCACACATATTAAGTCCCTTCTATAAAAAGGTGCAGCGTTTGCATATGGCTCAGCCATATTCCAGGCACATATATGTCAAATCATTTCTAGATTATGAATAATACCAAATAAGATATAGATGCTATGCTCTGCATAGTTCTTGCACTGGACATTTTAAGTTCTATCGATGCAAAAGCATAACTCTCACCTCAAAGAGGACAAGAGATAGTTTATTCTAGAGCCAAATATGAGTGACCATGGCCCAGGAACACAGATTCAGGTTACCCCAAATTCCATGTTCCAGTGTGGTAACAATTGCCTTACTTTTATAGTAACAGAACAGAGAAAAGTTATTAATCAATACACTTTTCAAGTACATTGGTGGATACATTCAGTAGGCAGGTCAGAGCAAAGTGGGAGGATTTTTTTTTTTTAGTATTTTATTATTTTATTTTATGTGTATGAGTGTATTGCCTGCATGTATGTGAGTGCACCCATGTTGTGCAATGCTGCGGAGGTCAGAAGAGGGTGTCGGATTTCCCTGGAACTGGAATTAAGGATGGTTCATAGCTGCCATGTGAGGTGCTGGGAATCAAACCCTGGTCCTCTGCAAGAGCAGTCAGTGCTCTTAACCACTGAGCCATCTCTCCAACCCCAAGGGAGGGTTCTTTATAGGTCTCAGATGCTATCTGATGACATTCTTAGCTTTTTGATTGGTGAGGCCTGGTGGTCTGCTAAGTTAATATATTTTATTAGTCACAAGAATGTTAATTCAGAAACAGAGGTAGGCAAGGTATGGCTATTTACGGGGTTAAAGATAGCCCCAGATAAATTGCGAATAGACTCTAGATCTGCAATATTCCAGACTCTCCACAATCTCTGGAGTAATAATCAGTTGGTGAGCCTTGCAGGAAGTTCAGTCCAAGGTGTAGGAGTTCTTTTTGAGAACTTTTCTTTCACAGTCCCAACTTTTAAACTGTGGGCCTTGCCCCCTTGTGGTACTGCATAACTGGATTTAGGGACTGGGAAAACCTTTACAATTGTAAAAGGTTTCTGAATATGCAATGATAAAAATATTCATTTAAAATCAAATGCACAATGAGTTTCAGGTGTTTCTGGCTGTGCATGGCGTCACTGCTGCCTTGGCTCCAAACACACAACACTCACAGTTTGTACTGTGCAAGCATCAAGGCACATAATGCCAACAAACACCACCTACAACACCTTGACTCAGATTTGAGACTACTGTACATTAATTGCAGTGTTTTTTATTGTACATACAAAAAGTTTTCTGCTCTTTTATAAACATAATAGTTTAATTATAGAAAATAAAGACTCAGTATTTTCCTACTGTCATTCTTTAGCATAGTGAGTATCAAGCTGGTATATTTTTAGATTGTATTGTATGTTTGATTTTAAAATTACCATTTGAGCTGCTTACTTGAGTCACACACACACACACACACACACACAAACATACAAACACACACCAAATCATTCGATGAAATTTTGGCTTGAGATTAGGATAGCATTTCCAATGCTTCTGCCATTTTTAATTAATTACTTACCCATGCAAAGTGGTATTCTCAGCATTGATGATTATAAAAATTCTGGAAAATATTGAAGCTGCTCTATGTTCTGCAGTATCAAATATCCAGCTAAGATTAATTTTTATGTAAAGATAAATAAGCATATCTATCTCACTAATATGAAAATTCAATTTATCTTTAATAAGTGGTAAAGTTATATGTATACCCAAGAATTGTTTTAAAATAAATTTCTCTCTTATCAATATATATTTGATTTCTGTACTTATTTTATATAACTATATATCTGGAGTCATGCAAAATTTTCCAGGTGAAAAGGGATTGTTATTGGAAAAAGTTGAAGAAACCATGGATTAGAAAATATCATGTAAAAATTCTGCCCACTGATCTGACTGCCTCTTCTGTCCTCTGTGGGCATTGTATGGCATGGGTGCAGTTACCTACATGCAGACAATACATTCATGCACATAAAATAAAAATAATAAATAAAATATTAAAAAAAATTCTGCCCACTGGGCTATGGCTGTTAGATTCCTAGAACTTATATTTAAAAAAAAAAAAAAACCCAAAAGACCAGGCATGATGTTGTGTATTTGTAATTCCAGCACTGAAGAGGGAGAGACAGGCACATCCCTGGGGCTTGCTGGCCAGCTGACCTAGGGGACTTCCAGGTCAGTGAGAGAACCTGCCCCATCAAGAAAAACAAAAAGCAGAAACACCAAAGAAAACCCCAAAGCAACCCCAAAGCCAAAAGAAAACCCAAGAAACAAGTGGATAGTGCCTACTTGGGGAATAACAGAGGAGGTTTTACACACACACACACACACACACACACACACACACACCTCTACCATATTCTGTATAGACAAAATTTTTTTCCAAATTTTCTCAATCCATGGTAGATTGTATCTGTGAGTGCAGAACCAAATATACAGAGGGCCAACTCTATGCTTTTTCCCATTTATTTATTTATTTATTTATTTATTTATTTATTCTCTCCTCTGAAAACTTTAAAAGAGAAATGAAATTTTTCTGATGGTCAGATCTTGCAATCATTTGTTCATTTTTTAATGGCTCCAAATAAATACACATGCTAGTGCAATGGAGGAGATTTAGGAAGAAAAAAACACTGATAAATCCAGGAAAGAGCTGTAATATTTCTCTAATTGTGAAAGATAAGGAAAAAGAGGTGACTACTGAAAGCAAGAGACAGTATGCTCCCGACTTCCCAAGTCTCCCAAAACTCCCCACAGGATATACAGCTGGTTCCCCCTTAGTGTGGTGTAGAATCCTCAATAAGCAAAAACCTATACTATTTTTTTCTTAGAAGCCTGGATATCCTCCTTGCCTTCCAATTGCCCTTAAGATTTTGGCTGTGAGTCATGTACTCACCAGGTGCAAAGAATCAGTGGAAAACAGCCTCAGCACATCCCCAAGTATTTACTCATACATTTAGGTAAATCTGCGATAAATTTCTCAGGCCAACCCTCCATCTGTAAGGACCCTTTCAGACTTGTTTTAGGTTTATTTTGATATTGCACCTTAGAAATATTGCCTGCCTGACATTATTTTCAATATTCTGGTTGATGTTCTACTGAATACACTTTTCTCCTCTTTAAAATTCAGACCTGGACTTCCTGACCTTTTTGGGCTTCTAAAGAGGTTCTATATTGTTGATTCTCTTTTGAGACCTGTGATATTTCAGAGAAGTATGGAGCATGACTGGGAGTTCCAGGGGGTTAGTAGCACATCACAAGTTACAAGCAAATTCTAAGGGAGAAGCATGGTCTTTGGAAACCTTTATCTTTTCTGACTTGAGTAGAATATATTTCTGGCCTTTCTGACATTGCATACACATTTTATCTTTTCAAGAGCAGCAAATATATTTTAGTTACTTTCGTATTCATCATGCTAAACACAATGCTTAGCATGGGTGTCTCATAAAGTGATTTTATTTTTCTTTGTGAAAGAATATTTTCTGTGTACTGTCTTACTTAGTTTTCTTTTTTCTTTATTATTTTTGTTTTATGCATATGAGTGCATTGCCTACACTGGTGTAAGTATACCCATGTCGTGCAATGCCCTTGGAGGTCAGAAGAGGGTGCTGGAACTGGAGTCCTGCCATGCGGGTGCTGGGAATTAAACTCAGGTCCTCTGCAAGAGCAGCCAGTGCTCTTAAATGGTGAACTATCTTGCCAGCCCGCCTCTTTTTCTTTTTTTTTTTTTAAAGGCAGGGTTTCCCTGCAGCCCCAACTGGCCTGGAACTTGTTATACAGACCAGGGTGGCCTCAATCTCACCTGCCTCTGTCTCTTGAGTGCTGGGATTAAAGGTGTGTACCACCATGCCTGGCCCCTCCTCCGCATTTCTAGTGCTGTGATAAACATGTGACCAAAACCAACATGAGTAGGAAAGGGTTCATTTCACCTTAACCTTCCAAGGCACAGTCCATCTTTGAGGGAAGTCAGAAACTCAGGGCAGGAACCTGGAAGCAGGAACTCAAGTAGAGATCGTGGAAGAATGCTACTTACTGGCTTGCTCCCATGGCCTGTGTTCAGCCTGCTTTGTTATACAACCCAGGGCCACCTGAAGGAGTGGTACCATCCAGAGTGCTGGGGCCTCCCAAATCACTCAACAATGGAGAAAATGCCTCAATCAATGGAGGTAATGCCTCAGTTGAGGTTTCCTTTTCCCAGGTGTAAAATTGACAGCTGACACTATCCAGAATAAGTACAACCATCAAAAGGGAATCCACCATGACCACAGGAAATAAAGTCTTCCAGACATGTGTACCCATGTCCTGTCCAATCCTCCCAGCATGAACAAAGTTAATAACAACAATTTTGATTTGTATGGCAGTTAATAGTTCATAATGTTAGTGCTTACTCTTAATGCATGTCTCTTAAGGTAAGGTATCAATTATCTAGTTTATTTTTGGTAAAATAAGGAATACCCCTTCAACCTCGGGCTGCCACACCATTGCTGTTTGGCCTGTACTTTCACAGCATGAAGGAAGCAAAAGTTAAGGAACAGCAGCCTCTCCCATCATAAACCCAGACAGTAACTCCCCTCTCTTTCATCTCGACAGCTAATCCATTAGAAGGTCCTTTCAGCGTTTCCATTAAGCACTGGATGTGTCTGCTTTGATCTCCAAGTCTTCTGTCTGATTCTAAGCTGCCATTATTTCTGGATGATGGTAGAATCTGCCTACCCAGTCTATCCCCTGCCACATTTCAACATCTCTGGTTCCCAACTTAAGTAGGCATCAGAATCCCCTGGAGGGCTTGTTAAACACAGATTGCTGGCCCCCACTCCCACAGTATCTGATTTCCATAGGTCTGGGGCTATGCTTAAGAGTTTGTGTCTTTAACAAGTCCCAAGGGAATGTTAATGTTGCTGGCCTGGGGCCCATATTTTGGAAACTGCTGCTGTATGCAATCTATTTCCCATCTAACAGCTTGAGTGATCACTCTGAAGCTTATCAGTCTTTTCTTACTTCCCTATTTATTGCATTTATTTGTTTTCTCCCTATAGTTCTAGAATGTGAGATAACAGGGCCATTTTCTCCCTTGTCTACCATCCAGAACTCTACCCCAAAACCCATGTACATGGTTGCATCCATTAATATTTGATAAATGAGTGAAGAACTTCTAAGATGCTCTTAACATTCACATTTTCCTGTAGGTCAGGAATCTGGCTTGGATCCCAGGGTTTAAGCTTTGCAAAGCTCTGAGGGTCAGTGGTCAGTTTCAAAAACTCTACAATCTTCTTTGCCTTTAAGGATATCACTACCCTCTGTCTGAAGTCAGGTGCAGAATATACATTTCAGAATCAGGAAACTGCTAGAGATAAATAAGGCAACAAGTAGAGCCACAGAATCAATATTCTTCACTGCTTGGTTATCATAGAAAAAAGGTTAGATTAGGCCACATTCAGGAGCAGATGCCACAGGCATAGATGTGAATGTATGCAAAAATCAGTGAATAAATACACACCCACAGCAGAACATCTGTGACTTAATATGGGAAATCTCCCAATTCTCTTCTCAATATATGTAGCCCTGGTGGAAAATTCTTCATCGCCCCTGTTGTTTGCTAATCACATAATCCAGTGGTGGCCAGTCAGTTTACCCCCCCTTTTCACTAGGGATGAGTCCAAGGACATGGAATTGCATCACTCTGTGCTAATGAAAATCTCCTGTAGCAACTCTCCTGGTGCTGTCAGAAGTATCTTCTCTCTGGAAAACTTAAGGATTTTGGTGGCTACCTTGTCATGGCATTTGAGGGAACCTCTCTGATAATAAAATAAATCCAGATTCAAAGAGATGAATTGTAAATGGCACGGATGCTTGAGACTAACAGTTGGATTTTCTTCTTAGGGGAACATATTATTTTCCATTTGTACTTAAGCCAATCTGAACTAGAATCTGTCACTGACAATACTAAAGGTGCTGAAGATATTGCTACATGTCCTTATGAGACTCTGCTTTGAATAGTCCTGATGAGTTGTGTTATTTTTCTATCAACACTTAGTTCAAAGGGAGCTGGAACCACCCACATCATAGCATGGAAATTAGTGTGAATTCTGAGCCCACACACCATCGCCAAGACAGCAGAGAAATGCTGTTAGCAAGAATGCTTCCATTTCTGCTGCATTTTCTCGTAAGGAGGTCACCAAACCTAGTATGCATTTATTTTGTCTGCATGCTGTTCTGAAAAAGGAGCAAGGCCCACAACATATTCTCAAGCTGTGCGACCCTGGGAAGTTACATCACCTCTCAGAATGTTATATTTAAGTGTTAAAGCAGGCAGAGGTGAATCAGGAGTTTCAGATCCTACATTCAATGACACTGTGAGACATAATGAGAAATAATTAGTCTCTTAGCTGCAGGCATTTGTGACGTACTGTGTTGATATGGGATACTACTGCTTTTCAGCAAGGAAAGTCTGAGAAAAAACATTCCAGGTCACATCAGACTCTTTCAGGGTCACCCAGAGGAAGCCTGAGGGAAAAAAAAAATTACTCTCAGACATCTAAAACAGATCTTGTTGAAAAGGAGTATTTGTTGTTCTGAAGCATTTTTAAGGGACCCACTTAATTTTTTATTGTAAACGTCCCTAGAAAAATAGTGTCATTTTATCATAAACCTTGGGCATCAGCCATTATAATGTACCCAAGAGTTAAGCTGTGAATTACAAATGTCATCATGTTTTCCCCAAGCAGATATGACTGACAAAGATGTTTATGTGGCCCATGCCTGCCAAAATTTACATCTAGATTGTTTCTCTTAAATTGGTATAATTCAACTGTTAATCTGTATTCTGCCACCTATGAAAATCCTTCAGCCCAACACAATGGGAACATGAGCAAATAATCACAGGACTGACAGGGAATTTATACCATCAAACACATAGAATTTTGATCTTTTGCATATTTGTTATGGGCAGAGTTGAGAAGGAGACCCCACAGAAAAACATAAAATTTTGTGCTTGTATCAAGTTATAAAGTAACTCACAGGCAATCCACGGGAGACATCAAAAAAACATTTTCATGAACTTAACCATCTGCTAATTAAAGTAATAAACAGAATAAAAGTGTAAGTCAAGAGAAATAGCTCTATATGGAGTTATTGAAAAAAAGTTCACTAGATGTGATTAAATAAAAAATGGGGATCTATACATATTTGGTAATAATTAAAGAGTTATGTGTGTGTTTGTAGGTAGTGGAGGATGTTTATCAATGTCGGACAGAAAACAGTGTCACATGGCATGATTGAAGACCATATTTAAAATGTCACAGTATTTAAAATGTCAAATGAAAAGACACATTTATCTCTTTGAAGGAATGATATTCAATAGTAACAGAAGTATCTGGAGTTGGAGAGATGACTCAGTGATTAAGAGCACTGGCTGTTCTTGCACAAGACCCAGGTTCGAATCTCAGCACCCACATGGTGGCTAACAACCAACCACAACTCCAGTTTCAGGGGATTCGATGCCCTCTTCTGTCCTCCACAGACAGGACAAAGACATGAGTGCATATACATACATGTAGGCATAACACTCATACACATAAAATTTTAAAAATTAAAAAATAACAGAAGTATCAACTGTTAGTATCCAGTATCCTTTTTTGCCTGGGACATATTTCCAGTAAAAATATATTTTATTTGAAGTTAAAATTTAACAAGACAGGGCTGGGGGAATTGCTCAGTTGGTAAAATGCTTGCTGTGGCAGCATGAAGACTTGAGTTTCTTCCTTAGTATCCACATAAAAATGCTGAGAGCACTGGTACAAGAGTGTAATTCCAGTGCTAGGGAGACAGACACTAATGGATCCATGTGTGTCATTGGCCAGTCTATGTTTGGATTGGTGAGCTCCAGGCCAATGAGAGTTCTTGTTTCAGAAGAGGTGAATGGCATTCCTGAGAATGTCTCCCAAGGATATCTTCTGGCCTCTGTACAATCACTCACACACACACACACACACACACACACACACACACACACTCACACACCTAACTGCACATGCACTCATCTGTACACCCATGAATGCGCACACACATGAACACACACAGTCATATATACACATGCATACAATTTTTAAAAAATAACAAAGCATTATATGTATCTACTTACTAAATCTTGAAACTCTATGTAGAGTACCTTAGTCTAAAACTGCTTTAAATAAAACAAGATTAACATGTTAAATACATTCTCATTACAACCATATGATACTCATTATGTGTGAAATGCTGTTGTAGGCAGTTTGTGTACTTTGACTAATTTAATGCATATCCAAAACTACAGGATAGATATTATGACTTCTTCTTCCAGAACACTGTCAGAGAGTTCAGTAACTTGCCCAAGATGACAAACTAAGGGGCAGAGGCAGGATTTGAACCCAGCATTCTAGCTGCAGAATCTATATTCTGAACTACTGTATCATTATGGTAGGTGAGGTCTGTTTTCACATGGTGGCTGACAAAAATATCTTACCATGGCTTCTTTAGTGAATGCAGGAAAAGAATGCCATGAATTAACTGTTGGTTCAACCATTAGAACCAAAGGCATAGTCCCTAAGAAGAAGCATCTCTCATAGGTTTAGAAAATATATGTATGTATGTATGTATGTATGTATGTATGTATGTACGTATGTATTTATTTATTGTGTCTGTCTGTGTCTGTGTGTATGCACACATGCACATACCATGGCTTATGTGTGGAGGTCAGAGCACAACTGGGGGGAATCCAAAAGGATCAAATTCAGGTCATCAAGCTTGGCAGCAAGTGCCTTTATTCACTAAGCCATCTTGCTGGCCAGCTTCTTTCATATTGAAATGAGCTCCAGGTTTCCTTCCTGTGTCACCCCGCCTAATGGATTGCTAAGGACTCAGACTTACTTTATTATTATTATTATTGTTATTATTATTATTTTAAATTTTATGTGTATGAGTGTATTGCCTGCATGTATGTGAGTGCACCCATGTCGTTCAGAAGAGGGCTTCAGATTCCCCTGTATCTGTAGCTAAGGGCAGTTTGTAGCCACCATGTGGGTACTGGGAATTGAACCGGGGTCCTTTGCAACAGCAGTCAGTGCTCTTAATCGCTGCACCATCTCTCCAGCCCCAGGCCTCAGACTCAGACTTTAACTCACTGGGTCCAAAGGCTACTCCTTTTTTTTTTTTGGTCGAGACAGGGTCTCCCTGTAGCCCCAGCTGTCTTGGAACTCACTATGTGGACCATTATGTAGATCCACCTGCCTCTGCCTACCAAGTGCTAGGATTAAAGGCATGCGCCATCACGCCCAACAGGCTGCTCCTTTTACAATATGTTATATGTGTCAAAGTTTGTCCCCAAGATGGGCAGAGAGCTCTGGATACACCTTCAGAGAACAGCAAATAGCATGCATCTCCAAGATACATCCCAAGAATTCCAAAAGAAGAAACGCATATGCTACTTAAGGCTACTTTTTAATGGAATGGAAGTTCTAATACATTTGGCAGGGTTGAATGCATATCATAAATATGCATCTTTAGCATATTTAAAGACCATTAGCTCCAGAATTGGCTTTTTTTGTCTTTTTGTTCCAGACTATCATTTGTGTAATTGTTCAAGCATTTCACTTTCAGTAAAACATTTATTTCAATAAAGTCATATAAAGCCCTCCATTCGCTCCCATTTACAGTTTAGGAATAAGCCTCTATGTAAGGACTCTTCCAGGAGGATTGTATTGAATACTTCTCTGTGTAATCAGACATTACATGAAATTAGAAACAATAGGGGAGCAAAATCAATCAGCCATGGCAGAGGGATTGAGATAGTAGTGACTCATTCCACTGGGTTTCTTTGGAAAATTAATAACAACAGAGGTAATTACTAACCTGGGAGAGGCAGACTCTTGATCAGTCTCACACACTTTTGAACATGAAGTATTCACAAATTCATCACTGTAAAGCCACACGCCTGCTTCCTGGAGCTGGAAATTGACTGACTCAGGTGTCCTCAAAATCACATCTAGATCAGTGGTTCTCAATTGAATAGGACTCTGTCCCCAAGGGGACATGTCAATGGTAGCAAACATTTCAGGGTGGTTGCTATTAGCATTTGGTAAATGGAAAACAAGAACACAAGTATATAGCCCACCATGCGTAGAATAGCAAGCCCATCATGACAGAATTATCTAACCCTAAATGTTATAAGTGTCAAAGTTAAGAAATCCTAGCTCTAAGCCCTGCTTTTAATTCTGACTCATAAGCTGTCCTGACAAAATTGCAGGTTGTAAGGACATCCAGCAAAGGAGCAACAGCCATGGGTTCAAAATGAACAGTTCACCCTCCTGCTCCCTTTCATTGAGGTCTCTATTCTACACAAAGGGCTTGGTGACTCCCTTCATTTTTCTTCCAGCTCTATCTGCTTTCAATGCAGGGACATATATCACAGCCACCTGTCTGCTGGCTTTAAGACACCCCTGCAGAAACAGACAGCTTCATACATCAAAGAAAGGACTACTCTGGACAAAGCTTAAGAAAAGGATGCTCAGCTGGGAAATTTAGCCTGTCTCTTGTCTCCAAGTCTCCCATCTTTGGTTGTGTGGAAGTACCTTGGCTCATTATAATTGAAAATATATACTGAGTCAGCTTCCAGGTGGCAAAATGTACAGGTGTATAAGAATTCATGAGATCACCTAATTGTTATGCTAAAAATACCTGCTTCCTATGTCTAAATATTGCTTGTTTATGCCTGAAGTAGGCTTGTATATAATTTGCTTTATTTGTTCAAGAAAGATGGTGGCTAGTTTGTAGCACAATCAAAGCCCACACACTTCCTCCCAAATCCACCATCAGGAACACAAGACTTAGAAATAATGTTTTCTACTGTTACCTTGGTCTTATCTCTATTAAACATATGGTCATATTTTGCAGTTATTATAAAATTCCATTTTTATAATAACACAGAAAGTCAAATTGAAGTACAAAATATGATCCAAATCAATTCCTTTAGGAATACATGTGAATAGAGTTCAATTTGGAGGGTGGATACCTTTTCTCTTTTGTCCCATCCTCAACCAGTTTCTTAGTATTCTAAAGCCCTATAGTACCTGAATGCCTAGGGAATATCCCACTATATCTCGGGGAGTAGACTTCCTTGGAAATCTCTGAGATCATTCCCATTTTTTTCTCCTTTCCTATTCCCTTAGCAATACAGATTTAGGGCCAGGTGTTTTGGCACATATCTGTTATCCCAGCACTTTAGATGCTAAGCAATGAAAATAAAAAGTTCAAGGCCAAATGGACTACATAGCAAGTTTCAGGCCAAACTGGGATGCATAGTGAGAGTCTGTCTCAAAAATCTAAAGAACCATGGCCCAGCATGGTGGCACACATCTTTAATCCCAGCAGTCAGGAGACAGAGGCGGGGCAATCTCCATGAGATCAAGGCCAGTCTGGTCTACAGAGTGAGTTCCAAGCCAGCTGGGCGTACAGGGAGACCCTATCTCCAAAAAAGGACAAAAAACAACAAACCAACCAACCAACAAAGAAACAAACAACCAGAGTGGCTGCACTAGTTTTTGCTCCCAACAGTGGGAGCCAGAGTCCCCCTTTTACCACATCCACACCAAAGTTTGTTATCATTTGTATTCCTGATGATGGCCATTCTGATTAGGGTGAGGTATAACCTTAAAGTAATTTTAATCTTCATTTCCTTTACACCTAAAGATGTTCAGTTCTGTTTAAATTTTTTTTCTAGTCATTTGTATACCACTCCTGGACATATACCTAAAGGACTTTACATTTGACTACAGAAATGCTTGCATATTCATATTTAGTGCAGCTCTATTCCCAATACCTAGGAACTGTAATCAACCTAGATTTCCATCAACAGATGAATGGATAAGCAAAATGTGATATACATACACAATGGAATATTACTCAGCTATAATGAAAAAAGGCAGTCATGAAATTTGCAGTAAATGGATGGAACTGGAAAAATTATTTTGAGTTGGATAACACAAGCTCAGAAAAACAAACACTACATGTTTTCTATCATAAGTGGGTCTCATTGTCCCGTGTGTTTAACTTGGAGGACAAGTGGAAACTAGGAACTAGAAAGGGACCACTGGGTGAGGGTGAATTACTGGAGCGAGGGTAATAGGTTATAGATAACATGAAAATGGAGAGGTGGAATACTGCAGGTGGAAAAATTGAACCCGAGAGGGGCAGGAGAGGATAGGGAAAACTGGGGTGTTTAACCTTAAGGAAGGGAGTATGAAAAAACGATATGGAAACTTACTGTCTCACAACCCAATCAATAAAAATGATTAGAGGAGACAATAAAACACATGTGATATGGAAGGAGAGGGTGGGGGATACTGCAGGCTAAAGGTTTAAGTGATGATGGGAGTGGAAGGGATGGGGGAAAAGAGTGGATAGGGAGTGAGTTAAACAAAACTTAGGATGTATAAAAATGCCTTACAAAAATCCACTAGTGAGCAGGCGAATTTAAAAATATAACTTTACAAAAGGAGTTTGGGCAAAGTTGAGTAGACAATGTTGTTCCTAGAAGATATGTTATTAAATAAAAGTCACAATACTAGGCATGGGAGATCTCACTAGGAGTTATTTTTAAGGGAGGACACAGAGGTCTTCAAAACAATGCAGGCTACTGCATTTGCTCTTGGTTACCCACTATAAGTACATGATAAGACCCTACTGCTGAAGACACCATATATTTTGGCTGAAAGACATAGAGACCTCTGTCTTAAACCAACCTATTGGTTATCTTTCATATTGCAGCATGCTATGAAGGCTGCCAGGGTAGTAAAGACATCAGTGGTTTCACACAGTTCTGGACTCTGAATAATACAATACCATACTACCAGGCAAGATATGCCCACTGGTACAAAGGCAGCCTGGTGCTTATGGGGTAACAATATTAGACTCCCCTTTAGGGCCTATGACCTCTCCAGTCATGGGCTTTTGACCAGGTTTATAGTACAGCTCTGTCATGTCCAGTAAATACTGGTTTGTAGCAGTCCTCCCCAATCTCTGGCCTTTATAATCTTTTGTCCCTTCTTCCATGATGATCCCTTAGCACTGAAGACAGGGGCTATGATATACATGTTCCATTTAAGGCTGAACACTTCACAATCTCTTTTTCTCTGCACTTTGACTAGTTATAAGTCTCTATATTAATTACCATCTACTGTAAGAATAAGTTTCTCTGGTGAAGTTTGAGAGCTGCAATTAATATATGGGAACAGAGATAAAGATTTAGGGTACACTTTAATATGTCCCCTAAATGGCACATTTTAATTGTTTCCTTCCCCACCAAGGCTCAAGGAACAATGTGGAAGAATAGGCAAAAAGAATATGTGAGTTGGAGGATGGAGAGGGGTGCTGTGAAATGCTGTCTTCTGGACATGACAAGGCCATTACATTCATGCTCTGATTACCTGTACAAGATTTGCACAAGATCAGGTCAGCCAATGTTCCAGTATACATGGGGGAGGAACTCAGGAAGTTCTACCCCTAACTGAAAAGCTATTGGTAGTTGATAGCTTCCAAGGGAAAGCAAAATCATTCTTCTTTGGGTATGTGGCCACTGAAAGGCAACCTATGCATCAGTGGATGCCCACACTCATGTACCTATAGGCACCAGAGAGTCAGGCGTGGTGGTGCACGCCTTTAATCCCAGCACTTGGGAG
The DNA here is from genome assembly GCF_000622305.1 of Nannospalax galili. Classification (NCBI taxonomy): domain Eukaryota; kingdom Metazoa; phylum Chordata; class Mammalia; order Rodentia; family Spalacidae; genus Nannospalax; species Nannospalax galili. Next base: position 1,635,462 of record NW_008356458.1, read on the forward strand.
GCAGAGGCAGGTGGATCTTTGTGAGTTCGAGGCCAGCCTGGTCTACATAGTGAGTTCCAGGACAGCTGGGGCTACAAGGAGACCCTGTCTCAAAAAAAGACAAAAAAAAACTTAAGAAGAGGATAGGAAGTTGGGAGATAGACTTATTGGGGGAAATCTAGGGAGGGATTTGTAGGGGGAAATGGAGAGTAGATATGATTATATTTCATTGCATACATGTATGAAATTCTCAAAGAATAAAAAAACTAAACAACAAACCAAGAAAAATCCAAATGGTCACACATATACATACAAACAACAACAACATGAAAATAGATTTTATCCTTGCAAATGCAACATTAAAACCAGATTGTCCCATACCTGGTTTTATGGGGGTTTTCTAATGAAACAGAAAGTTGTGGCATTACTAAGCCACATTATAGTTAGAACTCAATAAAGAAACAACTTGACTTTTAGCATTGAAGGTAAAGAGTGAACCTGAGCTCTGAGAACCACCTGTTCCTTCAGATGTCTCATAGAACTGTGTTCTTGAGACCCGCTTCACTCATACATTTTTTTTTTTAAATCATGCTTTTTTGAAGCAGAATTCCCAGCATTACTTGGGGACATAGAAGCTAGGATTCACTCCCATCTCATTAGAGAATCTTGCCCTTTGGTCCCCTAAATATTTCACATACATAGATTTCTCAATTCCCATTTTTTTGCAATGAGAATAATACACTGCTTCCAGCACTTTGATATGTTAAACGAACATACCATATTCATTCCGTATCTTGGGTGGAGGGTAAAGTGGGTTCCCAAAAGATTAAGGTCATATGCCCAGGTCACAAGAGAGCACATGGCTCAGAGAGCTTGTTTACATTATTAAGAGGAATCTTTTGGGTTGTAAGATTAGGTAAAAGTCATCAGTCTAGATTATGTGCGTATTGCAAGTTATCAGTGTCTTTTTCTTTTCTTTTCTTTCTTTTTTCTTTTTTTTGTCTTTTTGAGACAGGGTCTCATAGGCCCAGTTGGCCTAGAATTCACTGTATAAACCAGGCTGGCCTTGATTTCACAGATATCTACCTGCCTCTGCTTGGACTGAAGGTGTGTGCTGCCAAACCCAGTACTTTTGTTTTATCAATGAAGAATGAAGAGGCATAGCTGGGCATGGTGGCACATTCCTTTAATCCCAGCACTCAAGCAGGCAGAGACAGGTGGAGCTCTGTGAGTTCAAGACCAGCCTGGTTTACATGGAGAGTTCCAGGTAAGCTGGGGCTACAGGGAGATCTTGTCTCAAAAAGACTAAAAAAAGAAAAAAAAGGCATGTCCGTATGTCCTTATTGTAAAGAAAATCATTCATACAAAAGGGATGTCTTGAGGCTGGGGAAATGGTTAAGTGCGTAAGAGCACTTGCTGGGAAAACATGAGGACCTGAGTTTGAATCTCCAGCACTTTCAAGAAGAGGCCAGCATTCAGGACCAGAGACACAGATCTGTCAGTGAGTCTAGCCCATCATACAGGTTTCTGGTCCAGTGAGAAACCCTGTCTAAAGGAAATGAGTTAGAGAGTGAAAGAGGAAGACACTGAACTTCATCCTGTAGCCTCCACTTGCATAGTCAAGGCTACACACATCCAATCACTGATGTGCATGCACCACACGCACACACACACACACACACACACACACACACACACACATACACCACCACCACCACCACCACCACCTCCACCACACCACGCCAAAATAAAGATGTCTTGAATTGTGGGGAATCTATGGTCCCGTGGCACATTTAACCTGGAGGATTTTAGCATTCCTCAAATCATGACATTTGCTTGCCTTACCTTTGTGTGACAGTCTGAGAATCAACCAACCATTGCCACTTCTTCATCCCACATGATATAGAAATTGTAGCATATTGTCCAGACAAACCACCTACTTCATACATTTGTTCCAGAGCCAATGCTTAATCTCAGCCTAAAATTTCTAACGTGTCTTTTCCAGTTTCTCAAACATCACACACTCACAGTACAAATGTGAATTTCACAGATTTTCAGTGTGATCTTCCCCTTTCACACAGGAGGAAACCAGAGTCTACTCACCTGCCCAAGGTTACTTCAGAACACTGTGACTTCTCATGACATTTGCAGTTCCCCCTTGTGGACTTATCTGCCAGTAGATTTCATTATATTATTATCCTTGGCCAAGGATATAGAAGCAAAAACGACATGTATCATTTTCAAGCAGTGACTTTTAAAGCCATCAAGTGGCTCCACCATGTTTCGTTGGTCTATGTGATAAGCAGTGTCCCAAACAGGGGCCATTCCTTCATCTTTGGTTTCAAATCAGAGAAGCAGAGTCACAGTCAACTACAAGAAATATAAACGGGAGGTAAGGCTTTATTAACATAAGCTGCATGTGTTGTTATTAACTTGCGGTCATTTGTTACTGTAGTAACTCAGAGACTATACTAACTTGTAGTAATGCCTTTTGCAATATGGACATATGAATTTTTCAAACTGGACTAATGAATTTCACCTAAACTTGCAAACCAAAAGGTTACTTTTTAATGTAGACAAGCTCAGTGAGCCATGTCCTCCTCTTTTGATCTAGGCACCTGACTTTAATCCCTTAGGACCCCATCTTGCCTCCCCCACCCAAGATAGTGAATGAATGTGGGTGTGCTTGATTAGCATATGCAAGTGAAGCAGCAAGAAAAATGAAGTCTATTAGATGTTGTGTGACTTTAGGTCTAGGGATCAAAGGGCAAGATTCTCTGATAAGATAAGAGTAGATCCCACCTCTGCTTCCCCAGTGGATGCTGGAAACACTGCTCCAGTAAAAGCATCAATGAAGCCTGTCTCAAGAGCATAGTTCTGTGATACATCTGAAGGAACAGGTGGTTCTCAGAGTTCCGGTCTACTTGGCCTTAAAATGAATGCTAAACGTCAGGCTGTTCCTTTATTCAGGTAAAACTGTGATGTGGCTTAGAAACACTGCACTAACACAGCCTTCTAGAAAGTCAATAGTACAGATTCTTTAAGTCTCTGTCCTGATTCCTAAGCCAACTTGTTGAACATGGCATGCTAAATAAAAGATATTTCAGCTACAATATGCTGCAAAATAATCACATCCAACATGTCAGCAGAGTGGCCTTGATTTTAGTATTTTTAGGCTTTGGATTCTAAAATCAATTAGACATGATTTGAGCATGACCCACACCATGGATCAGCTGAACTTGTGGAAATAATTAGGCATACAGTTTTCCAGATAACTCTAACCCAACAGTGTAGATTTTTCTTCAACTTGTACTTCACACTGCAGAAAATATGTCTCATCTTATAGTACCCTAAACCTTGCATGTTGTTTATAGTCAAATGTAAAATACGCAAAAAGAAAGCTGAAATTCAGTGGGCATCAAATAACAACAAAATAAGTCAGAATGACAGAAAGAAATGTAAAAAAACAGAACCTCCAGACGTTGCCCATAATTGTAGGCATCATTTAGGTGTATACAATTTACTTCATTTTTTTCTACTTAATGAGTTTTTTCTAAGAACACCCTGGTGATGACTTTACTTAATGATGGAATTTCAGAAACTGTCAGTAATAAAGAAGTCCACTGGGGTAAATGAAGATATGCTTGGATTTTCTTAATTGCCACCTTGCTGAGGCTGCAAGCTCATTGTTCAGTGTGTGACAAATGGCTATAAGCACTGTTAGAGAGTTTCAAGGGAAATGGGGTTGCTACACAGTGTGCCCATTTCATTACTGTGTGGCTCACAGCCCCAGCTGAAGAAGGAGACAAAATCTGTTCCAGGAGTGAAGACACATAGCCAGGGTGGCAGTGATGGATGAACTGGAGGAGATCTTCTACTGCTGAATCTTAGCTCTCTCAGGACATGGTCATCCTCTCTGGGTGAAGTGTTGGTTTGAGGATTAAAATGCAGAGCTCTAATTTGATTCTGCATGAGTCCTTAATAGAGTGTCTGTCACATAGCACATTCTCAATAAATGCTTTGTTGAATAGATGAACAGATGAATGAGTGAACACGCCTCTCCTCCCCAGCCTCATCAGTTAGTTCCTTTTCATCCCCCACTTATCAGCAATCAGGCTCAATAAGCATTATAGTATTATAGTATAGTAAGATCATAGTATTGTGTTTGACTCTCACACTTTGGGAATGGGTCTGTGTACCTCTGGTCTCAACGAATCACCTTCCCACTTTCACTCTCCACCCAGTTCTCTACCCCACCAGGCCTCACAGGCTTCTGTGAGGCATACACATATGTGAGTCCACTTTCAGTCCTTCTAGTGCTTATCAATTTTGTCCTCATCAGTTGATCTACATGGTTAATATTTTTTATGCTTCTTCCTCAAATGTAACTCATTTTTTTATTTGTTAATTTTTTTGTGTGTATTTCATACAGAATATCCCAAACAATCTTATTCATCTATATAGCCACTTCCCAAATGGCACCCTCCCATAGCCTCACCCACCAACCCCCAACCCCCCAGAGCCCATCTACTCTGTCATCCCTGTTACTGTCCACTATGTTGTTGGTGCCCCCGGCCATTCCCTAGTACTTGCCCATCCACTAGACAACCTATCTAGAATTCCTTGTTTTAGGAAGATCAGCTCTTTCTCATCAAGCAGCAATCAGTTGCCAATATTCCTTTAGATAAGACTGAGGTCTCTGCTGTTCATTTTCCCAGTTCTATGCTGAGTTAATCTCTGGGAGTCTCTTGGGCCACCCTGGCCCACAACTCAAAGGAAAGTATCTCCTGTCTGGCATTGTTTCTTGTTATGTAGCCTTTAGCTCTACACACGGACTCTTAAAAAGTTATATTGACCCCTTCTGGGCCTGGTCCCACCCTCACCTCCGTTTACTTCCCTGGGTGGCACAGCCACCAGCTTCCTGAGACCAGCATCTATCCTGGGCCCTTCTCCCAGGCCAGCCCAGTCCCCAAATTCAAGAGGGCAGCAACTTTCCTGGAGGGACCCGGACTTTAGGAGAAAGCCTGAGAGCATCTGAGCCTCATCTCACTTGGGCCTCTGTGGGAACTCCCAAAGACAAAAGCAATTTGGCAACTCCAATATAAAATCAAAAGAGAGAACTTGAACCCTAGACCAACCAGCTTTTCATGCCCAACAAGGAAACTACAAAGGCATGTAAAGTTTACAAAAAGAAGCAGATCTAAACTCAACAAAGGAAGCCTCACACAAGAATCAGAATCTAGGAAGGAAATTCCCATGTCAAAGTCACAGAGAAAAAATAATAACATGAAAAATCAAAATAATATATACCCACAAAGTACCCAAGTACCAAGAGTCCTCTAGAAGAGTACAATGAGAACTCCCTAGAGATAACACAGGACATGGAACTCAAAGGAACAATTAAAAACATGATAAAAGATTTCAGTGAATTTAAAGAACACACAAACAAATCAAAGATGGCTAAGAAGCATCTTAAAAGGTATGCAATATCACTAGTAATTAGGGAAATGCAAATTAAAATCGCTTTAAGATTTCATCCTACCCCAGTCAGACTGGCTAAGATCAATAGAACAAATGATACCAAATGTTGGAGAGGATGTGGGGAAAGGGGACTCTGCATCCACTGGTGGTGGGACTGCAAGCTTGTTCAACCTCTGTGGAAAGCAGTATGGAGAACTCTTAAAAAACTTCAAATGAACCTACTATTTGACCCAGCTATACCACTCCTTGGCTTGTACCCAAAGAACTCATCCTATTGCACAGACACTTGCACATCCATGTTTGTTGCTGCTCTTTTCACAATAGCCAAGAGATAGAAGCAACCTAGGTGTCCCTCAACTGACGAGTGGATAATGAAAATGTGGTTCATTTATACAATGGAGTTTTACTCAGCAGTAAAGAAAGATGAAACCACATGAAATTTGCAGGTAAATGGATGGCACTAGAAACTGTTATACTAAGTGAAGTAACAGAGACTCAGGAAAAAAAAAAAACAAAACAACGTATGTTCTCCCTCATATGTGGATCCTAGCACCAAATCCTAATAAGTGAGTATGTATCCAGAACCAGGATAATGAAGAGGAACCAGGGAGGTAAAGGAAAAGAAAGAATATGAAAGAGAAGAACAGTAGAAAGCAGGTGTTAACAGGGGAGATATGGATTAAAATGTAGTTATTTTAAGGGGCAGGGGGAGAGAAGGTTACAGAAGGAACCTAGGGGATAAAGGGAAACAAGGCGCTCAAGAGAGGTGGGACCATAGGAGGAGGGTATTATTAAGGGAGAAATGGGAAAAACAGGGGCACCTTAAATGGGGAAACCATGGTGGAAGTGTTAGACAATGTGAGAGATAAATAATGCCTAGCTAGTTTTAGAAAGTAATATATGTATAGGCAAGATTTATCTGAGACTGTTTGGTCTTTCCCCAAGCTCTATCTGCATGGCACATGGTAATTAAAAGTACCAGACTGGTGGAACTAAACTTCTTGGATGTTTAACAGCCATACCTTGAGTCCTATACTAATTTGGTCAGAGGGACATAAAGGACAGTTTTTGCTCCTTTCCCTCCTAGGTCAATTAAATTCCAGGGAACTATGAGCATCTCTCAAAATGTCCTGTAACTGTGGTGAGTCACCTGTCATCTTGATCAAGGAGGCCATGGAGACCCCACCAGATGGACCTGAATGAGTGTCCAGTCTACAAAGAGGAGGGTCTACACAGAGGAAACATTTCCTCCATGCTTCCAAGCAAAGGCAGCCATGGTCGAGTAGGACCTTTGACTTATCTTCACATAGATGGAACTGGTAAAAGAAAGGAACCAGGGGCTCCTCCCAAACCCATGTTACCCCTGAGGAACAGATCCTCAAATGACCTTAAGAGTAAAAATAAATTGATTGTTTTTGGCCAACTGTATGGTCTTAAACACCCAAAAAGTGTAACCAAAGATTAATGGGGTCAATATGATTTTTTATGCGTCCATGTGTATAGCTAAAGGCCACATAACAAGAAACAATGCCAGACAGGAGATACCATCCTTTGAGTTATTGGCCAGGGTGGCCCAAAAGACTCCCAGACAGTAACCCAGCATAGGACTAGGAAAATGAACAGCAGACCCCAATCTTATCTAAAGGAATATTGACAACTGATTGCTGCTAGTTGAGGAACAGCTGATCTTCCTAAAACAAAGATCTCTAGATAGGCTGAATAGATTCAGCAGACGGATAAGTAGTGGGGAATGGCTGGGGGTGCCACCATCACAGTGGACAGTAACAGGGATGACAGATTATATGGGCTTCATTGTGTAGGAGGGGGAGGCTACGGGAAGGTGCCATTTGGGAAGTGTGTATATAGATGAATAAGATTGTGTGGGATGTTCTGTATGATATACACACAAAAAAGATCAACAAATTTAAGAAAAAGACATATTTGAGGAGGAAGCATAAGAATTTATTTCATGTTAAATAGTAGAGGTGATAAACATTACCAGTGAAATCTACCTGATGACTTTATATCCATACTCAGGTACTAAGGATATGAGTGTAACCAACTGTGGCTAGTAATAATCAGATACATAGAGATTAAAGACACATGTGCAAACATCTAAGTGTTAGTAGCATTAAAAATGTAGGAAACAGCATATTCTTTAAGGGTAAAAACTCATTCACTTTTATGTCTTATAAGGTTTATACTGAGTTCAATATTGTATAACTATATTAATTCAACTGTGAATCTAAAAATTTACAGCCACTTTTGAAATAGATGTATCCTTGATCTGGAATGTGTTACTGAATATGTTAAAGCTGTAATGAAATACTTCTTCTAATCATGTGGTTATTAAATTTAAAAAATTTAAAAAAATTAAAAATAAAAAAATAGTAATTCTTCAAAGCATAAAAATTTGCTCCTTATTAATTAGTTGTCTCCCAATTGGCTGGTTCCTCCAATGGGTGGGGCCTGACACTAGTGGGAACTAGGAAGGGAAGCTGGGAGCCATCTTGGGATGGAAGCCAGGAGCTGCCGGTAGAGCATGATGGTGTAGGAAACTTGCAGCCAGTGCAGCAACTCAAAGACAGAATGGACTGACTCCCTGTGGACCTGGGGTGAGATCACTGGTTCTGGAGGCATGAGCAAATGCTAGTGGGGCTATGGGCATGGCACAGAATTTGGGCCACATTAGCAGATGTGAAAAATATTATTATTGAAATCTACCTGATGACTTTATATCCATGCACAGGTACCAAGGATCCAAGTGCAACCAATTATGACTAGTAATAATCAGATGCATACAGATTAGAGATGCATGCGCCAACATCTCAGTGTTAGTAGC
>NW_008356458.1:1643836-1644004 GCF_000622305.1 Nannospalax galili
CCTCATTCAATTGCATGTCTTATAGGGTTTATATTAAGTACAACATTGTATAACTGTATTCAACTGTAAACCTGAAAATATACAGCTAATTTTGAAAGAGATGCATCTTAGCTCTGGAAATTGTTATTGAATATGTTAATGCTGTAATGAAATGCTTCTAATCATGTG
>NW_008356458.1:1644086-1644666 GCF_000622305.1 Nannospalax galili
ATATTGACACCTTTAATATTTGGTTATACTTTCCTTTTGGGTGTTTAAGACCATTCAGTTTGCCCAGATAAACCAATTTATTTTTACTCTTACGGTAAAAGAGGATCCTTGAGGATCTGTTCCTCAAGGGTAACGTGGGTTTGGGAGTAGCCCCTGGTTCCTTTCTTTTACCAGTTCCATCTACGTGAGATAAGTCAAAGGTCCTACTCGACCATGGCTGGCTTTGCTTGGAAGCATGGAGGAAATGTTTCCTCTGTGTAGACCCTCCTCTTTGTAGACTGGACACTGGTTCAAATTCATTTGATGAGGTCTCCATTACCTCCTTGATCAAGACGTCAGGTGACTCACCACAGTTACAGGACATTTTGAGAGAGATGCTCATAGTCCCCTGGAATGTAGTTGACCTAGGAGGGCAAGGAGCAAAACTGACCTCTATGTCCCTCTCACCAAATTAGTATAGGCCTCAAAGTATGTCTGTTAAACATCCAAGGTTAGTTTCACCAATCTAGTACTTTTAATTACCATGTGCCATGTAGATAAAGCTTGTGAAAAGACCAAATGTTCTCAGATAAACCTTGCC
>NW_008356458.1:1644710-1655886 GCF_000622305.1 Nannospalax galili
GGTTGTTCAATTAATATGGTTCCCTCTGGTTTTTTAAAACCAGCTAGGCATTATTTATCTCTCGAAATGTCTACCATTGCACCATGGTTTCCCGATTTAAAGTACCCCATTTCTCCCTTAATAATACCCTTCTCTTTTGGTCCCACATCTCTTGAGATTCTTCTTTCCCTTTATCCCCAAGTTTCCTTTTGTACTCTTCCCTCCCCCGTCCCATTAAAATAACCCCAGTTTTTTCCATATCACCCTAGTTAATGCCTGATTCCTACTGTTCTTCTCTTTCAGATTCTTTTCCTTTATCCCCCTGGTTCCTTTTCATTATCCTTGTTCCTGTAGTTATGTCTGGATACATACTCACTTATAAGGATTTTGTGCTAGGATCCACATGTGAGGAAAACATACATCATTTTATTTTTTGGAGGCTGTGTTACTTCACTTTGTATAACAGTTTCTAGTTCTATCCATTTACCTGCATGATTTCACCTTTCTTTACTGCTGAGTAAAACTCCATCGTATACATGAACCACATTTTCATTACCCACTCATCAGTTGAGGGACACTTAGGTTGCTTCCATCTCTTAGCTATTGTAAAAAGAGCAGCAACAAACATGAATGTACAATTGTCTCTGCAATAGGATGAGTTCTTTGGTTGTATGCCAAGGAGAAGTATAACTGGATCAAATGGTAGGTTCATTTGCAGTTTTTTTTAAGAGTTCTCCACACTGCTCTCCATAGGGGTAGTAAAAGTTTTCAGTCCTACCAGCAGTGGATGAGTGTTCCCCTTTCCCCACATCCTCTCCAATATTTGATATCATTTATTCTCTGGACCTTAGCCAGTCTGACTTGGGTGAGATGAAATCTTAAAGTGGTTTCAATTTGCATTTCCCTAGTTTCTAGTGATGTTGAATATCTTTTGAGATGTTTCCTAGCCATCTTTACTTCTTCTTTTGAGAACTCTCTGTTCAGCTCCTTAGCCCATTTTTTAATTGGCTTATTTCCTTTTGTGATTCTTTTTTTTGAGTTTGTTATATATTCTGGATGTTAAACCTCTGTTAGACGTGTTGCTGCTGAAGCTTTACTCCTATTCTGTGTCTTTTCTCTTCATTTCCTTAGTTGCTTCTTTTGATGTACAGAAGATTTTTAGTTTTTTGAGGTCCCATTTGTTAATTCTTGACCTTGTTTCCTGAGCAATTGATGTCTGGTTTGGAAAATCCTTTCCTACACCTATATCTTGTAGGTCATTGTCAATGTTTTCTTCTAACAGTTTCAGAGTTTCAGGCTTCACATTGAGGCCTTTGATTCATTTGGAGCTGACTTTTGTGCTAGGTGAAAGATAAGGGTTTAGTTTCATTCTTTCACAGGTGGATGCCAGCACCATTTGCTGAACATGCTGTCTTTCCTCCAGTAAATGTTCTTGGCCCCTTTGTCAAATATCAGGTGACTGATATTGCATGTACTCATATTTGGGTCTTCAGTTTTATTCCATTGATCTATGGGTCTATTTTTTGTGTCAGTACCATGTTGTTTTTATGACTATAGCTCTGTAATACCATTTAAAATCTGGTATCGTAATCCTCTCCAGCATTGCTCTTAGTTCTCATGGTTGCTTTGGCTATATGAGGTCTTTTGTGCTTCTATATGACTCTTAGGATGTTTTTTCCAACTCTGTGAAGAGTGTTATTGGGATTTTGATTGGCATTGCATTGAGTCTATAAATGGATGATCATTTTCACAATATTAATTCTTCTAACACATGAGTATGGGAGGTCCTCCCATCCTCTGATATGTTCATCAATCTCTTTATTTAAAGATTTAAAATTTTCATTGCAGAGGTTTTTAATGTCTTTGGTCAGGTTTATTCTGAGATATGTTCATTTTTTGCAGCTATTGTGAAAGGGAGGATAATCCATGTACTCTTTTCTCTGATTGCTTGTTATTGGTATATAGAAAGGCTTCAGACTTTTGTAGGTTAATTTTGTAACCTGCCACTTTACTGAACTTGTTAATAATTTCTAGGAGTTTTTGTTATAATTTCTAGGAGTTTTCTTGTGGAATTTTTGGCATCTCTTAGATACAATATATCGTCTGCAAAAAAGGGATAATTTGATCTCTTCTTTTTCCAATTATTATGCCTTTAATTTCCTTCTCTTGTCTTATTGCTCTTGAAAGAGTTCCAAGCACTATGTTAAAGAGGATTGGAGATAGTGGACAGCCTTGTCTGGTTCCTGATTTCAAAGGGAATGCTTCTGCCTTTTCTCCATCTAGAATGATGTTGGTGGTGGGTTTGTTGTATATGGTTTTAACCATGTTGAAGCATGTTCCCTCCAGTCCAATTACCTCTAGGACTTTGAACATAAATGCATGTTGAATTTTGTCAAAGTTCTTCTATGCACCTATTGAGATGACCATGTGGTTCTTGTCTTTGAGCCCATTTATATGATTTTATGACATTTATTGACTTATGTATATTGAACCATCCCTGCATCTCTGAAATAAAGCTGACTTGATCATGCTGGATGATCTTTTTGATGTGTGTCTGTATGTTCTTTGCAAGTATTTTGTTGAAAGTTTTTGTATCTATGTTCATCAAGGATCTGGGTTTATAGTTTTCTTATTTGGTTGTATCTTTACCTGGATTTGGTATCAGAGTAATGCTGGCTTCATAGAAGGGATTTGGAAGTTCCTGCTCCATTTCTATCATTTTGAATCAATTAAGTAGTATTGGATATAGATCTTTTTAAATGTCTGGTAGAATTGTGCTGTAAATACATCTGATCCTGGGCTTTTTTTAGGCGGGAGGTTTTGTACTATTGTTTCAGTTTCCTTAAGTGTTATGGGTCTGTTTAAGCTGTTAATCTCTTCTTGGTTTAGTTTTAATGGCTCCCATGCTTTTAGATACCTGTCCATTTCTTTTAGGTTTTCCAATTTAGTAGCGCATAGGTTTTTAAACTTTTCCCTTATAATGTTCTGGATCTTTTTGGTATCTGTTGTGATGTTTCTGCTTTCATCTCCGATTTTGTTAATTTGGACGTGCTCTTTCTTTCTTTGGGTTAACTGGGTTAACGGTCTGTCGATCTTGTTTATCTTTTCCAAAAAACCAGCTCTTAGATTCATTGATTCTTTGTATTGTTTACTGTGTTTCTTTTTCATTAATTTCTGCTCTGATTTTTGTTATTCCTTCTTGTCTTTTGGGTTTGGATTTCATTTGTTGTTGCTTTTCAAGTGTCTTAAATTGCAACTTTAAGTCATTTATTTGTTTTCTTTCTGAAAATTCCCACTAAGGACAGCTTTCAACATCCCAGAGGTTTTGTTGTGTTGTATTGTCCTTTTCATTTAGTTCCAGGAATACTTTTATTTCCTTCTTAATTTCTCCTTTTATGCATTCATCATTCAAGAGTGTGTTGTTTAATCTCCATGTATTCATGTAGTTACTAGGGCTTCTTCCAGTGTTGATTTTAAGCTTTATTGCATTTTGGCCTCATAGAATCCATGGAATTATTTCAATCTTTTTGTATTTGGTTGAGGTTTCTTTTGTGCCCCAGTTCATGGTCTATTTTGGCAAAAGTTTCATGGAGCACTGAATAGAAAGTATATTCTTTGGTGCTTTGGTAGAATGTTCAGTAAATGTCTGTTAGGCCCATTTGATCTATGGTATTGTTTAATTCAGATGTTTCTCTGGTAATTTTCTGTCCTGTTAACGTATCTAATGGAGACAATGGGATATTGAAGTCCCTTATTAATGAGTTGGGATTAATCTGGGTCTTAACGTTGTGTAGTACTGATTTTATGAAGTTGGGTGCACCAGATTTTAGTGAATATATGTTCATGATTGTAATATCTTCCTTATCTATTGTTCCTTTGATCAGAATGAAGTGGCCCTCTTTATCTATTCTGTTAAATTTTAATACAAAGTCTATTTTATCAGATATTAGAATTGCAATGCCTGCTTTTTTCTTAATGTCTTTTGCTTAGTATATTTTTTTCCATCTTTTCACCTTAATGTAGTGCCTGTCCTTGAAAGTGAGATGAGTTTCTTGTAGACAACAAAAAGATGGGTTTTGTTTCTTAATCCGTTCAACCAGTCTGTGTCTTTTGACTGGAGAATTCAGTCCATTGATATTTAAAGTTATTAATGAAAGATGTATATTAAATCCTGTCATTTTTATTTTTATTCATATTTTTTATAGCATTTCCACAGTTATACCTTCACTGAGTTTCTTTCCATAACCCTTTGGGTATGCTTGTTCCTTTCTTCAGCTCTTTGTATTGCTTCAAGAACTCACTGAAGGGCTGGTTTGGTGGACATGAATTCTTTCAGCCTATTTATGCCATGAAAGATTTTTCTTTCCCCTTTGACTATAACAGGCATTTTGGCTGGGTAAAGTAATCTGGGTTGGCATCTGTGGTCATATAGAACTGGGAATACTTTGGTCCAGGACGCTTGTTCCTTTCTTCAGCTCTTTGTATTGCTTCAAGAACTCACTGAAGGGCTGGTTTGGTGGACATGAATTCTTTCAGCCTATTTATGCCATGAAAGATTTTTCTTTCCCCTTTGACTATAACAGGCATTTTGGCTGGGTAAAGTAATCTGGGTTGGCATCTGTGGTCATATAGAACTGGGAATACTTTGGTCCAGGACCTTCTGGCTTTCATAGTTTGCATCGAAAAGTCAGCTTAATTCTGACAGGTTTTCCTTTATATGTGACTTGTTATTTTTCTTTTTCAGTTTTCAATATTGTCTCTTTGTTTTGTCCGTTTAGTGTTTTTACTATGGTGTGCTGTGGAGAGTTTCTTTTCTGGTCCTGTCTATTTGGTGTTCTATATGCTTCTTGTATTTGTATGGGCATGTCTTTAATTTTGGGACATTTTCTTCTACAAGTCTCTTGAAGGTCTGGTCCATACCATTATCTTGAGATTCTTCTCCTTCCTATATGCCTATGATTTATAATTTTGGTCTTTTGATGGTGTCACACAATTCTTGTGTGTTTTATTCTTGTGTTTTCGTAAATTTTTCATAATCTTTGCTTGAGTGGTCTAATTTGTACACTTTATCTTCCAGTCTTCATATTCTGTTTTCTATTTCATTTTTCCTGTTGTTGAGGCTTTCTCTTGTTGCTTCTAATTGGCTTACTGAATGTTTCACTTTCTTCTTTTCAGCCTGAGTATTCTTCAATATTTCTAATACTTTTCTGAATTCATTCAGAAATTTATCTCTATCTTCTTTCCGTTCTTTGATTCCTTTGTTTGTGTGTTCTTTGAATTCACTGAAATCTTTTATCATGTTTATAATTGTTCTTTTGAGTTCCATGTCCTGTGTTATCTCTAGGGAGTTCTCATTGTACTCTTCTAGAGGACTCTTGGTACTTGGTGGGGATATATCATTTTGGTTTTTCATGTCTTTATTTTTTCTCTGTGAATTTGACATGTGGATTTCTTTTGTAATTTCTGATTCTTGTGTGAGACTCAAGCCTTCCTTTGTTGAGTTTAGGTCTCCTTCTTTCTGTAAACATTATGTGCCTTTGTGGTTTACTCGGGCATGAAAAGCTGGTTGGTTTAGGCTTCAGGTTCTCTCTTTTGATTTTTATATTGGAGTGGCCAAATTGTGCTTCAGCAGTTCCCATAGAGGCCCAAGTGAGATGAGGCTCAGATGTTTTCAGGCTTTCGCCTAAGGTTTGGATCCCTCCAGGTAAGATGCTGACCTCAGAAATTTGGGGACTGTGCTGGCCTGGGAGTAGGGCCAAGGAAAGATGCTGGTCCTAGGAAGTTGGTGGCTGTGCCACCCAGGGATGCAAAGGGAGGTAGGGGCAGGAAGAGGCCCAGAGTGCTCCTGCAGACTACTGGGAGGAACTGGGCTGGTCTGAATGCAAAGGATCAGGAAGCAGTGGGGATTTGGGCCAAGAGGTTAGCCCAGGGGACTGGGGTGCCAAGACAATAAATAGGCCAGTACCCAGGCCAGAAGGAGAGATGGGGTGGGGGAGCTGGGATGGTGAATGAGGCTGGGGGAGTCAAGGCACCGTGGGGGCCATGGGGTTTACTCAGGAAAGATGTTGGCACCAGGAAGGTGGTGAGTGTGCAGCTCAAGGACACAAAGGGAGGTGGGAGTGGAACCAAGCCCAGAGGGCTCCTGGATCCTGCAGGGAATTGGGTTGGTTTGGATGCAAAGGATCAGGAAACAGTGGGGATTCTGGGCCAAGAGGTCAATTTAGGGGTCTGGGGTGCCAACACAAGAAATGGACCAGTACCCAGGCTAGGAGAGGAGCTTGGAGGGTGAACTAGGCTAGGGGAGTCAAGGCACAGTGGGTGCCATGGGACCCACCCAGGAAAAATGCTACACCAGGAAGCTGTTTGCTGAACCTGGTTAATATTTTTTTTGTGTGTGTATTGTGGTGTGCATGTGTGTATGTATAAATGCTCACCTTGTGTGTGGTTGCACATGTCTGTACATGTATGTGCAGGCCCAAGGTTGATATTAGAAGTCTTCCTTGATCACCCTTCACATTATTCATTGAGGTGGAGTTTCTCATTAGTGAACACCAAGATCACTGATATGGGTTAATTTAGCTAGCCAATTTGCTCTAGGGATTCTCTCTGTTTTCCAAGTGCTATAATTACAAGATCTGGGGATTCAAAACTCCAGTTGCCTTGCTTGCTGCTTGCATGATGGGCACTTTATACACTGAACCATTTACCCAGCTTCTATATATTTAATTTTTTAAAAAAGCACTTTTATACCCTTAGTGTGTTATGTCTCAGAAATATTTTCTATTTACAAGAGAAATAGGATGAGCATGGAAAATATCTATAGAGGAAGGAACGACTGAAGGAGGGCTTTGGATATCAAGGGAGGGGAGATTTGCTTTGCAATTTTACTGCATAAGTGAGGTGTTTCAAACCTTGCTTCACAACCTGGCTCTCGTGTATGCTATGCATCTTCTGTGGAAATTATACTGTCCTCAAGAGGGTAGACATTGGTTCTTGGGAAGGGTTGTTGAAAACTATCAGATGGGTGCTAGAGAGATGGTTCAGTGGTTAAGAGCACTGGCTGCTCTTGCAGAGGACCTAGGTTCTATTCTTAGAGCCCACATAATGGCTAACAACCATTCATAACTTCAGTTCCAGGGAAATCCAGTGTCCTCTTCTGACCTCCATGGGCATTGCATGATACAGGTGCACATACATTCATCAGGCAATATGCTCAGACACATAAAATTAAAATTAAAATACTAGCCGGGTGTGGTGGCACACGCCTGTACTCCCAGCACTTGGGAGGCAGAGGCAGGCGGATCTCCATGAGTTCAAGGACAGCCTGTTCTACATAGTGAGTTCCAGGACAGCTGGGGCTACAGGGAGACCCTGCTTCAAAAAGACAAAAAAAAAAAATTAAAAAAGAAAAACACTCAGATGTTACAATGGCTTTTGGTCTTTTGTAAGGACATAATTCAGAAACAGTTATAGTATATCGGTGGCATTAAATTTTCATGGGTGGGGGTGATCAGGGGAAAAATCTAAAAGGACTCTGGAGAAAGTTGTTGATAATCCCTAGTATCTACTGTATTAATTGTTAATAGCCTTGGTATCAAACCCACAGTGTATGTGGGTATTTCTTTAATGTATTTCTAAGTAGTTTTATTGAGATATAGTTTGTGTAGCATAAAGTTCACTTGCTTTAAGGATAAATTCAATAATTTGTAGAAATGTATGCATCATCACAATCTAATTGTAGAATATTTTCTTCACCATGAAATGACCCCCATTTTCTGGAGGTGTGATGGGGGTCATGGTGCTACTCTATGTACCCATGTCCAGCCAGGCAGATACTCATCTACTCTGTCTCTATGGATCGTATTCTGTAGTTTGTCTTGCTGTTTTCTTTTCTTTTTATTTTAATGCATATAAGTGCTTTTTTCTGCATGTATGCAAGTGTGCCATGAACATGGAGTGCCGTTGGAAGCCAGAAGAGGGTGTTGAATCTTCTAGAACTGGAGTTACAGATGGAGGTAAGCCACCATGTGGGTGCTAGGAACCAAATTCTGGTCCTCTGCAAGAGCAGCCAGTGCTCATAACAGCTGAGACGTCTTGTCAGCCCCATTGTTTTCTTTCAAAATTGTATTTATTATTATCAATATCTGGTGGGGGGGGTCATGCATGTGGAGGGCAGAGGACAGCCTTGCAATGGATCCTCTCCTTCCACCTTTACATGGGTTCCAGAGATCAAACTCAGGTCATCAGATTTTCTCAGCAAGGGCCTTTACCTGCTGAGCCATCGCACCAGTCCCTCATTGTCATTTTCAAGAATCAGCTTTTAAGTTTGCTAATCTCTATTTTTATTTTTCTGATTGATTTTTATTTCTTCCCAGTTCATTGTGACAAGTGACCAATCACAAGAGAAGGTTAAAGATACAGGCCTGGCTCTGCTTCCCTGGGCCTGCACCACCCACAGGCCTCTCTCTCCTGGGTAAGTCCATTGCACCCTCTGTGCCTTGACTCCCCCAGCCTCATTCACCCTCCCATCTCCCTTGCCAGTGTCTCCTCCTAGCCTGGGGCTGTCCCATTCCTTATCTTGGCGCTCCAGGCACCTGGGGAACAACCACTGCTTCCTGATCCTTTGCATTCAGACCAACTCAGTTCCATCTTAGGTCCCCAGGAGAACTCTGGGCCTGGCCCCGCCCTCAACTCCCTCTACTTCCCTGGGCCTATATGATCCGCCAGCCTCTTTCCTGGATGCTGGGGTTGACCTTTCCTCTTCCTGATCCTTTGCATCTAGACCAAACCATCTCTTCAGCATAGTCCCCAGGAGCCCTTGAGGAAGCTTCCCACCCCCATCTTCCTTTGCATGTCTGTGTGGCATGCCCACTAGTTGCCCTAGACCGGCATCTCTCCTGGGCCCAGCTCCCAGGCCAGTCAACCCCCCAAATTCCTGAGGCCAAAATCTTTCCTGGAGGGATCCAGACCTTAGGAGAAAGCCTGAAATCATCTGACCCTCATCTGACTTGGACCTCTGTGGGAACCCCTGAAGACAAAAGTAATCTGTCCACTCCAATATAAAATCAAAGGAGACAAGTGGAAGCTTAGAGGAACCAGCTTTTCATACCCCAAAAGTAACCCACAAAGACACATAAAGTTCACAAAAAGAAGCAGACCTAAACTTGAAGGCTTGGGTCTCACACAAGAATCAGAAACTACAAAAGAAATTCACATGTCAAAATCACAAAGAAAAAATAATAACATGAAAAACCAAAATAACATATCCCAATCAAATACCAATAGTCCTCTAGAGGAGTATAATGAGAACCCCCTGGAGATAATGCAGGGCATGGAACTCAAAAAAACAATTACAAGAATGATAAAAGAATTCAGTGAATTTAAAGAACACACAAACAAAGAAATCAAGTAATCATAGAGCTGAAGGAAGAAAGGGATAAACTTCTGAATGAATTCAGAAAAGAGCTAGAAATATTGAAGAATACTCAGGCTGAAATAAAGAACGAAGTGAAACATTCAATAAGCCAGTTAGAAACGACAGGAGAAAGCCTCACCAATAGAATGAATGAAATGGAAAACAGAATATCAAGACTGGACGTTAAAGTGGATGAACTAGACCACTCAAGCAAAGATTATGAAAAATTTAAGAAATCACAACAATGGGATATGCAAGAATTGTGTGCCACCATAAAAGGACCAAATTTGTGAATCATAGGCATAGAGGAAGGAGAAGAATCCCAAGATAATGGCATGGACCAGATCTTCAACAGAATCGTGGAAGAAAATTTCCCAAGATTAAAGAAAGAAATGCCCATACAAATACAAGAAGCATATAGAACACCAAACAGACAGGACCAGAAAAGAAACTCTCCACAGCACATCATAGTGTTTAACACACATAGTGTTTAAAAACACATTTTAATGTTTTTAAAACACTAAATATACAGAACAAAGAGACAATACTGAAAGCTACAAAAGAAACAAGTCATATATAAAGGAAAACCCATCAGAATTATATCTGACTTTTCAGTGCAAGCTATGAAAGCCAGAAGAACCTGGGCCAAAGTATCCCCAGTTCTAAATGAACAGAGATACCAACCCAGATTACTATACCCAGCCAAAATGTCTATTATAGTCAAAGGGGAAAGAAAAATCTTCCATGACATAAATAGGCTGAAGGAGATCATGTCTACAAAACCAGCCTTTCAGAGAGTTCTGGAATTAATACAAAGAGCTGAAGAAATGAACGACTATACCAAAGGGGTTGCAGAAAGAAATTCAATGAAGGTGTAATTGTGGAAAAGTACAGCTTATCAAGAATGTAAACAGAAAAAAAATGACAGGATTCAATAGTCATCTTTCATTAACAACTTTAAATAATAACAGACTAAACTCCCCAGTCAAAAGACACACACTAGGTCAACAGATTAAGACAGAAAACCCATCTTTTTGTTGTCTGCAAGAAACTCTTCTCACTTCAAGGACAAACACCATCTTAAAGTGAAAGGATGGAAAAAATTATGCCAAGCAAAGCTACTAAGAAAAAAGCAGGCATAGCAATTCTAATATCTGACAAAATAGACTTTAAAACTAATCAGAAGAGACTAAGAGGACCACTTCATTCTGATAAAAGGAACAATGAATCAAGAAGATATTACAATCATGAACATATATTCACCAAACTCTGGTGCACCCAACTTCATAAAAACAATACTACAGGACTTTAAGACCGAGATTAATCCAAACTCATTAATAGTAGGGGGCTTCAATACCCCCCAGTCTCCATTAGATAGGTCAACAGGGCAGAGAGTTAACAGAGAGACATCATAAAAGGAACAATGAATCAAGAAGATATTACAATCATGAACATATATTCACCAAACTCTGGTGCACCCAACTTCATAAAAACAATACTACAGGACTTTAAGACCGAGATTAATCCAAACTCATTAATAGTAGGGGGCTTCAATACCCCCCAGTCTCCATTAGATAGGTCAACAGGGCAGAGAGTTAACAGAGAGACATCTGAATTCTGAATTACCATATATCAAATGGACTTAACAGATATCTACTGAGTATTCCACCCAAACACCAAAGGACATACTTTCTATTTAGCACCACATGGAACCGTCTCCAAAATTGACCATATACTGGGGCACAAAACAACCCTCAACAAATACAAAAATATTGAAATAAT
>NW_008356458.1:1656255-1658809 GCF_000622305.1 Nannospalax galili
ATGGATGCATATCTTGAGGCATGGGATCCACCAAAATTAACCAAGAAGAGTTTAACAGCTTAAACAGACCCATAACATAACACAAAAAGAAATTGAAACACTAATACAAAAACTCCCGACTAAAAACAGCCCAGGACCAGATGGATTTACAGCAGAATTCTACCAGACATTTAATGAAGATCTACTTCCAATACTACTTAATTTATTCAAAAAAATAGAAATGGAAGGAGAACATCCAAATTCCTTCTATGAAACCAGCATCACTCTAATACGAAAGCCAGGTAAAGATACAACCAAATAAAAAAACTATAGCCCCATATCCTTAATGAACATAGTTGCAAAAATTCTCAAGAAGATACTTGCAAACTGCAAACAGACACACATCAAAAAGATCATCCACCATGATCAAGTCAGCTTTATTCCAGAGATGCAGGGATGATTCAATATACGTACGTCAATAAACATCATAAATCATATAAATGGGCTCAAAGACAAGAACCACATGGTCATCTCAATAGATGCAGAGAAGGCTTTTGACAAAATTCAACACGCATTTATGTTCAAAGTCCTAGAGGGAATTGGACTGGAGGGAACATACCTCAACATAATTAAAGCCATATACAACAAACCCACAGCCAACATCATTCTAAGTGGAGAAAAACCAGATTTTTAGCTGTATTACAGAGCTATAGTCATAAAAAAACATGGTACTGGCATGAAAATAGACCCATAGATAAATGGAAGAAAATTGAAGACCCAAATATGAGTAAATTCAATTTCAACCACCTGATATTTGACAAAGGGGACAAGAATATTCACTGGAGGAAAGACAGCGTGTTCATTCAGCAAATGGTGCTGGCAAAACTGGATCTCCACCTGTAGAAGAAAGAAACTAAACCCCTATCTTTCACCCTGCACAAGAGTCAATTCCAAATGGATCAAAGACCTCAATGTAAAGTCTGAAACTCTGAAACTATTAGAAGAAAACATTGGGAAAAAACCTACAAGATATAGGTGTAGGAAAGGATTTTCTAAACTGGACATCTATTGCTCAGGAAACAAGGGCAAAAATTAACAAATTGGACCTCATTAAACTAAATAGCTTCTATACATCAAAGGAGGCAAACAGGGAAGTGAACAGAAAACCCACAGAATGAGTGAAAATCTTCACCAGCAACAAATCTGACAGAGGTTTTATATCTAGAATATATAACAAACTCAAAAAACAGAGAATCAAGACAAGAAGTAACCCAATTAAAAGATGATCTTAGGAGCTGAACAGAGAGTTCTCAAAAGAAGAAGTAAAGATGGCTATTAAGCATCTTAAATGATGTTTAACATCATTAATAATTAGGGAAATGGAAATTAAAATTACATTAAGATTTCACCTTACCCCAGTCAGACTGGCTAAGATCAAGAAAACAAATGATACCAAATGTTGGAGATGATGTGGGGAAAGGGGTACACTCATCCACTGCTGGTGGGGTTACAAACTGGTTCAACCCCTATGGAAAGCAGTGTGAACTCTTAGAAAACTACAAATGAACCTACCATTTGACCCAATTATACCACTAGTTATACCAGCATATACCCAAAGAACTCGTCCTATTGGAGAGACACTTGTACATCCACATTTGTTTCTGCTCTTTTCACAATAGCTAAGAAATGGAAGCAACCTAAGTGTCCCTCAATTGACAAGTGGATAGTGAAAGTGGATCATTTATATGATGGAGTTTTACTCAGCAGTAAAGAAAGATGAAATCATGAAATTTGCAGGTAAATGGATGGATCTAGAAACTGTTATAGTAAGTGAAGTAACAGACTCAGAAAAAAAATCGACATATGTTCTCCCTCATGTGTAGATTCTAGAACCAAACAATGATAAGTAAGTATGTATGGAGACATAACTACAGGAACAAGGATAATGGAAAGGAAACAGGGAGGTAAAGGAAAAGAAAAAAACTGAATGAGACGAACAGTCAGAAGCTCTCCTTAATAAAGGAGATATGGATAAAAATTGGGTTAGTTTAAGGGAGGGGAGAGGGAAAGGTATATAAGGAGCCTAGGTGATAAAGGGAAAGAAGGAGCTCAAGAGAAGTAGAACTGTAGGAGAAGGGTTTTATTAGGCGAGAAAGGGGGGAAATGGGGGCACCTTAAGTGTAAAAACCATGATGGAGGGGTGAGACAATGCGGTAGATAAATCGAAAGAAAGAAAGAAAAGGTACGTACATAGGTACTTGATAGACTGTAGACACAATGGGACTAAATAGACAGATGAGAGATGATAGAGAAATATTTGGTAGGTGAAAGGGTAGGTAGGTGACCGAGAGGATAAAGTTTTCATGACAGAATATCATGTACAGACTGACTTAACAGCAGATCTTCTTCCACAGCCGCACAGGTGCTCCTAAAGCCACCCTCCCTGGAATCTGGCATGTTCCTGTGTCCTTACATGAGTGTCCCTGGTGCAGCCTTCTCTCTGGTCCCCACCCTTTCGACCTCTGACAGTGACTCTGCCATGTAAGTAGATGAGAGGTACCTGAAGGGTCAGATT
>NW_008356458.1:1659546-1680358 GCF_000622305.1 Nannospalax galili
CACACACACACACACACACAAAATCAACAAATTTAAAAAAGTGTATTATATTTGAGGAGGAAGCATGGAAATAAAGTCATGTTAATTAGTAAGGGTGATAAACATTACCATTGAAATCTACCAATGACTTTATAGACATACACAGGTGCCAAGGATCCAAGTGCAACCAATTATGACTAGTAATAATCAGATACATTCAGATTAGAAATGCATGCGCTAACATCTCAGTGTTAGTAGCAAAAACAATACATCTTTCTGCAAGGAACAATATATTCTAAAATGAAATGGAGATCTTTTTTTAAAGGTTAAAAACTCGTTCAATTTTATCTTACAGGGCTTATACTGATTTCCATAGTGTATAACTGTATTAATTCAACTGTGAACCTAGAAACTTGCACCCACTTGTGAAAGAGATGCACTCTTCCTCTGGTGTGTGTTACTGTATATGTTAAAGATGTAGTGAAATCCTTCTTCTAATCATTTAGTTATTAAAAATCAAAAAAAAATAATTATTAAAAAATAATAAGTTTTCAAAGCATAAAAATTTGCACCTTAATAATTAGTAGGTGTGAAAAATATTACCATTGAAATCTACCTGATGACTTTATATCCATGCTCAGTTGTCAAGGAGATCAGAAAGTAACCAACTGTGACTAGTAATAACCAGATATATAGAGATTAGAAATGCATGTGCAAACATCTTAATGTCAATTGTATTAAAAATGATTTTTTCTGTATGAAACCGTGTACTCTAATAATGAAATGGAGATCTTTTTTAAAGGTTATAACCTCATTTAATTTTATATCTTATAGGGTTTATACTGATTACAACATTGTATAACTGTAATAATTCAACTGTAAACCTAAAAGTTTACAGCCAGTTTTGAAATTCAGTTCAGGAAATTGTTATTGAATATGTCAATGATGTTGTAATTAAATGCTTCTAAGTATGTAGCTATTAAGTAAATAATTTAAAAAATGATACAGGCCTTTTCAATTTTTTTTCATAATCTTTTCACCCTTGTCTAAAATTGTATTCACTGTGCTGATTTGTCAACAGGAGCATTCGTATTTCTCCAGCAGGAGCCCCAATGCCAGGTTTCAAAAAGTTCAACTTTTGGAAAAACTAACTTCACAACACTTGGAAGAAAAAAGAACCCTGAATTCTCTGACCTACACAGGAAGCTTTCAAACCTGTCTAGTACTCCCAGGCTTAAATGGACGGAGAAGGAGGGAGAAAACACTTTCTGAGAAAACATCAGAAAGTCAAGCACCAGAGGGACTTAAAGGACTGGGAGAAATTCTGAAGTCCCCTGTGTCTTGCCTTGCTCTGCAAACATGTACATTTTTTTGTCATGATAAAAATCAAAATAAATTTTTCCAAACCAATAAACCAAAAAAATAAATAAATAAATAAAGGCAAGAGGCCTAGGGGATTGCATTTACTAAACAATAATGTTCACTATCACAAAAAGGGATAATCAAGGGGACAGGGAGTTGGTTCAGGGGGTAAATTCAGTTTCTTCTAAGTGTGAAGACCCGAGTTCAACCCCAGAAACCATATGGCAGAAGGAGAGAGATAACTTTGGAACGTTGTTCTCTGACCTACACTTGTGTGTGGCCACCCCCAATAAATAAATAAAAAATAAATTAATAAATATACCAATAAATAAATATAAAAATAGGAAAAAATGAAGGCAATGAAACTAAAGCAGTATTTTTGAAATTTTAGGTAGCTACCATTGCCTTTAGAGATAAAATCCAGGATGCTTAGTTAAATTTGAATTGTATGTAAACAATTTTTTTAAGTTATCATTTTTTATTTTATGTGAATAGGTGTATTGCCTACATGTATGTAAGTGCACCTGTGTTGTGCAATGCCTGTGAAAGTCTGAAGAGAGCATCAGATTCCCCAGAACTGAAGTTATAGATGGTTGTTAGTCACCATATGGGTGCTGGCAATCCAGTCTGGTTCCACTGCAAGAGCAACCAGTGCTCTTAACCACTGAGCAATCTCTCCAACCCTTGAAAAACAATTTTTAAAGATTTATTTTTATCTGTGTATATGTGTATGTATCTGTGTGAGTGTATGCCACATGCATATGGATATCCATAGAGGCCAGAAAAAGATGTCAGATCACCTAGAGCTGGAGTTACAAGTGGTTGTGGGTCACCTATTGTGGGTGTTGGGAAGACAGCTCAGGTCTTCTGCTATAACAGCAAATGCTCCTCATTTCTTAAGCCCAAGAAGTAATTTAAAATATTTTATTTATTGTTAGTATTTTATATGTATGCTTTATCTGCATATATGTAAGTGCACCACATGAGTGCAATGCTTAGTAGAGGCCAGAAGAGGGCATTGGATCCCCTGGAACTTGAGTTAGTGACAGTCGTTAGCCACATGTGGATGTTGGAATTCAAACCCAGGTCCTCTGGAAGAACATCAAGTATTTTTAACCACTGATCCATCTCTCCAGCCTCCCAAGAAGCAATTTTTAAGTGGAAGTATACCCAAACATTACACAGAACAAACCATAAAAATGATAAATTTTTCACATTAGAGCCTAACTGACTTATTGTATTTTCATTTTTTAAATGTAGCAACTTAATACAAAAGAACTTCGCTTAAGCTTCATCTTCCTTTTTCTTTCTTCCCTTCCCTTCCTTCCTTCCTTCCTTCCTTCCTTCCTTCCTTCCTTCCTTCCTTCCTCCCTTTCTTTCTTTCTTTCTTTCTTTCTTTCTTTTTCCTTTCCTTTCCTTTCCTTTCCTTTCCTTTTCCTTCCTTTCCCTTTCTTTCTTTCTTTCTTTCTTTCTTTCTTTCTTTCTTTCTCTCTTTCTTTCTTCTTTCTTGAGAGATCAGCAAATATTACAGATATTCTAGCATTCAACCAAAACTTTCCTCAATTTAGAAACTATATGAAGAGTTTAATATTAGGGAATAATTTCCTTATGATGCAATCTAATAATTTTTGAAATCTTTTTGTTGTTTCATGTAAAATTTTCACACATTAATATCATCTTATCACACATTAATATCGTATATAAGTAGATGACCAATTTTTCTGATCATTTGATAAAAATCTTTATCTTGTAGAGGAAGATTCTTAAAGTCAAGACAAAATGTAAACTTCCAACCCTATTTAGCCAACAACTGAAATGTATCTTAACTTGGAAGACTTCATGAAACTCCAAATTATATTTATTGAAAATCACAGTAAAATTTCAATTCATTTGTGTCTTTCAAATATTTGTTTATAAACTTAGAAATCCATTCAAGTCAAGCTTCTTGTCCTAATTTCAGGTTTAAGATGTAGTAAACAAGATGTGAGTTTTCCCAGCAACTTTTGGACATCTTATTGTTAACTTTTGCATGGGTTTTGCTCATCTCCAATTGAGAGACAATATGGCTATGTAGAATAAACACTTTCCATCTCTTCAAGATGCTTGAGATGAATAGTTAGATGTTGAAAAGTCATTAATTAAAGGTCATGGACTATAGGCATCTTTTTTTGATGGTTCTAAAACTGCTAATCACCTATTCTGTCTCCTGTGGTCCTAACATGGGCCTGTGGGATTGGATTGTTCAGGTATTTAATGAGAAAATGCCAAGATTGGGTTTAATTTTCTTGAAGTCTGCCTTTACTCCAACTTACACACACAAAAAAGCACAGTCTCAGCACAAACTGGACAACATTAAATGTGTCCCAAGTCCTTGAAAACCCTCTTCAACTGAGCCCATATGATTGAGGAAAAGGCCTCCAGACAATTAAACTGAAAGTACTTTGCTAACAAGCAGAATGAGTCTGTTCTGGTAGTTTTGATGATATAGAAGATCCTCCTATCTGATAATTTTCAGTCTTGTAGTTCCTCTTTCTTGCTGCTCCAAACCCACTTCTATCCTTCCTCCTAGAATTCACCAGCTCCCAGTGTTCAACCATAGCCTTTGCCCTTTTTCCTATTGATTTGGTGATGAACTGAGCCTGGGAATAGGATGCCCCCACATTGTATGTAGGGGTGGTGTTTACAATGGGCTTGTAATGACACTGATAAACTGAGAGTCCTTCTCTTTGACCTATGCCTTTGAGGCTGGCAAGCTGTTTTCTCTTAAGAGTCACTCTCTTGATAATATAAACAAAGGATAACAAAAGACTTTCTTGTCCCTACAATACTTTTTCTCCCTTTCCATTCTTCTCCTCTCTCTTCCTCCCTCCCTCCCTTCCTCTCTTTTTCACTTTATTCAAATACTTCTTTAAAATATTCTATTTTTTACCTTATGTGTATGAGTGTATTTCCTGCATGTATGTAAGTGCACTTGTATTATGCAATGCCTGTGGTTGACACAAGATGGTATTGGATCCCCTGGAACCGGAGTTGTGGATGGCTGTTAGTCACCATGTGGGTGCCGAAAACCAAACCCACGTCTTCTGCAAGAGCAACCAGTGCTCTTAACTACTGGGCCATCTCTCCAACCACCAGTGTTCCTTCTTACTTTCCTCTTTCCTTTTCTTTCTTCCTTCCCTCTCTCCCTTGTCTTTTCTTCCTTCCCCTTCCTTCCCTCCCTTCTCCTCCATTTCCCTCCACTTTCTTCCCCTCATTCGCTTATCTGTCCATTAATCCATTAATCCATAAATCTATCCATCCATCCATCCATCATCCATCCATCTGTCCATCCATCTGTCCACCCAACCACTAATTCTTCCATCCATCCATGCCTTCCCTCTTCTTCCCTTTCTCTCTTACTGAGAATTGAACCCAGGACCTTGTACATGCTAGGTATTCAGTCTACCACCACTGAGGTATATTTCTAGCCCCCTTTTATTTTGTACTTGTTTTTGAGACAGGGTCTATGAGACCTGAGTTCCTCAGGTTGACTTTGAACTCATTCCATAGCCCAGTAGGCATAGAACTTGAGATCTTCTTGCCATGGCCTCCTGAGTAGGTGGTATTACAAACTTGCTCCACTTTGCCCCTGGCTAAGACAGAAATACATGCCTCCACTCCTGGATGGCTCTTTCCACGCTAATACCAAATTCTGAGCTACAGTGTAACCCATGAAAATTTTATATGTGAAGTATGCTATCAGTTAGCCTGTGGATGCCGGCTAGGAGAAAATAACTATTTTTTAATGGTTATTTTTTAATTTTTTAATTAAAAATATCTATACCCCAACTTTTCATGCTGGTTGGAATCTGCTATGCTCAGACTTTGTGCTAATGAAAAGTACAGGAAGATACAAGGAGTTAATTGTTGCAATTATCTACTGAGTGGACTTGGGCAGTGAATCCCTTAAAGGATGGATTGCTAATTGCTGCTACATGGTGATTAGAGTATACTTCCCATGCTTTCAAAATTAACTTGAGTTTAGCAGACCTTAGAGAAGTATTTTAGTCAAGCTAAAGGGCAGGGAGGATATTATCAGAGTTTGA
Organism: Nannospalax galili; assembly: GCF_000622305.1. Taxonomy (NCBI): domain Eukaryota; kingdom Metazoa; phylum Chordata; class Mammalia; order Rodentia; family Spalacidae; genus Nannospalax; species Nannospalax galili. Next base: position 1,664,973 of record NW_008356458.1, read on the forward strand.
TGAAAACATGCATGCACACAAGCATAAACTCAGAACTTACTGAAAAATTCTTTCAGTTTGTGCTTTCTAAGATATTTAAGATAACATACATATTCTATTAGACCACGACTTTTCCCTGTTACACATAATGGGTAAATAAAAGAAAATCAATACCTTCTGAAAATTAGACATGAACTCCTGAAGCTGCAGGTAGATTTTAACATTAATGCTTAATATATTTGTAAGTGGTTGTTTTCCATGGACATGGCCCTTTTATCTTTGAAAGGTTCATTATGATTTTCTAAACTTTTCATAAATTCCATCAGTGGTAGTTGGAGACTAACTAAAGAAACAAGTTTGTAAAGATACAATATATTTTCATGGGTTGCATGGGTGACTTCGTCCTTCATTTGCTTGGCTTTGGTTTAAGTACACACTATGTGTGCATACTGAAGACAAGCACGGTATCTCTTCTTTCACTTAATTTATTTTTTTGAAACATGGTCTCTCTGTGTAGCTCAGGCATGTCTCAAACATGAAATCCTTCTGCCTGAGCCTCTCTATTGCTGGGATTTACAGGTGTATGTCACTACTCCTGCCTCTATATTTTGACAATTCTTTACGTTTTATTGCCCCCAATATAGTTTGTATTGCATATGAATCAGTACAAGAACAAATAAATAACAGCAACAGCATCAATTCAACAGAATGTTGCTCAACATGAGGGCTATTATTCTGGATCAGTAAACTCTTGAGAGTTTTGTCTCAAACAACCCAGAAACGGACTTTCTCTTCCTTGAATATTTTTGTCCAACCATCTTTTCCATGGAGGCTGGCCATTCAGAAACTATAATATTCTTGGGATAAACAGCTCACTGGCTTAAGGTCACAGTTTATTGTATTAGCACTACTTTTTATACTTTTATGTGGACTATAACAAGGTAAGACAGATTGGGATGTGCTTATATTTTTTCCTTGTCCAACCTAAACATAGTAGTGCATGCCTGTAATCCCAGCACTTGTGAAGGGGAGGCAGGAGGATAACTGAAAGAATGAAGTCACCATGTTCTTCCTGTTCTACCAAGGGAGATTCAAGCTACACAGTGAGACCTTATCTAAAAACCAAAACAAAATTCTGCTCAAAAATAAAAAGAAGATAAACATCCAAAAGTCTACATGTATAAGCATGGTGCTTTAAAGTACTTTGGGAACAGGAGATGTGAAAAAGAGAAATTGCCTCTGTTACCTGCAGTGAAACATGGTTAGGGAAAGTTGTAAATCCTTCAGAAGACAAGTTTCTTCTCTGGATGTCCCCTGGGCCCTCTCCATTTCTTCTTCTAGAATTAGATTCTTTGGGGAACTTCAATTTCTTGGGGTGTGTTGTTTCAACAGTTTGACAGGCAAATGGAGGGGCACACATGTCTCTTTAGAATAGTTTTACTCCTGTCAGCAGCCTACAGAGGCAGGGGTGACAGAAGTTCAATGTTGTCTTCAGCTACAAAACAAATTTGAGGGCAGCTTGGACTACATGAGACCCTGTCTCAAAAAATAAAACCAACGAAAGAAAAATAATAAAAGAAAAAGAAGAGGTGGACAAACAGGGTTCAAGCACTAACTGGAACCTACTTGAATTTGCGGTCTTGTAACCATCTAGGACCCACACTAGTTTGTGTTTTGCAAAAAGAATAGTGTACTCTGTTAAGGTTAATAATGGATCCCCAAAACATCAACCCTAATCCTTGTGATCTGTTAAGATGAATTTGTATGATGAAAATATTATTACAGATGAGGCTAGGTTAAGGATATTTTAAAAAATAAAGCTTTAAAATTGTTCTTTGAGAATTTCATCCATGTATACGATATATAATGATGATAAAATTAAGGACCATGAGATTAAGAGATTGTCCTGGATGCTTTTATTGGGTCCTAAATGTAACTACAGGAGTCCTTGTAAGAGGGAGAAAAACATTGCAATGTCACAGAGAGAAGGGAATGTGGCATGGGGAGTAGCAACCAGCGTGATGAGACCACAAGCCAAAGAAGCCATCAGAAGCTGAAGAACCAAGAAAAAGCCCTTCCTTAGAGCCCCTGCAGGTAATGTGGTCCTGAGAACATGGACTCAGGGGGAATGATTTCAGATTTGTTGTCTCCAGAACTGTAATATAGTCTGTTGTTTCAAGACAATAAATTTGCTATAATTGCTTAAAGAAATCATAGGAAACAAATAAAATTATAGAATTTTGGTTTCATTCAGACTGGAAATGAAGTTTTGTCATGCTTTATAAATTCACCATCAAAATTCATTACTACTGCATGAGACCTTGTTACAAATTCAGAATCTCTAACCTGCTCTTCAGGACTAGGGTTTGCAATTTAGCCAGATCCCAGGGGATTCCTACACATTCTGGTGTCTGAGAATCATGGCTCAGACAGATTCTGCAGGCTTTTGTTGAAAGTTTATGCCTCACTATCTGAAGGTCACTATTAGCTCTAGGGTTAAGCGTTGGATTGATATACTGGAAAGGCTCCTAGGAGGGCCTGAGGAAAGGGAGAAAGGGGGTTCCACTACAGGTAAAATCCTATTCAAACTCTAATCCCAGCATCTTCCTCTGTGGGAGGACACATGTGAGATATAACTTGATTGCATCAGGGCCAGATAAAACCTACATTTAAAAAAATATATTTTTATATTTTATTTTATGTGTATGAGTGTTTTGCCTGCATATATATGTGCACCATGTGCATGCAGTACTTGAGGAGGCCAGAAGAGGGCATTGAATTTCCTGGAATTAGAGCTATAGACATTTAGCCACCATGTGGGTTCTGGGTCCTCTGTGAGAGCAGCCAGTGTTCTTTACAACTGAGCTATCTCTCCAGCCCCAAGACACAGATTTTTATCAAATGATGCTTAACTGTATTTTAAAAAAAGCCTTGACTAATAACTGTCTGTAACTTCAGTTCCAGGGGATCCAACACCCTCTCCTGGCCTCTCTGGGCATTGCACACATGTGGTGCACTTACATAATGCAGGCAAAACATTCATACACATAAAATAAAAATAACAAATAAGATATTTAAAAAGCCTTGGTATTTGTGTAACCAAATCACATGGTTTTCATTTAGTCTAACAATTAACAAATTTCTTTCATTTTAAAAATAAGTTTAATAATGTAGCATCCACTTTGATCAAGCCCACGATGTTTTCAATTTTGATAAATTTATTTATTTTTTATGTGTATGAGTACTTTGCCTGCATGTGTGTGTGCAATGCTCATGGAGCCCAGAAGAGGGCATGAGATTCCCTGAAACTGGAGTTACAGATGGTTGTTAGTTGCCAAGTGGGTGCTGGGAATCAAACCCCGATCCTCTGTATGAGAAGCCAGTGCTCTTAACCACTGAGCCACCTCTCTAGTTCCTGGGAAGAAATTTCTGATAGCCAGGTCCATCCTTAGGGAAATGAGATCTGGGTGGCCACTGCATGAGTGACCCAGTGACAGGACCATTGCTGGTGCACAGGCTTTCAATGGGACTGAAGTGATTAGGTACAACGTAGCATCTCTTTTAGAAAAAAACTTGTAGTTCTTTGACTCTAAAACACTATCAAAAGTCATAATTTAAATGAAAAGTTGTTTTGGTTTTTGTTCTTTATCAAATTCAATAGGGTGAGTTATAACATTTATAGCTAAAGAGCTCATTAAGAAGCTCAGACAGATCTCCATAGCTGTGCAAGATTATTTTCTGACCCATAGAAGAATCCAGCAGAAGAAATTTACCTGTCAACTCCTGCCTTAATAAGCAACAGCAAAGTGCTGGAGTCAACAACACAAGCTATAAATGTGCATGACAGCTAATTTTTAATTGGCACTTTCTCCTGCACCTGCCATAAGAGTTTCACACATTTATCAACATATTGAAAATGCTTACAGAGTATTTGCAACCTTGTTTCTTTCACATGCGATCAACACTCCTCAAATTAATGTCCCTCTGAATACTCACAGATACCCGAGGTGAAGAAAAGATCATTATATGGTCAGCTACTTGGAAAGGATCTCTGAGTTAGTTGTAACTCTTTCCAAAAACAAAAACCTGTGCAGTTCAAAGTCTGGCAGTGAATGTTTCAGTTATCAACAGTTCTCAATGTTTTTGAAGGAGACAGCATGCTACAAGGGTCATGGGACATGAGAAGAGATACAGTAGAGGGAAGAGATGACGAGGTTACAGTGAGCATAAGGGCGTCTGTCCTCAACTGAAAAGTGTCATGAATTTCAACTTCATCTAGAACCTCAAAATGTGGGCAATTTCCTTACCTGTAAATAGGTTTTTATTTTCAAATGTAAGAGGTCATGATGAAGGTAAACCAATTTATCCAATGACTATTGTCTTTATAAGAGACAGATACAGAGAGAATACTATATAAAACCAGAGGCAGAAATCAGAGTCCTGCTGTAACATGGTAAATAATGCTAAGGATTTTCAGCAAACTTAGAAGCTGGGAGGATCCTTCCCTATGGGAAGCCTGACCCTGCCTACAACTCCGCTTTTGGACATACAGCCTCCAGACTTATGAGTGAATAAGCTCCTCTTGTTAATCTTGTGTGTATTGACTTGTGATGAAGTTCTAGGAAACCAGTGCATGCCACGTCAGGTGTAATTCCATTACTGCAACAAATACCTATGGCATCAACTTATGAAGAGACAAGGCTTAGTTTAGTGTATAGTTTTTGAGGTTTAAGTCAAGAGTGTGTGATGTAGCAAAACAGTCACTTCATTGTCAGGGTGTGGAAAGAGAAGACATGCTTCTTTCAAGCATGCCCCACTTCTTTTTTATTGAATTTTTCCAATTTTTGTACAATCCCATATAATTATTTTCATAATTTCATGGTATTTAGATCCCCCTCCCCTATTCTCAACTTCCCTTATTGGCTTTTGTTAAATTTAATGTACTCTATCATATATATATATATATATAGAGAGAGAGAGAGTTAATTTAACTAAATTAGTCAACCCTTCCTCACCCAGCAGTAGTCAGCTGCTAAAACTTATTCAGCTAAAGATAGGGGCATGCTGCCCATTTCAACAGTTATATGCTCAGTTTTTTGTCTGCACAAGTTTGCATGGATCTTGTGCATGCCATTACCACAGTTATAAGTTCATATAAGCAAAAAAGGGCCTATAGAGTTAATTTAACTAAATTAGTGATCATACTGTGAGACAGGCACCTTGGCTCAGTTCATGGCATGGATTGTTCCATTTCACCCTCTTAACACTGTTGGGTGGCAGCTTTAATTCTTACCCTCATTCTGTACTATGTGGCCCTAGCAATTCCTACAAAACATCTGGGCCAGACTTTGAAGTCTTTTAAATCTAAACCAAATTTATTCTGTTCACTGCCACTTCACTGTTCCTGGGGTGATGGCCAACCTCACTCGTCCTAGAGACAAGTGTGCCTGTCTCTGCAACTCAGTCTCTTTTGATTTATTGAAGATATACCCAGATCATTCAAACAATCAAGTGTTCAACTGCTTCTTCCAAAAACATTAAAAGGAACCAACCAACCAAACCAAACCAAACCAAACAAACAAAAATCCAGCCTTTCATCAGGAAATTCTTGTAGTCCACCATCAAGTCTTATTGATGGGAAATTATTGTTGACACCCATTAATGATGCAGAACTCAATGGCTGCCATACTGTTAACTATTTGAGCATGTTGAAAAGATATCTTGAAGAAACTGTCATGTGTGCTGTTATTATGTTTTGAATTTTAGGGAATCACAGGTATTTTACAATGAGAAAACTGAAGACTCAATATGATAACCATTTTAGAGAATATCAGAGGCATGCTCTAGAGAGACTTGAAGTTAGAACTGAACTTGCTTATTGGTCCCATGTTCATTACCACCTTCTATCTACCTATATATACTGTTGCTCATCTATCATTCATTCAGTCATCTATCTATGCATCTACTCATCATCTAGTGACCCACTTATCCATCCACCCCTCGCTCATCATTCATACATTCAGTCACCCATGTGTCTACCCACTAATCCAACCACCCATCTACTGACCCATCCACTCACTCACCATTTTACCCACCCATATATCCATCCATCTGAGAATTCATCTGCCTGCCATTCGCTCATTTGGTAATTATGAAACACCTACTAAGGATAATTATTCTAGATTATTCCAGTAAAACACTGAAAAGGGTTCTGTTACTGCCCTCAGAAGCTCAGTATCACATGATATCTGAATATATAGCTATAAACCAGGTATTAAGACTATATAAAAAGAGTTGAATTTGAATATATGATCTGCTGTCAAAAGGAGTTCTAAATGAAATGATTTTTTTCTTTAGGCTCCAGCATTCACATTTATCCTTACCTTAGTTTCCTGTAATAGGATGTCCAGTATCCAGAAAGTAGAATTATTGAAAAAAAATCACAAAAAATGTCCTAGGTTCTCACTGCAAGAAGTCTGATGTCATCATGGGCTTCGTGGTATTTTTGTTGTGTTTTCATTTGTTATTGCTCTTTTGTTTACTTAGTTCAGGAAGTTATTGCATATTTAGACATGCATATACTTTAAAACAGGGTCTGTTTGCTGCCATTTTACAAATAAAGCAATAACTAAGCATTGTCCAGGGAAGACTATCATGTGTTCACAGTCAGCAAAGCACTTTTCTTTCATTGTTCTCTTTCCATTTCCTCCCAATTGCATAGTGACACACTCACCTGAGTCTCAGAGTGGGACAAGGCAAAGATTCACCTTTAGAAGTCAAACCTTTGTTGTGCTGGTGACCACAGGTAAGTACTTCTTCCTTCTGAACCTTAGTTCCCTCAGTTGTAGAGATCAAAGAAATGACTAGTCCAGTGTAGTTAGAGATATAAGGTTTTCAAATCTTGTTTCCTTAGAGTTTGGCTTTGGGACCAAAGAGGACACCTTTTGCCACCTCACATCTCTGTCACCTGAGGGTCAGTCTGTGTCTTGATAACCAGCCAAAAGGCTGAGAATTTAACACCTGTGAGGTATTAAGAAGCCAAGTTTTCAGCAAGTCTTATTAGAGGTTGTAGTGCACAAAAGTCTTCAGTCAGCCTGACCTTTGTGCCCTGTCGGTGGTGAGAAAACACTTCTCTCAGCATCACCTACGTAGGTTCAGAGATTATGGCCACCTTTTTAAAAGTCCTTTCTGCCATAATATTTTCCAATCATATAATTACAGCAAAGGAAGGACATTTAAGACAAGGACTAGCTAGCATATCCTCTGCCTAAATTCCTTTTGTGCCCTGATTTGGTTTGTATTTACATGCTAAGGGTGCTATTTGGCCATCTGGTGCCTCTGCCTATGTGACACTCTTCATGATAGATGCTATAGGAAACTGTCGAAGAAGACCTTGAGAGACCTGAGGAGATGGGATTTAGAGTGGTGGCTCTTTCTATTTACTGTCTATGGGACCTCAAACTAGCTATTAAGTAATCTGTTTTTAAGTCAAAAGCCATTTCTACAGTGATCCACTATTAATAACATTTATGCAGATGAAAACAATAGAATCCTAAGGAGCTCAGATGTGTTCAAGGTCATGTAGCTCATTCGAGGTGAAGCTCATCCTCTTTAATTCTTCAGCCAGCAAGATGGTTCAATGGAGAGAGGCACTTATGTGTAGGCCTGATGAATTGACTTTGATCTCTGGATCCCACAAGGTAGCAGGAGATAACTGACCTTCAGGGTTTTGTACACACACACACACACACACACACACACACACACACAAACACACATACCACATACAACATAGATAAATTTAAGTATGTCCCACTCCCCCTGAACACAGTAATGCTTTGACCCCCATGCCTGGCTTCCTCTACTTTTGGGACAGACTCTGAGCTTCAAATCCTCCTCTCCTCCTTACGTATGTGACTGTTGAATGACTTTTCCTGCCATTGTTTCAGTCTCAACTACATAAGGGAAGAAAATAATGACATCTATACAACATAGATAAATTTAAGTATGTCCCACTCCCCCTGAACACAGTAATGCTTTGACCCCCATGCCTGGCTTCCTCTACTTTTGGGACAGACTCTGAGCTTCAAATCCTCCTCTCCTCCTTACGTATGTGACTGTTGAATGACTTTTCCTGCCATTGTTTCAGTCTCAACTACATAAGGGAAGAAAATAATGACATCTATCTTACTGTGGTTTAAAAATATTTTATGATTACTATTTTATTTTATGTGTACAAGTGTACTGCCTACATGCATGTAAGCGTACCTGTGTCATGCAGTGCCTGCGGAGATCAGAAGAGGGTGTTGGAGTCCCTGAAACTGGAGTTATAGATAGTTATTAGCTCACATGTGGGTCCTGGGAACTGAGCCTGGGTCTCCCAGCTAGTTCTCTTAACCGCTGAGCTATCTCTCCAGCCCCTTTACTGTGATTTTGTAAAGATTTAATAATATAATCCAAAGAGAGAAATTGGGACCGGTTCCTGGCACTATATTATTATTAGTTTAAATTGCATCATCTATCTTCACTTGTCAGGTGTTTGATAAAGGCAAATTCTTCATACACTTAATATTTGCAGTACAGATCACTAAGTAACAAAATATCTCAATTTGTTTTCATTTATTGTCATTAACCAAGTATTTGTTTAATACCTATCCTGTGTAGGCACTGATACAGGTTCAGAGACATAACTAACAAAATGTACTGAACTCCTTTAAATTCGAGTAGGGTTACAGTTGAACCATTTGTTACACTGCAACACGCAGTGGTGTTCCAGGGCCTGCCTGTTACAGCTTGTGAGAACCAATTACACAGTGTTTCAAGAGTTCTATGAGCTAGTCATTAAACTATCAATAGCCTAAAATCAATTACAATGGGAAGATTTATACCATTAAAATGGGCATAGGCAACACTTAGAGTTTAGTTTTTTTTTTTTTTCTTCAGATTTAGTTGTTAAGCCAGGGTTACATTAGGAATAAGAGTTAAATGAAGCTATCATGTTTACTGATGAGTTTTTAATTTTTAAAAGTTTATTTATTATTTTTATTTTTGTGTCTGTGTGCCCATGTGAGTTTATGTGTGCCATGTGCATGCAGATGCTCTTGGAGGCCAGAATATGTTGGATTCTTATAAATGGAGTTACAGGTAGCTGTCAGCCACCTGATGTGAGTACTGAAAACTACAGCTGGGTCTTCTCTAAGAGCAGCAAGTGCTGTTAACTTGAGTATCTCTTCAGACCCCAAGATTGTACTTTTATGATTCTGTTTTTTATGATATCTTAGACTCTCTCTCAAGCATCATAAGTATTCTTCACTTGATGGTATTTGCCTTATGTTCTATTAACCAATGCTATTTTCAGATGATCATTTCATATATAGCTCCACTGAACACTGAACAATGTGTATGAACAGCTATCACACTGAACACACTCATATTCCACTTCTATTGTCTAGTCTATTTAAAGCAACATAAATACAATGAAACAATCTCACAGTCTCAAATATCGTAATGCATGTACACATCTTTTGTAATGCCCTTCCTTATTTATTTACTGTAATCCCCTTAGTAATTAAAATCTCTTCTAACTTCATCCTTAAAACCATAATCATATTTTCCCTGTTTATTTCATCATGTTACTGTGGAAAGTAAATGGGACAATGTATATACAAAAGCCTTGTCACCTGGAAGGAGAAAACAAATGCCAACAGACTGGAAATGAAATGACAAGAATCTGCTTTGAGTGACCTTCAAAAGCTTTACAGGTGCATGTTCATAGGTGGGTCGGTACCTTTCAGAGCCATCCAGGATGACATGGTTCTGCTCTTCTAGGACTTAATAATACTATGACAGGGCTGGAGAGATGGCTCAGCGGTTAAGAACACTGACTGTTCTTGCAGAAGATCTTGTTTGAATCCCAGCACCCACATGGTAGCTAACAACTGTCCATAACTCCAGTTCCAGGGGATCCGACAGCCTCTTCTGTCCTCCGTGGGCATTGCACAACACGGGTGCACTTGGCTACATGCAGGCAATACACGCATACACATCAAATAACAATAATAAATAAAACACTAAAAAATACTATGACTGCATATGGAAACTAACGTGAATGGATACCATGCCAACTTAAAATTATCATATGCAAGAGGAACATAAGAAAATATCTTATTTAAAAAATTTTATTGAGCTTTGTACATTTCATACAACAATTCTTAATCAAATTTAGACCCCTTCCCCTATCCATGCCCTGACCCTCTACCCCCAACCAGGGCTCATGCATTCTGCCATGCATGTTATGTCTATCCAGTCAAGAATTTGTACCCAAATGTCCTTCAGTGCAAGTTTATCCACTGGAGTCTAGTCATTCTATTTAGAGATCTTAAGGAAGCTCTACTCTTCCTCACAAGTATCTTGTTTCTTCATTTAATTTCCCTCCTGTCCTGGATACTTTCCCTTTCTCAGAAAGGAATCAGACTTCCATCTGCTATAAAGAATGAACAGCATTTAGCACACCATATTTCTACCTTTAACTTTTGAATAAAGTTTGTTGTAGATTGTCCCTTTTTCAATATTTTTGTGCATATGTGTGTGTATGTATGTATGTATGTATGTATGTATGTATGCATGAGGGTGTACCTGTGCATGGGGAGGCCAGAGAACAAGCTCTGCTGTTGTTCCTCAGGAGTCATCTGTCTTGTTTATTGAATTTCTCACTGGCCTGCAATTCGCCAAGTAAGGATAAGCTGGCTGGCCTGCCAGGCTCAAGGTCCCACCTATCTCTTCCTCCAAGGCACTAGGATTTCAAGGGCCTTGGAGTATTCATGCATCATCACTTTGTTTTCAACGTAGGTTACAGGGATTGAACTCAGGTCTCTGTTCTTGCAAGAAAGGAGATTACCAACTGTGATCTCTCCCCATCCTATCCCTCAATATTTTAACTCAAATAGTGTTAGTTAAGGATAAAACACAGCCACAAAATGTCCATATGTTGTCTATGAGGTACAGTGAAGATGATTATTTCTATATATTTCTATTATTTATTCTGTTGTAAGGTTGCCTGACAATAGTTCCTACAAATAGGCCTTTCAATAATATTTCAGTCCTTTAACTTTATTAAAAATCACAAATCAGAAAAGAGTAAAAAGGAGCCATTACATACATATATTTGTTTTCGAAATGTTTGCACACATGAAATGCCACAGGAGTTTTAAGGTACTTAATTGAGAGATACTTATTGCACTTACCAGCCTGACATGAATCTTGATATCTTTATTTTTGTTGTTGAAACTTCAAGAAAGGACTGAGGCCAGACATAAAGGCTCTGAAATAGGTAAAGTAGGAATTATTGGTGACTCGGTTTACTTCTGAGTTTGCATGGAACTGTTTCCAGCAACTCAGACTTTGGATTAAGCAAGGGGTATTATTGGCTAATAGATGGTCAGATTCTGAGTTAACCTCTAAGCATACTGCTAGCATAGTGACCAGTTTCTTCCAGTAAAACTTGTGCTGTGTACACATGTGTAAGGATCCACACAGAGGGGAAGGGAGGTTTTTGGAAAATCTTGCTAGGATCAAAGGAGTGATTCCTATTAATATATTGAACTTTGGTGAAAAACATTGAGTTAAATGACTGACAAAGTCCTTTCTCATTTAAAAATGCTTTTTGGTGTCTTAAAGACCCAAACCAAACACTGAGTGGAGCATGTAACCATGGTGGTGATACACAACTGTCTGAAACCTCTCTTATACCTGCTTCAGAGGTGTTGCCAGAGTTCTCTCGAGGTCTCTTGCACTATCAGGAAAACCACATAACGTCTCTTTATCTGCATTTATTATTGTCGTGTGGGAGGGAGTAACTTACAAAGAAAGGAGCACCCTCTGCCTAGCTCAAGTCTCTCAGCTCCTCATGGCCGGGCTCAGAGCCTGCTATATCAGACTGCTCCCATGCCACCCCCATAGTCCCACTAGCTTTTGCCCATGCCTCAGGGGCCAGTGGTCTCGCCCCAGGTCCATTAGTGGGCCAGGACATTCTGTCCTTGAGTATGACAGGCTGCTGTTCCCCACGCCTGTTGCCATACGATACCTGCAGCTCACAACTTCCCCAGCAAGATGGCTCCCAGCAGCCCCTCAGTAGTCCATCCCCTGTGGCAGGCCCCATCGCTCGGAAGAACCAGCTACCTGGGGGACAATTCTATGCCATATTCTATGAGGGGAAACTTTCAGGAATTTGCTGAGCCCAAATGCAAATTAGAAGTGCAAGAGAATGACCACCCTACAGGTCAAGGCTTTGAGAAAAAAATTGTCATGACTGGATCAGTACACATCCTTTCCTCAGATGATGGGGCATGTAAAAACCCTGCCAGGCATGCCTTGCATTACACAGGCAGCAGCAGGGCACTGTACTAGCTTCCTGGCTCGTCTGCCTACTGCTCCTATTGCCTTCTCCGTGTTCCTCCTCCGTCTATGGAATCCCAGGTTAGGATTACCCCTGCTTTCTGTTGCCCCCATTTCATGTTCCCATGAAAATGTATATCGTATGTATGAAAAACTCTAGGTTTACCATGATATGTTAGGCATGAAAATATTAATAATATAACTTAATTGTTCCAAAAAATCCCCACCTTACTTCAAATTAGACTACCTTCACTTGGGGAGACAGTGGGTGATTTTCTTAATTTCTGGTTGCTAAATTGAAATTATATGAGCCCACCTTCTCTAAGACTACACTCTATGCTCTGTCTACATTATAGGAAGGCATTCAAATTCATTTCACAAAAGAAATTCTTGGTGTAGTGGGAATCCACTTGTTTCCCTTTCCAAAGGAAAAAAAATCAATCATTAGAAAGGATATGAAAATTGTCTTCAATGAAATTCAGCTATTCAGTTCAGAAGACTGGACTCATTATACATTAAGTCCCATGAGAAAGGTTCAGATGAATAAGCAAAATGACAGAAGCAACAAAAACTCAACCCACACTTAAGAACCCACATGCACCATTAGCTGTGGGTCTGAGCTCTGTATAGAAACCATCAATTGTCTTCATGGCTCTACAAGAAGGTCCTAGAAAAATAGACTGGAAAATAATGTTTTACCTATTCTCAACTGATTGGCAAAAGGCTGGGGTCAAGGGAGGGTACCCAGGTCAGTAAGTGTTCTGAGTGCCTGAATTTAATCATTTATGCTATTTTGCTTCTACAGAGGCACAGCTATAAGTTGGTGTATTTAATTTTCAAGCTTCTGAAAGATGTCACTGGCTATCCTATGAGAGAAATTTCCTGCCCCTGGAGCTGACCTTCTGGGTGAGATGGAGCCATTTCTCTCAAGACACAGAGCAGCACGAGCTCTATTAATTCTTTCATATAAATGGGGGTGGAGGGCAGGAGGCAGTTTAGTACAGAATCCAGAGGAAACAAACAGGAACATACAACATGCAGAAGCTATTCCATGGAGTCAGGCTTATGTGAGAGATGGGGGTGGAGTGCAGCCAGAAGGAGCAGAACAATGAAGGCAGATATGTTAAAATCAGGGGGAAATATTAAATGGAGAAAAATCACTGTTTCATCAATAAGAATCTTCTCGGATCAGAGGCATTTATCCATTTATAAGCCTTCAAGTTAGCAGTTTCCAGAATGGCCCCAATATTCACTGAGGGAGATATTATAGAGTAAATTTATGCATTAGCCAAGAGTTGGACTGCATGACCTTCAAAACTCCTTCACATGTAGAAAACGCAATTAACTTTGGAGGTCAGTAAGGACTGGGAGAGACTTCTCTATGACCAATGGTTTTGATAAGTTGAGAAAGTGACAGTGCACAGCTGGGTTAGTTAGTTGTTCCTTTTCTGTGAAACGCTTCATCATATATTTCTAGAGAGCTTGAATAGCAGGAAAAATGTTGGCTTCTGTCTGAGTCACACAAGACTTTAGACTCCATTCAAATATTCTTAATGGATACATTTAGGATAATCCCTTTAATTCTCCCCTTAGCACTCTCCAACCAGCAAACACAAGGGATTCCCATAAGCTATCCTGAATAGCCATTTTTATATAGATAAAGAAAAATCAGCTTGGCATAAGAGAGTGGGACTTGTGGGCATCAGGGACATTGGGAGTACAGAGCATCACAATGCATATATTTCCATAGTCACGGAGAATTCCTTATCGTTTCTTATGGCAAGCTTCTCCCGCTTTTCTCAATTATGCCACATGTCCCCTTACCTCAAAATTTTAATTTAATTGGTTGTTTCACAGATGGTCTTGAAGGATATTTCAGTTTCTAAGCACCGGGGACAAAAGAATGACTGCAATTGGTTCTCAAATTAGAAAACATTAAGGAAATGGAGGTTCTAAAGGGTTTGATAGACCTTAATCACCTTTGAAGGGAAGCAGTATATTTACTGAACACCAATCAGGAGGATTTAATTCTTGGTGAGAGGGGGAAAGAAGATTGGAGTCAGACTGTAGGTCAAGGCTGTCTAGGGCTGCATGAAGGAGAGTGATTTGTCTCCCAAGACTAAACCTTTCAGTTCAGCTACTGAGAACGATGTGGGTGACAAAAGGTGGGAGGGCTCTTGGAGAAAAAGTGGAATGAGAAGATCTAGGGAGAAAGCTAGTGCTATTGTTTGAATATGAAATGTCCCCCACAGGCTCAAGATGTTGAACCCATCCAGAGCTAGTTTTTTGAGGTTCTAGAAACTAGGAGATGAGGTGATGTGATGGTTCATCCTGATTGCCAGCCTGATGTTATTTAGAATCACCACGTAAACAATCCTACTAGTATGTCTGTGAGGGTTTATCTGGATTATATTAATTGAGGGGGGAAGACCTCCCCTAAATGTGGGTGGCACCATTTCGTGGGCTGGGGTTTAAGACTAAATAAACTAGAGATAGAAAGGAAGCTGAACAGAGGCATTCATTTCTTTTCACACCATGACTGTGGCCATCATGTGACCTGCTGCCTCCTGCTTCCATCACTGTACCTTCCCTGCCATGATACACTGTGTCTCCTCGAACTGTGAGCCAAAACAAATCCTTCCTTCCTTAAATTGCTGTTGTTGGGTATTTTGTTGCAGTAATAAGATAAATAACACATACCTTTGAAGGTTATTCCTGGTCCTTAGTCTCCTCCTCACCCTGTTCCCTGCCCTGTCCTCCGTGTGTTAAACAACTTCTGCCACATACTCCAAATGCAGTGATACATTGCCCAGAAACACAAAACCAATCAACAACAGACTAAACCCTCTGAAACTGTAACCCAAAATAAATCTTTTCTCATCTTAAGTTGCTTTCCTTTAGTGTTTTGTCACAGTGAGATAAGGCTAACTGGTAACCTTTGGAGTTACTAGGAAGGCTCAAGAAATGGGTAAGAGGCAAAGATAGATTTTTTCCTTCTGCAAAGCCATCCACTG
>NW_008356458.1:1682715-1683715 GCF_000622305.1 Nannospalax galili
CTGCATGCCCCAGACTTACTCAGAAGGCTTTATAAATGATAGGGGTTGGGACCCTGTGATCAAGCAGATGGAGGGTAAAAGAAGATTTGCATTTAGAACTAGATCCCAGGTGAATGAGTGTTTCTGTGCCAGGGACTATCCCTTAAGAATCACTTTCTTAGAGGGCCTGAAGAAATAGTGACAAAAATGATAAGGGTATCATCTGTCAGTCTAATGTCATTCATGTTTGCACAAAGTGGTGGGATTTCTGGGTCCAAGGACATCACTGGTTTCATCTTGGTATTTCATCTCCCTAGTTGGTGCCACTTCAGACTCCAGATTTTCACAGGTGCAGCCAGTCTGTTGCAAAACTGACAGAACCAATTTTACCATCAAGACAACTCTTGATGGCAACATAAACAAGTTGAAAAGTCACCCACTTTGATCAGATTATTTCCTTTCCCAAATTCACTTCATAATTCATCACTCCCGGGACTGGCAAAGTGTTGAATTTCAAATCTTCTGTACTGTAGGCAAACTAAGTCATGCCTGACAGACACCTCTTAGCAAAGCAAAGAGAAAACTCAACTCTTATCTAAGGTACCATCAGGAAATCTCCAGAAAATCATCAAGGGTGGATTTATTGATGGAACATCAGGGCGTTCTGCCATCTGGTCTCTCAAAGCCAGGAGACCCGGGGGAGGGAGCATCAGCTACTCTGTCAAGTGCCCTTTATTATGCTGGGGTCTGCTCCATGCCACACACCTGGAAAGGTCTTTTAAATTTACACTGTGTTCTGTGCACAGTCCAAGACAGAATTCTTAGGTAAGATGGGAAGACAAATTCTCCTTGAGCTCTTTCATTAATGGGATGATTAATATAAGTATTTAATTTCCAAGTCCCCAGTCCCCAGAACAAAGACTAGAGTACTATTAGCCTCTCAGAAGGTTTCTAATTTTTTTTGGAGGAGGGTAGAATACAAATTTTATTTCTAATAATTATCACAAATATATTAGAACTG
>NW_008356458.1:1683913-1697836 GCF_000622305.1 Nannospalax galili
TTTATGTGTATGAGTATTTTGCCTGTAAATATGTAAGTTCACTGTGTTAAGTAATGCCTGTCGTAGCCAGAAGAGGGCATCAGCTCCCTTGGAACTGGAATTACAGATGGTTATTATCTGCCATGTGGATGCTGGAAATGGAACCTAGGCCCTCTGCAAGAGCAGCCAGTGTTCTTAACTGCTGCCCCATCTCTCTAGTTTGCAAACATTATTTCTTTCTCTTTTTTTGCATTAAAATATTTTTATTTATTATTTTTTATTTGTCGTTATTGAATTTTTGTGTATTTTATACAGAATATCTCAAACAATCTTAATCATCTTTATACCCATGTCCCCACCAACACCCTTCCATAGACCCCCCTCCCTGCACTGGAAACCCATATATTCTGTCATCTGAGGTAAGGCTCAATGCGTCAAGTCTATATCCCCATATGTTCTCCAATGCAAGTCCATCCACTGAGGTCTAGTCAGCCTATCTAGAGTCTCTTATTTTAGGAGGATCTGCTCTTCCTCACCTAGCAGTAATCAATTGTCAATATTTCTTCAGCTAAGATTGGGTCTGCTGTTCATTTCCCCAGTTCTATGCTGGGTTTTTGTCTGCCCAAGTTTGCATGGGATTTTTATATGCTGACACCATTGCCATAGAATCATATGAACAGAGTCCCAGGAGCTTGTAGGACTCTGTTTCCATATGGTCATGTATCTCCTCCCTGGCTCCTACAATCTTTCCACCCCCTCCTCTGTGATGGTCCCTGAGCCATGGGTGGGTGAAATTTAATATAGGAGCCCTGTCCAGTGACCAGGAGTCTGCAGACTCTTAATCTCTATGTTTTGGCCATTTGTAACTTTTTGTGTTCCTGGCCCTCTGTTATATGAGGGAGCTTCATTAATTAGAACTGAAAGATTCATTAGTGTCATCTTCATTACCACTGTTCTATATTCTGTGTACCTTAAGTGTAGAGGTGGCATTGAAGATGTGTCGCTTAGGCCCGGGCAATTCAGACAATATCTGTGTGTCACTTGTTGCGGTACTTGGTAATAGTTTCTGACTGGTGCAAAATAAGCTTCCTTGATAATATCCTGACAGGGATATTTGTAAATATAAGGATATATATTTTTCACATAGCAAGAAATTACATTAGTCTAGGAATGTGGCAGTCTTAGGGTTTTCTCTAAGATCTATGACCTCTCTAGTCATGTGTATTTGGTTATGTTTACAGTACTACACTTGAGTTTCCTTCCATTGAGTGGTAAATATTCTTAATAAAAAGCTCACTTGTATTTCTACCCAAGGACTATTATAATTTGCAACATTAATCTATCCTGACTTTTAACACTTTAAGATGCATTTTCTTGTGTTGGAACTTTCTGTAGCTAGAATCCTCACTTGTGCTTGGCTACTTTCGATAAATATCACAGTCATGAGATTTATTCATAGAAGAATCAGTGGTGGATGAGTGAGATGGCTCAGTGCTTGCCAATGAGCCTGGTGATCTGCCAGGTCATTCTATACCCAGGTCATTGTTCTTGAGTTGGAACCCATGTGGTGGAAGAAGAGACCAACTCCCACAAGTTTTCCTATAACCTCCACACATGTGCATGAACACACACACACACACACACACACACACACACACAATAAATAAATAGATAAATGTAACACAATTTTTGAAGTATCAATATTTCATTTTTTATTGTTCTAGTGTATGTATATCTTTTTCATCCACTCAATTTTTGAAAGCAAGTTGAGTAATCCCTAGTTTGGGACTATAAGTATTAACACTTGTTTTAATTACTATTGGGCAAGGACTTTGGTGACCACTGTCACCAAAGAAATATGTCAGGTGTATACTTAGGAGTGGAATTGTTGTTTGTGAAACATGCTAGTGTTCTGGGGCTGACAGAGCAGAGAACCTGTTGTTCTGGAGGTCCAGGTTCTTCCCAGAGGCAGACAAAGCATTGGATGCCCAGAGTTGAATGAACTAAAGATAAAGGGTGATGCCAGGAGTTTATTGAAGCAAAAAGTAAAGAGCAAAGAACTAAAGGCACCCTATCATGAAGGGTGGGATCTCCTGAGCTAGTAGACTAGCAAGTGACTTCTGGACTGGTCCTTTTATAGATTCCTCATGTCTTTCTCTCTTTTGATTCCCTCTCCAGACTTCATCTTTGGCCTGGATGGCCCTAGCCAGGATAGAAAGAACTAAGACAAGTGTCCTTGTCTGATGGATGGCCTTCTTAGGTAGAGAGTCCTATTTATTTACTTATTTATTTATTTATTTATTTATTATTTATGTGAATGGCCTTGTTTAGAGATATTCCAGCAGTTAAGAGGAAATGTTACCTAATTCCCTCATTCTGAAATTTCCCTTAACTGTTTGCTTCTAGCTAACTCTTAACACCAAGTTGAGCTCTGAAAAATTTCCAACAATATCCCTTTGTAGTGCATTAGAGTTCCTGCTGTTTCACAACCATGCAAATACCTACTAGTTTTTTTTTTTCTTCTCTAAAACCATGCTGGTATATGTGCAGCAGTATGGTATTATGGTTTTAACTCATGTTTCCTTGATATTTAATGATGTTAACACCTTGCCATCTGGAAGGGGAAAGAAATATACCCATGCATTTGCTATTACTTTTGTGTATGTCTGATATTGTTTTTATCATTTAACGACTGTTTTTATGCTTTAGGATATAGTACTCACCCTATAATGATTTTATGAATCTTTACTAAAACTTGTGTTGAAAAACAAATCTAAACTAAAATGGAGACAGCTATCTTGAGAAATGAGTGTCACAGTTATATAGTGGGGCATTTGTTTGCAGTCACCTCACTTGCTATGGCACTAGCAATAAACTCAGTTGTTAAAGAATGTCTTAACCCTTGCCCTAAATACCTGCCTCTGCAAACATGTGGGCAGAAGGAGTTTCCCCTGCACAGTTTTAAAGCACATAAGCATCTCTGCTGGTAATCACTGCAGGCTGTAACCCACCAAAGTAACAAAGAATGACAGGGAAGACCTATTAAAATGGTAAAGGAACTAAGCTCGGGACTCGAGTTCTTTGGAGGAGACTCTGCTCTACCAGCATGAATAAACTTTTCTGATTTCTCAGCGAGAATCTCCTGGGTACCTCCTCTGTATGTTACACATCTTGTGCCTCAGTTTCCCATAACACTTTGTCATTTGGAAATCTCATTTTAATGCACTTGGTTAAATATTTTCCTCTTACTTTTCTGAGTGAGTTTCAGCAATTCTTTATGGATTCTGGATTCACGGCTGGCCTCTCTCCCTACCTACTTAGTAACCAGCTGCCTTCTGCTCTATGGCTTGCCCTCCTCACTCTCTTCACAGAATCTTCTCACAAATTGTCTATATATTTTTAGAGAGTATTTTCCCACCAAAGGTGGGAAAGTTTCCCAAAGTAATCTGTGCTCTACAATTCTGGCAAACACATGGAAACAATTTGTTTAATAAAGATGAGTAAATTGAAGGGTGGAACTTCTGAGCATCTGAATCATGAAATTAGTGTCTTTCAATTCACTGACTACTATGACCATGTTATTCTGCATTAACTTATGCGCTTGACCCCTTGGTTACTTAGTGACTGCCTATCACAGCTTCTTAGCAACAGTCAACTGTCAGTTGAGTCTGGTGATAGTCCATCAATACAAACAGACTTCTAGTTATTGTTCAATTACACCTATCTTGCCAGTTCACAAGGGAGAAGGAAGGGAATGCTCAAATACAAACAAAGTGACTTAAAGAAAATTGGGGAACAGAAGAAAGGAGGAAGGGTTTTATTCACTTGCAAATTAGGCTTTGAATGAAGTCTTTTATGGATGCTGGTTAAGCATTCTTAGGGCCAGTTTATTTTGCACATTTGCACAATAGACAATTTACATAAGTAGAAGACTGGCATTAGAAGTAACCATAGAAACCTTGCCCTTCCATTGTATTCAGGGAATGTATTTGTTTCCATTTAGTGAGCTCTCCTTAAGCTGCAGATATGTAAAGCCTTACATGTTGATGGAACATTTAATAAAAGGATCAAAGTTGAAGAACATGCTGGAGGAACTGTAGAGTATATTGGGAGAAGGCCGTGGAAGAAGACTGCCAATTAAGAAAATGAATCCTTAGGGGCTTCAGTAGAAATTGCACCTGCCCAGGAAGCCTAAGATTCACAAGATGTACCATTTTTATTGTCTAGAATTATGAAAATGCGGAATGGAATAGAGGTAGAAAATAAGGGGATCACCATAGGCATGCTATGATTAGCCTCTTACATACTCTATACATGTATAGTAACATCACAATACAGTTATAAAAATCACATGATTATTATTTCTCAGTTTTTAAAAGATCAATTTATTGTGTTTCAGTCCCAAGTAATTGTCTTTCTAAGCAATAACATGACAGACTAGTCACCTCTGGAGATTTGCAGGGCTGGTGATGATCTACCTAGTGGTTTGTGATGGAGAATAGAGGCGATTCATGGAGTTAAGCCTAAAATAATTCCTTCTCCTCTAGGGACTTCAGATTAGGACATATCTAGAGTCTTCTGAGTTCCATTAACTATCAAGTTGAAACCAAAGTACAAAACAATGACCCTTTCTGCACACACACAAAATAATTTCCTCATTCAAATGAACATGGGTACCAACAATATGATTCATTAAGTACTGTTCTTCCCTACTCTGGGTGCTAGTTTTGGAGTGAGTTTTACTGTGAGTGCTGGGCAAGGAAAATCCATTTTACTGTATCTCTGAGAGGTAAGAAAAACTGAGACCCATCCTGCACAGTTGACATGACTGACCAATGCTTTGGTTTGAAGCATATTGAAAACCCAAAGAGAAAGGAGCATTACCAAGTTTCCATCAGACGGTCTCTTATAAAAGCTAATGCATTTATAACCCTGTGGGGAAACCACTGAGATGATGTCATCTGGAAAGGAAGCCACGGAGTTTATGTTCACTGCCTGGATTCTGTGTTTGGGATTAAGTGACCCATGACTTGTGACCCAGTGGAAGATTCTGACACAGAAAAGTCATTTTTAAAGAGATATCATAAAACATTCATTTGCACCAGAATGGAGCAAGTATAGATTTTCTAGTATAAAATAATGTCTCAGCAAAAAATACCTTGAATATCAATTTTCAAGAAAGGAGAAAAGTTACATAATAAATAAAATTATCCACAGTCACCATAATGATTTAGTGTCTTCTCATGCCTCTTTATTCCTCTCACAAGTAAAATCTCTCTTCATGCACTAAATTGCTTAAAACAGAACACCTTTTGACCAGAATCATTCATTGTATTTGAAAACACAGCCTGAATTTGCATTCATGAACCAAAATAACAGCCTGTGGCAACTCTCACATTGCTTATTAGAAATGCATGCTGCTTTTGTGGTTATTGTATAAAAAATTGGACTCCCAGCTAGTGTTTTTTCCCTAATAAATACCTACAGTGAAGTTTCTATTGTGAACACTTCTCTGACAATTTCTCATGTATAATTTTGCAGTAAATTTTATTTGTGGGGTAATGGAATTATTTCTCTCAGAGAAAAGTTCCTTATTAAACACATTCTTTCCACCTCCTCTTTCTATAAAAAGGGAGGATAAATATAAATGAATCACTTCAAATGTGATATGCACTATACATGTGCATGTTTTTTAAATGTTTACATTATGTTAGCCACTTTATAAAAGCATGCCAAAGGAATCACAATTTGACTTTTGTGGTGAGAAATTACTTAAGTAGTATCATCTAATTCGAGTCTACAGACATTTTAGTGTTTCTGAATAATAGAAATTAAATGCAAAGCGAAGCCAACTCA
The DNA here is from genome assembly GCF_000622305.1 of Nannospalax galili. Classification (NCBI taxonomy): domain Eukaryota; kingdom Metazoa; phylum Chordata; class Mammalia; order Rodentia; family Spalacidae; genus Nannospalax; species Nannospalax galili. The sequence goes on from NW_008356458.1 coordinate 1,689,749, forward strand.
AACATTGCCAGACTCAGGAGTTGACTAGCTATAGAACAGTATAACACAATGCTACAAGTCACTAATTTTAACAACATTTTAAGGTTTTCTTATATCATGGCATTCCATATAGCAGGTGTTCAACAGTCATCTGTTGGCAAACGATGGGTGCATGCAGTTCAGAAGTTAAAAATGAAATGGGCTGGATTATGGAAATAACTCTGGCCACTGACAAGTGAATGGATGAAGAATGCAGGGTACTGAATTACAACAGATTATTTCTCAGCCTTGAAAAGGAAGGAAATTCTGACACTTGACAATGTGGATAAAATCTGATCATAAGGCAGTCACAAAAAGGCAAATAATATATTGTCCTAGTTTGCTTTCTGTTGCTATGATAACAAAACAATGACCAAAAGCATTGGGGGAAGAAAGGGTTTATTTGGCTTGTACTTCCAGGTAATGATCAGTTTCTGTAGGAAGTTAGAGAAGAAACTCAATCAGGAACTAAAGCAGAAAACATGGCAGAATGCTGCTTCCTAGCTCACTCCCTGGCTCAAGCTCAGCTAGCTTCCTCAGAGTCAGACCACCTGCTTATGTGATGCTGCCTGCAGCAGCTGGGCCCTCCCACATCAGCAATCAATCAAGACAACTCCTCACAGACGAGACCACAGGCCACTCTGATCTAGGTAACTGAAGTTTCCTCTTCCTTGGAGATTCTGTGTGTCAAGTTGACAATAAATCTGACCAGCACACATTTGATGCCTTTATATGAGGTATGTAGTCAAAGTCATACAGGCAGAATTTGGAATGATGGTTGACAGGCACTGGGGTAGGGGAAATGGGAGTTAGTGTTTAGTGGATAACAAAGTTCAGTTTTACAAGGTGGACAATTTTGTAAATGGATGTTGGGGATGGTTTCGGAAATGCTAGGAATGTGTTTAATGCCACTGAACTATGCATTTAGATACTATTAAGTTGGTCAAATTTAGATGCATTTTACCATTACAATAAATGAGAAATAAAATAATCATGCCTATAACATGAAGTGGTAACACTCTAAGAAATAACCTGTTCTACAGAAATTATTCCCTGAAGATACCACACAAAAACAGATTCAAGTAGTCATTCCTATGCTATGTGTATTTTAACATAATACAGAAGGACCAAAAATAGGTGAGTTGAGAGAGATTTATCAAATTTCATAAAAAGCATGAAACCATTTACTTCATTATCATTTCCCATATTACCTCATCTATGACTTTAAGTATTATCTACTCTCTGGAAATATTTCATCCTTAGGTTTGATTTCTGTCCCAGATCTTCAAGAGGAGATCACAAGGATGCTAATAATTAAGAATCAAAATCATATTTTAATGCCCCTCTTCTAGCTGTGCCTCCCTCAGGCTTCCCTGACTGAGTACAAAACAGTAGAAATAGCCTAGCTGATCATTGTGTCCCTGGAATTCCGTCTACTCTTTCTGATCTCACTCCAGATCCCTAGTGTGTCTTGTTGTTCCCACCTCTAACCTGCATCCCAGATCAGTTCCTCTTTCTCCTCTTCCACTCACACCTGAACAAGTATAAACATATTCCAACTGCTCTCTTGCTTCTTTTGCTCATCAACAACTCATTCTCCTTATAGAAGACAGAAAATAAGTGAGTTAGCATCTGCTTGTGAAGTGTGTTTCTATTTAACTGATGTACTTGGAATAACATTCTGGCTATATGTAGAACCAAAGGAATGGAGCTAAAAGATCACAGACTGAAACTTGTGAGTACGAAGAAACCATTCCTCCTTGTAAGCTTATTTTCCCAGGTATTTCATCACAATGACTAACACAAATATAGAGGAAAACTGACTCACAGAAATATGCATCATATTTAATATTTTATTTTCTTGTCATATTGATCTCTTCAGAAAACAGAGCCTATACCATATTTACTTTTGTTTCCTAAGCTCTCAGCGTCCCTGGATATTGCACTGTAGAAAACATCAAACTGTTCATGGATTAAATAAATGTGTGAGGGGCTGGAGAGATGGCTCAGTGGTTAAGAACACTGTTCTTGCAGAAGATCCGGGTTCGAATCCCAGCACCCACATGGCAGCTAACAACTGTCCATAACTCGAGTTTCAGGATATCCAACAGCATCTTCTGTCCTCCATGGGCATTGCATGACATGCGTGTACTTACCTACATGCAGGCATAACACTCATACATATAAAAATAAAGAAAATAAAATACTTAAAAAAATTAAAAATGAATGCATGAATGATGATTTATAATCCATTAAATTATTCCTATAACAAATAAATAAATAAATAAACAAACAAACAAATAAATAATAGGGCTGCATTTACAAAACCCTGGACAGGCACTCAGGAAGTTCCACTTCTCCCAGCAGCTCCAGTGATTGCTACAGACCTAAAGGATGGACCAGTTATAAACCAGTATTAGAACAGCTTTCAGACCTCATTAGAGAAGAAGTTTCTTTGTGCAGTAGATGGTGGTTAACATAGAAACTTTCAACTGGTCAAGTGCAGTGAATAAGTGACAATGAGTGTCAGGCCACGATTGGGATATTTATATCACATCACCTCCCCAGTATTCAGGGACCATCTTGGAAAAGGGGGTGGGATGATTGTAAGAACAAGAGGTTAGGGAGGATAAGGGCAAACAATTGCTTTCTTGATCTGACAGGATCTCTGCACTCATGAATTTACAGCAACTGCAGTTGCCTGGACAAGACCTACAGAAAATCAAGGCACTCAACATTCTAGCATGGAATAGAAAGGGGTTCATGAGTCCCCACACCTAAGTAGCCATGTATAGTTTATGGTTTCTGGGAGAGGGAGAGTCAGTTTTCTTTAAGGGTGTGGCTTCTAGCAGGTTGACCAAGCTCCAGCGGATGGTGCCACACCCAGAAGCATAACAGCACAAATTGGACTCAATGGGTTACTAAATTAAAAAAACAAAGATGATACAATGTTAGGGGTATGGAGGTGGAGGAGTATCTGGGAGGATTTAAGGAGTTGAGTTGAATATAATCAAAATACACTCTATGAAATTATCAAAAATTAATAACAATAAAAACAATTTTAGAAAATATAACCTAACTCTTTCAGTCAGGTCAAACTTAAGAGGTGCCATCATTTGGAAATGGATGTGAAAATCTTCCATAAAGCACTGCATATAGGTTAAAGATGATGACTCTCGTTTCCTACTGAATAGTATGGATCATTTAGAATCAGAACATCATATAGGGTATAACTTAAAAACTCATTAAAGACAATTTTGACTTCATTTTGTAGGTGGAAAAACTACTAGCAGACTCACTCATTCATGTCCCCAAACTGTCATCCATCAGAATGAAGCTATCACTTCATTCCAGTCTTCCCTGTCCATCAGCCACTTTTGGTCATCTGGCTGTTGGTGGAATACCTAAAACTGTATAAAATTAATCTATGAACACACTAGCTCAGGGTCATGTTGAGTTCTTTAGTTCCTATGAATGTTCCAGGATGTTGTGCATGGCTCTTTCATCTTAGGAGCAGAGACTAGAAACAAGGTTGTCAGAGACCCTCTCCTCATCATCACTTCTCCTCAGTAATTGGGTGGCAATGAGCTTAAAATGAGCTCTCTCTCTCTCTCCATGTCTTAGTAGTACTTCAGCTTGTTAGACTGGATGGTAGTAATTGGGTGGCAATGAGCTTAAAATGAGCTCTCTCTCTCTCCATGTCTTAGTAGTACTTCAGCTTGTTAGACTGGATGGTGAGAATATAGAGACAAAAGAACATTTTCATCTCTTTTCCTTTTATCCTAGCACTATTGATCTGCTATTCAGGAATATAATTATGTTTTCAGCTCAGTGGAAAATGACAGCTTCTGAGCAGTTACATGCTATGTCTTTCTAAACATCAAAACATACAGTTTGCGTGACTCCTCAGCTCCTGTGAGATGTTTCCATTTGTGACTTAATTTAAATTTTGCAAGTGGGAACATGAAGGTGGGCAGACTGTTCTGATGTCAATGTAACATTAAGTTCTCAGTGTCGATGTGGCTTAGGTAGAAAGACTTTGCTGAAAACATTACCATTTACTGTTATATGAGAGATGTTTGTCTGCAGGATTAAAACAGTAAGATTGAAACATACGTGGTATTCTGCTGATGTAGTTCCTGCTCTGTTCTTCTGTCCTCTAGTCTGTCTACTCTGTACAGTGTACCAAGGTCTAGTTTCAAGGTTTGTACCATACTCTCTGTCTTAAAGGGGGCTGTAGTATTCTAGTAGAGACAAGTAAGCTAATCAATGACTGTAGTACAGTGTGGTTAAAAGTAGAGTGATACAGGAGTCCCGAACAGAGCAACTAAGTCAGATGCAAGGATTTAAGAAGGCTCTCTACAAGTTACTTTTACCATTTTTATGACTAAATACTAGACAAAAGCCCCCTCAAGTTAAGGGAAGAAGTATTTTGGTTCCAAATTCAGAAGAATATAATCCATCATGACAAGGGAGGCTTGATGGTGAAGACATCGCTGTCAGAGGGGCTTGGTCCACAGTGCCCACCAGAAAGCAGAGAAAAGGAAATGCCAGTCCTGAGTTAACTTTCTCCTTATCTTTTTAAATTCAGTCTGGGACCCCAGCCCATGGGATGGTGCCACCCACATTCAGGGTAGCTCTTCCATTCTCAGCTAATCCCCCACCCCCCAGAAATACCCTCACGGGCATACCCAAGGTTCTGCCTCATTAATGCCATCAAACTGACAACCCAAATTAACCATCACAGCTTCTTAAAAGCTTGTGGTTTATAGAGAATGAATAGGACATTTCAAGGAAGGCAAAGCCCTCTGTCCTTGCATGGAGATCAGAGAATGCGACAGAAGAGAGATGAGGGGAAATTAGCTGACACAATAGAGTCTAAAATAGAATCTATGTTCTCCTGCCTGATAGTCCACTCTGGCCAGTCTGTTTATTGGAAGCATTGCTACACTTGACATCTTACTACTGGTCATAAGAAGTGACCAACTTGCTCTGCATTTCTTATCTGGGAAATTCTAGGAGTGTTGGCAAATGAAACAGGAAACAGACGTACATGAAACATATGTTCCCAGAGGGCACCGTACTAAGTTACTGGGATTTTCAGTCTTTTAAGTGGCATTTCTATTCCCTAAATCTTTTTCAACCTGAAAGGAAGTCCCATGCACTCTCTTACACTGAGTCATTTATTAAACTGCTTATAGATTCCCTCGGGAACAGCTTTGGAATCTGACCTTTTTAAAGTCATCATTCTTTGAGTGGGTGGCTCTCTGTCCTCTCAGAAGGGCAATGACTTCTGTGAACTACAGTGAGTTTCGGTCACAAATCTTGGAATCCTCCTGTTTCTATCTACCTCTTGGGTTTACAATGACTCTTGGCAACATTTGACAGATTTGAATTATACTGTGCTCTGTATACAAGCATAAATAAAAGGCTGGTAGATGGAGGAATAATTGCAAGTCTCATATAAGCATTTATCTTTGTGTGAAGCCTAGAGACTCTGTACTATGTCAGAGAGATAATAAAAAGCAGATAGCCTGAATTATGAGCATCTGAGTTTGTCTACTGAAAATAACTCAGTTATTGAAAATAACGCTGTTCTATGATGCTCACAGGGACAGTAGGCTCCCTGGAGCAAGCTGGGGATTTAAAGTAGAAAGCACAATTTGTATTAGTAGAATGGTATTTCCTGACATTAAATCAGATGATTGGGATCAAACTATGAGGTATGAAGTTGCACTCACATAGCACAACATCCCCTGTCCCCAATAAAAAGTCATAACATTAAACTCTGGATTTTAGAATCAAAAAGGACAAAGGCTATGGTTCCTACATCTTAAAACCATGTGTCCATCTCATATAAGGACATCTAATTATTAGAGTTAGGGGCAATGATAGGGAATTACCATCATCAAGCTTAGACTCAAGGTAAAGTAGAAGTTGCTAAGTGACCCTCAAACTTTTTATCTGCCAATGAACATTCTAGCCTTGCAGAAAGACATTCTAAATGGGGCATTCGAGGAGGGAAAGGGGCATCTGTGCCTCACACTCCACTTTCTTCAAGTGAGAAACTTGCCTGGTGACTAGTCATCACTGCAGTGACTCAGCTTCACCATTCTGTGTTACCTGTTATCATGACATGATAAAATACATATAAAACACATGACATACATAAACTCTTATGGAAGCATTCAAGCTTTAATTTAAAGTTTCAGTCACGAAGGAGGGTGATTTTTATTGTAGAAGATGGAGGCAAAAATATAAGAAAACTAAACAAAAAGTATAGTTTTTAACCAAACATGTTACAGCTTTTGGTATTGATGCTGCTGTTGCGGCCTGTAGTCCTGAGGATGAAATCCAGGGCCTCCCATGCTGCTGAGGGCATAGCTCAGGGCTTTGCTTCTGAACTATATCCGTAGCCATGAGCTGTTTCATTTACAGTTAAAGTGTTTAATTAAGTGTTGACTTTGAATTGTGATTTCTAGTTGTGACTTGAGTATCACTGAAAAAGGCCACTCTTCTTTTTGCAGTAGATGACGATTAACACAGAGATCTACAACTGGTCGATTTGCAGAAAATAACACTCTGGAGTTCTGGGCCTTAAATCTCATCCTCTCCTGCTAAGGCTCAGGAATCATTTTGGAAGAGGAGGCAGAAAGACTGTAAGAGTCAGAGGTGGTAGATGACTACAGTGAAGCAATGTTTTCCATACACAACAGGGCAGATGCAAATATGAACTCACTGTGGTTGTGATAGCATGCACAAAGCCTACACAAGCTCAAGCCAGACAAAATCACAGCATGAAAGAAGGTGGGCAGGAAGTCCCACCATAGCTGATGAACTATTGGCAGTTAATAGCTCCTGAGACAGGGAGAGTCATTTTCCTTTAAGGGTGTGACCCCTGGTAGGTTGACCACAGTCCAGGGGATAGATCCACACCCAAGAGTATTTGGGGAACATTAATTTGACTTGATGGGCTTAATAAATAAAAGACATGGAGTCTGGAGAGACGGCTCAGTGATTAAGAACACTGGCTGCTCTTAGGGAGGATACAGGGTTGATTCCCAGCACTCACATGGCAGTTAATTGTTGTTAACTCCAGTTTCAGGGAATCCGACACCCTCTTCTGACGTCTGAGGGCACTGCATGACATGGGTGCATCTACCTACATGCAGGCAATACACTAATACACATAAAATAAAATAATAAATAAATACATTTTTTAAAAAAGGACATGAGGTTGAGGGGTTTTAGAGGTGGGGGTGGGTTTGAGAGGAGATGAAGGGTAGTGAGCATTATTTAATATCATAATTAATAAAATGTTTTTTTGAATGTCTTTGTAAGGCATGCACTTAAACTCTTCAGCTATGCATTGCTTTAAAAAGGTCTAGGACACCTTTTGAAGACAGACATGACAACGAAGCCTGATTTCCTGAAGAAAGAACCATTGTTGGCACTGATGAGTGATATATGAAAATGTAATCCTTAAATTACCAGCATTGACATCAGCTAAGCCTCATTGGCAGTAAAACACCATTCAAATACATTTCGACTAAGGATTACCTAAAGGCAACTGAGTAGCACCTACCCAAAGTAAAAATTTAAAAAGGCTGGGAAGACAACTCAGTAAATAATGGACTTGTTATGCTTCCTCCCTTTTGGAAATCCCAGCATCTACATAAAAGGTACGTGGTGGGGGCTGGAGGGATGGCTCAGCAGTTATGAACACTGGTTGTTCTTGCAGAAGACCCGGGTTCGAATCCCAGCACCCACATGGCAGCTAACAACTGAGCGTAACTCCAGTTCCAGAGGATCTGAAGGCCTTGTCTGTCTTTCCCGGACATTGCATGACATGGGTGCACTTACCTACATGCAGGAAATACACATAAAATAAAAATAATAAATAAAACATTTTTTAAAAAGCTGCATGAGCCAGGGGTGGTGATGCATGCCTTTAATCCCAGCACTTGGGAGGCAGAGGCAGGCGGATCTTTGTGAATACAAGGCCAGCCTGGTCTACATAGTAAGTTCAGGTCAGCTGAGACTACAGGGAGACCCTGTCTCAAAAAGACA
>NW_008356458.1:1697920-1699190 GCF_000622305.1 Nannospalax galili
AGAGAGAGAGAGAGAGATCACTGGGTCTTTCTGGCCAGCCGTTTAGCAGAAATAGCAAGTGTGTGTGTCTGTGTGTCTGTGTGTGTCTGTGTGACAGGAGGGTTACTGGATCTTGCTGGCCAGCCAGTTTAGCCGAAATAGCAAGTTCCAGGTTTCCTGAGAGACCCTGTCTTAAAAATAAGGTGGGGAGCAACATATGATGTGCACCACACAGGAATACAATATGTACAAAGACAGAAAGTAATTCAGTTGAAATCTATATTTAAGATTCTTGCAGGTAGAAAGGCCCAGCATTTTAGCCTTCCCATGATGAATCTACTGTCTCCAGTTATTCAACAGTGCTTCCTTGACAGAGTGGCAGTAGATACACCCTGTAGATGCAGACCATAGAGGAAAACAAGAATAAGATAGGAGGAAGAGTAGGCCTAGAGATGCCCAGGTCACCCACATCATACCATTCTGCGAAGACATTCCAGGTCACCTGATCCCCTCAATACTTCTACAGAAAAAGAACACAAATTATTACGTGAGATCTCTTATTTTCTGGATATTTTCAAATCATTAAAATCATTCACTTATTCATCATTTGGGAAAAATGATATATGTTTTGACTTTAAAAGATGACAAATTCCTAAAATTCATGGAAGACCATTTAGGAAACATCTTAAAAATGATTTGCTACTTATCATTTCTCTTAACTAGAACTCCATTTTTATCTCCTGGGCCTAACCTTTCTCTATTTTAAATTTTGTCTCCCTTCTGACTCAAATCAGGTATACTGAAGTATAATTTTCTTGGAACAAAATGCACCCTTTAAAATCATATAATTTGATGAGTTTTAGTGAAAGCATACAGTCATATAACCACCACTAAGATGAAAATATAGAGAATTGGGGGATGGAGAAATGGCTCAGTGATTAAGAGCACGGACTTCTCTTTTAGAGGACCCAGGTTCAGGTCCTAGCACCCCATAGTGGCTAACAACCATCTGTAATTCCAGTTCCGGGGTATCTGATTACCCTCTTCTGGCCTCCTTAGGCATTGCATGACATAAGAGCACTCAACACATGCAAGCAGAACACACACTAATAATAAATAAATAAATAAATAAATAAATAAATAAATAAATAAGTTACTTAGAAGCACTATGCTGCCCTTAAAAACTAAAAGTCCTAGCCATACCTAGTAGCCCATACCTTTAATCCTAGCATTCAGAACACAGAGGCAGATGACCTCTGTGATATCAAGGCCAGTCTGGAATGATCTACAT
>NW_008356458.1:1699614-1711152 GCF_000622305.1 Nannospalax galili
AGATGGCTCAGCTGTTAAGAGCACTGGCTGCTCTTGCAGAGGACCTGGGTTCAATTTCCAGCACCCACATGACAGCTACACCATCAGTAACTCCAGTTCCATTTCCAGTTCTGACCTCTGTGGCCATTGCATGACACTGGTGCACTTACACATATGTAGGCAATAATAAATAAATATAAATAAATAAATAAATAAATAAATAAGTTACTTCCCTCACCCCAAAGTATTTGCTGGTTCTCTTTATAGTTATTTACTCTAAAACCCCACAGATCCACAGTCTTTGGCTAACCTAATCATTTTTTTCTTTTCTTTCTTTTTTTGGCTATTTTTTTGTCTTTTTCAAAGCATTGTTGTATATCTTAATAGCTTCTTAATTTTGTTTATTGAGTAGTAATTTACTTCATAGGTACACCACAATCTTAAGCTATTCATAATTTATCATAAGCATTGATTATCATAAATAAGACTGCTATATGCACTTATATAAGTTACCGTCTCAATATATGCGTTCATTTTTATTGGGTAAATATCCAGCAGTGGTATTTTTGGATGCATACTTCAGCAGAAACGATCAAACATTTTCCCCAAAGCTTTTGTGCCCATTTTTCACCCTCTCCTGTCACTCCTCATCACATGGCATTATTTCAGAGTCCTTTTAATTTGCATCTCACAGATGAGAGACGAAGCTGGGTGCTTCTCATGGGCTCACCTGCAATCCATACATCTGTTCTGAACAGTATTCATGCAAATATTTTCCTGTATTTATTGAGTCCTGTCTTTTTATTGAGCTTAGAAATCCATTGTACAGTCTAGACTCAAGTCTTTCATTGTGCATGGATTTTTCAAGTATTTTCTCCCAGTCTATTGGTTCCTTTTTATTTTATTAGTTATGTTTGAAAATGAGTGGTGTTACATATTTTCCTTTAGTTTCTATACTTTTTAGTCTGTTCTAAAAAGCAATTAAAGACAAAATAAAACAAAATTTTCCATAAAGGAAAGTTAAAATATATTTTTCTCCTATTTTGTTCTTTATAGCTTTGTAGCTTGCTTTTAGGTCTATGGTATAAATGGAATTACTTTTTAAAATATAGTTTGAGGTCAAGGTCAAGGTCTTCTAACTTTAGAGTTATACAGAAGCTCAGAATACAAGAATGACAGCCAGCAATGATATTACTCTATGTGAAGAATTGTTCTAGTTATAGAAAAATGTCTTTCAGTTTAGCTCTATGACACTCTATTAATATTAATGTTTTTCAGTTTAGCTCTATAGCAATTCTATGGTTACCTTGTTCTTTTAGCCAAATGACATTTAAAAAAATTAAATTTGTTCTCTAACAGTTTCAGACATGTGTACAGTGCATTCTGATTGCTCTCACCTCCATCCTCTCTTCTGTCCTTCCTGTACTTGTCAACTTGTGCTCCTCCCTACAAGCCCCTTCCCACATTTGTGCCTTTCCATTTTGTACGTGAGCCACTGAGTTTAACCAGAACCACTGGCATAACCATGGGGTGTGGAAATATCTAATGGAGCCTAGTGGGCTTACCATCAAGTGCACAGCTGAAGATGATGACCCCTCCCCTTCCAGCATTCATCAATAGTCAATGGTTCCCCTAGGGAGGGGTACGGTCCATGAGTCACTCTAATTCCTGACTTACAGTTGACAGGTCCAGTCTTGTGCAGGCTCAGCATAGATAACTACTGCTGCCTTGAGTTATTTATTATAATGATCGTGTCATGCCCAGAAGATAGCATTTCATGGCCCTTCTCCCTGACATCCAGCTCTTATGTTCTTTCTGCACCTTCTATGATAGCTCCTGAGCCTTAGAGGTGGTTGTATAAATGAATGATAGTTGATCATTCTCCTCTCCTCCTCCCCGCTCCCCTTTTTCTCGCTCATCTTTCTCTCTTGTCTTTCTGGGTAGCCCAGGTTAGCTTGGACCCGTGCTCCTCTTCCTGCATCAACTTATCAACTTCCTGAGTAGCCACATGCTGGAGTATAGGTGCCACCATGAAGGATGTCATCTCTTCTTGTGCTTTCTTACAGCTGACAAAGGAAACTGAACAACTATCATTTCTTAATCTTAGTTTCAAGTTGCAGGCATCATTGTGAACTTGTTCAAGATGGTCCTTAATTATTGAATAAAATCTTGGACAAAACTCTCCCTTTAAATATGGGCCGCTATGGTTTGGAACATAAATGTTCCCCAAACACTCATGTGTTAAAATGTTGGTCCTTGTGGTGGTGCTGTCAGAAGTGGGGGGACCTTTGACATATAGCTTACCCTTTGATATAAGGTTACCCTTAGGTCATTGGGTCACGTGTCTTATAGGGCACTGTGGGACCCTAGCCCTTTCCTTCCCTCTATTTGCCCAGGAGATATGCAATTTGCTCTAATATGTGTTCCTTTCCATGGTGTGCTGCCACAGCCCCATAGCAACAGGACTAACCAGTCATGGACTAAATCCTCCAGCACAGTGAGCCAGAGAAAATCTTTCATCTATATAAGGTGCTCCTCTCAAGAATTTATTGCAGTAACAAAAACTGAGTGACACAGGAGTTAAAAGTAAATGATTAATTTCTTTGCTTTAGAAAATTTCTTGGTGGACTCCAAAGCTTCTAATGTAAACCTTACTTGTGGTGGCAATATTACTGAAGCATCGCAATGATTTTTCCCTCTGAGCATTTCAACATCCTTTGAATATCATAGAACTCATCCAAGCAAACCAGGATGCACACAACAACCCAGACTCCCTGGAGTTCCACATGGTTCAGGACTTCTGCTCTTAGCATCGAAAGCCTCCAGCTTGCGTCTATCTCAGCAGTCAGTAACTTAACCTCTCCAGTAAGAAAATTCTTAATCACTGGCAAGTTATAGCTGTGCCTTTCTGACTGTTCTGCCTTCAGAGCATCTGGCTCTTTCCCTTCGCATAGCATTGACAAGCAAGAAAAAGGAGATGGAGGCTATGAGCAAGGAGACGCTCTTAAGAGATGCAAACACCTCGTGGACTATTTCTATTGTCTTCGCCTTCTCTCTCAGGAAAAAGTGCCACCCACACCCCCATTCTGATACATTCCAAGAAGAAAAAGCACTTTCTTTCCTTTACAGCCTGACTTTTCCACTTTAGACTCAGCCTTTTATTTGCAATTTCTTTAAAAAAATTATATATATATATTTTTTACGTATAAATATTTAGTCTGCATTTCTAAGTGTACCATGTGCATGCAATGTCTATGGAGGCCAGAAGAGGGCATCAGATCCTTTGGAACTGGAGTTACAGATGGTTGTTTTCCATAATACGGGTTCTGAGAACTGAACTCAGGTCCTCTGAAAAAGCAGCTAGTGCTCATAACCAGTGAGCCATTTCTGCAGCCCCCGCAGAGTGCTTCTTAACCACACCCCAGCTATCTTAGCAATTCTTCACTCTCATGTGTCTGTTTTGGTGGCGAGATGAGGACAGAGGCTTGATGGACGGCTGGAAAATTGGTTTAGCAGTTAAGAGCTCTTGCTCTTTCAGAGGACTTGAGTTCAGTTCCGAGCACCCACATCTTATGGCTCACAAATAGCTGTAATCCCAGCTCCAAGGGAATCAGATGCCCTCTTCTAGTCTCCACAGGAACCTACACACACACATGCACATACATACAGAGACATACACATGTAATTAAAAAAATATATAACAAAAAAGCCTTGATGGAAATGGCTACAAGACAGAATTGGAAGAATAGAATATGAAGTGATTAGGGTCCCCTCAGAGAGAAACAGAAAAGCAGGGCTTTTAAGTGTGAAAGGAACAGGTCATACGGATTAGGCACCTTGACTGTGTTCAGGTTCTCATGAAGTTAAATAAATGAACACTGTTGGAGAGCAGCACAGAAAATAGACTGGGGTGGACAAAATTCTCCACTGAAACAGTTTTGTGACCTACATGCTGCTAAATGCAATGGTTCAACCCATCTCAGGCCCCTTTACTTGACCTTCAAGCAGATGATCATAGGTTACTTCCTCTTTCCTGAAAGGCTTTCTTCATTGGTTCTTCTTTTTTTCTCTTTTCTTCTCAGTCTGCTCTTCCTCAGTCTGTCTGCTCTCCATTACCTCCCCTAGCTTTGTGCTGCTTTCCTTCCCTCTTCATACTCATGTCCTAAGGAACTGCATTAAGCCTCATCAGTTTACCACTAATGTGGTAAGGAGAATGACCCCCTCCCCAAAATGTCTACATCCTTATCCCTGGAACCTGTACCTATCATCTATCCTAGGTTGTAGGTAGAATGAAGATTATTTAAGAAGTTAGCTTGGATCACCCAGGTGGGGCCAAGATTAGTATTCATATTAATATAATGTTATGAAATGAGCCCTTTAGGAATGGTTTTGGAGCCTTTATAAAACAGGCTTACTAGGTAACTGATTTTTGATGGTATTTGATGTCTTCTCCACAGGAGAGAATTTATGTCTGATACAGTAAATCCAGTCAGAAACCCAGTGCTGAGAGGTCAGAGGCCCTAGTGGGTAAGCTTTAGCTGTTCCTTTGCCAAAATGGATATGATGTGCCTTCCAAATAGTCTTCTAAATAACTGTGTTTATGACCATAGGATAGTGCTGCTGTTAGCTTTGGTCAGAGAAGCTTTGGTCAGTGGTTAGCAGTGACTATAGAGACTCATAAATGGTCAAAGTACAGAGAATAAATGACTGTTCAATAGCCAGCTATAAATGAGGCACCTATATCATCCTTTCCAAGGCTCAGGAAACATCCAGGAAGAAGAGACAGAAAGAATGTAAGGCCCAGAGGAAGGGCCAAGAGTGATGTGGAACTATTAAGATTGCTTATGACTGAAAAGTGACAGCAGGGACAAAGTACCTTTTCCAAATGAGAGTGAGTAGAAGTGTAATCTGAGAATGCTTTGTCAACTCTAACAAAGCATCATGCAGCAAATCATGCCTGATGTTTAAGTTCAAAGAAATAAACCATGGGCCTCAGTCTCCCCACAGGTAATGGGGAAAGAGTATCAGAGTAAAGCTTTCAACCTGACAATAATAACTCTGGGACATGTGGAAGGAAGAATCTACAAGTCTGATTTTCATAGGATGCCGGACTATGCTTATTAATGTTTATTCCTCTAGCAACTAGATTATTGACAATTAATCATTTATTATTTTCTTTTCTGGCTAGACAGCATTGGCAGAAAAGCCATTCTCCCTGTGGATATATTAGCATTGATTTTGCTGCCTATTGGAGAGGCTAGAGATGTCTCAGTACCATGTATGAGAAAGTACAGGGTTCTTTCCCTGCTCCCATACCCCTTTCCACACTTTTTTTTTTTAACAGAGTTGAATGCAACAGAGCTGGTTTATGAAGTCAGGAGAATGGACTCCAGAGACGGCTTCCTGGAGACTATTAAGGAGAGCTCATTTCCCTGAGTTTGATGTCATATCATCTGTAAATTATAGCACTCTGCTGTTTTTCCATTTAGTCATTATTCTGTCATTTGCCTAACTACAGACCCACTCCCTCTTAAGCATGCCCTGCTGTAACACCAGATGCAGCTGCTTCAGGAGTGAGCCAGTTGGGTGGGAAGAGAAAGAAATACAGCAAAAACCAAATGGCATTAAATAGACTAGTTTTTGTTTAACATTTTTACATTATTTTTTCATCTCCAGCTACTAATCTAACTAAATAAATCCTGCTCATGTGTTGCTTTAGATTTGAATGTGAAAAATCTTTACATTTCAAGGACAGACAAAGACCCATTGTAATCATAATCCAACTTGTTGACCTGTGGGAACAGCTTTCAGTCCAGTCCTCATGCCATCCTACTCCCAATTTTGGAGGGCTTAGAGAGTTTTGGAAAGAGTCAATTTATAAAGTTCAAATTATTACTGGTTGTGTGTTTCTGCCATGCCAAGATGGCATGATAGGCCAGTGACATGTGGAAGATGGATTCATTCACCGAGGAAGAAAAATGCAGAAGTAGAGAGGTTGTTAGATACAGTGTGGCACAGCCGCAGCGGGTAAGACAGAGGAGAGAAACCACATGGAGGCACTCTGAGGGGCTGCTTTGGGGGAGGGGATGTTTCAATGCCACAATGCTCTGGTTGTTTAGGTCTTATTTGTGGGACATGTGTGGGTTTCTTTTGGGAACTGGTTATCTGTGTAAGATGGCATGAGTTGCTAGGGATCAGACTCCAGATGGTCTGCTGTCTGTTTATTAAAATATGTTTTTCAGAGCAGTTCACCCCCCTCTGGTAGATAATTATCCTACTTGGAGGCAGCAGTGGTCTTGCTCTGAAGCAGAAGCTGCCTTATTCTGAGACTAGAACAGCTTCAGCACTCTATCCATCCATGCCATTTAGAAGCTGTTTAATAATCTTTGAAGAGTAAGTGTATTGGTTACCTTTCTGTTGCTGTGATAAAATACCATGATTAAAAAGTGACTCAAGAAAGAGAGAATTTGACTTATGGCTCCAGAGGTGGGGAGCATGACAGTAGGTGACTGGAGCAGGAATCTGAGAGGTTACATTGCCATCCTGGATGGATGGAGAGGGAGAGAAAGAACTGCTCACATCTAGTGACATACTTCCTCCAGCAAGACTGTACATTACAGAACCTCCCTAAATAGCACCAGCAAATGGGAACTAAGTATTCAAATACCCGAGTCTATGGGGGTAATTTCTGCTTCAAACCCACACAGTAAGCTAGGTAACCTACTGCCATGACTCTAAGCTGAATGTTACTGAGTCACACATTCTCATAAATGAGGCTGATTTCTGACTCCTGAGGTCTGAAAGAAATAGCTCTATATGTTCATGTTCACAGTAGATCCACGTGATCTTTGCTGGCCTCTATCCCCTCTTCTCATAAAACAACATCGCTTCCTCTGGGAAAATGCCATTTCCTACACTTAGTCCCTTTGGGATGGTGGTGCTGCTCCAAGAGACAGTATCAGCCAAATTCACAACCTGAGTCTAGCCAGTCTGATTGGTTGAGCACATGTCTTAAAGCACATCAATACTACTCAGCTCTGTTTCCAATGGTCTACATCACTGATATAAGCAGATAGTTGCTAGTGGTTATCTTTTCTATTGTAAGATGCAGATCATAGAGAAGTGAGCAGGGACAAGAGATAGAAATATGGAGAGAACAAGTTGGGACAAGAGAGTGGGAGCCAGACAGGAGGAAGACATCAGCTGACCTCCTATCCAAAGCCTTATCTGTGCTTCTCAATTACATAAAACAATAAACCCTCATTTTCACATAAATCAAGTTCTCTTTTCAGTTGTCTGCCATGAAAAGATTCCTGACTCCAAAGCCCATGATGAAAATACAGAAGAAACTTAGAACATTCTTTGCTTTCTTTCACTTTCTCTATATATGTAATTTTAAGCAATCACTCAGCTAATCTGTTAGACACAAGTTTTGTTTTCATATAGCATACAATAATGGATAGACAAACAGGTTGTTTTTAGTTCACATTGTTTCCAATAAATCATAATACCTGTTACTGATGTTATCTACAAATTAGCAACAGCAGATGTAACTTTAATAGCCACTCCCTACACTATTGGCAACTTGACAAGAGCTTGACTTTTGACACATGGCTTTAACATCAACAATTGACTTCAAGAAGTTCGATGAACATGATAATTTTAAATCCACGTGTATGAGAAAGCATCATTTTCTGGAAACCAAAGGGAACAATTCACTTAACATCAATACACTCACACACATATACACAGAGAAATAGATACAAACACATACACATATATAGACACACAGAAACAGATACATATACATATACATAGAAACAGCTGTATATATACATACCCATACATACATGCATACACACATAAAACAGCAATGGACATACATACACATGCACACATACACACATACACACATACACACATATATATATATACATACACACAGAAACAGACATGCACATATACACATATACACAAATACATGTACACACATATGCATGTATACTCATACATATATACACATATGCATGCACACAGCAATGGACATACATACACATGCACACATACACGCATACCCACATACACACACACACATATATATATATATATATATACATACACACAGAAACAGACACACGCACATATACACATACACACAAATGCATGTACACACATATGCATGTATACTCATACATATATACACATATGCATGCATTCACATGCATACACACATACACAAACATACATGTGCACCCATACATGCACATGTGCACACACATACACACATGTACACATACACATACGCACATGCATACACACATATACATTCATGCAGATGCGTACATGCTCTCTCAGCACTGCCTTCTCCTTTTCTAGTTACAGCAGGGGGCTGGTAGAATCTAGATTTATGAAAAGGTATGTTATAATGAACTTCCAATAAGCCACTTAACAATGACTTTCTTGTAGAAATGACGTCAGCATAATTGAAACTTGCAGTGGTGATTCATGGCAAACTGCCCTCTTTCACACTCCAGCGAAAGGATGATTTGGAAAACATATCTAAAATACAGCCTCACCTGTGGGCTATAACCTAGGGTGCTGGCTAACACCAATTCAACAGGAAAAGTCTGAAATGTGCTCAAGAAAACTCCTCCCCATCCTTGTCATTCATCATCCTATTTGTCCATCACACATACAGGGCTTACATGTGACAATACTAATAAGATTCATTCAAAAAGCAGGCATTTAAAAGTGGTTTTCTAATTATAACTTAGTAAGTTGACTAAATATTCCCACTCTCACAATTCTTCAGAAGAGAAATAGGTCCATGTTGCACTTACTGACATGTTATATTGATAACATAGCATCTATTATATTAGCAGTCATTTTGAAATCCTGAGTATTGTCTTAATGAATGCTAAATTCTATATTGGGAGACAAGCAGTAAATTTGTAGATGATCAAACTGCAGTCATTGATGCATAGGTAGATGCAGTTGTTCAGCAAAAGGCCTATTCTTTTTTAAAATTTTAATAGCTTAATTGAATAAAGTCAATCCTCCAATTTGCTGCTCCTCCCTTCTTTGGGAATCAACAGAGATACTACTTGGGCTGTTGTCATATTTCAAGGATCTGTGTATGCTTCTGAAAGCAGGGACTGAAGACATCAAAAGATTGCTGATCAAGACCCACTCCTGTTGCTAAAGGCCAGAAAAGAGACAATCTCTAAAGCAGCATTGAAGGGCTCTTGATATGCAAAAGTAGCTTCCAATGTTACAAAAAAAAATACTTGATTTTCCTTTGAAAGAATAGGAAATAGTTCTTCTGTTGCAACCTTTCCGCTGCGATCAAGTTTTGCAATTTTTCTTTCTTCCTCACCTTTCAAAACAGACTTTCTCAAAGTATCAAAATGAAAGAGGGGGAACCTGCTTTAAGAAGAAGTAAAGTTGGGACTGGAGATGACTCAGTGGTTAAGAGCACTAGCTACTCTTGCAGAAGATCTGGGTTCAAATCCCAGCACCTACATGGTGGCTAACAACCGTTTGTTAACATCCACTCCAGTTCCAGGGGATCTGACACCCTCTTCTGTCTTCTATGGGCATTTCATGACATGGGTGCATTTATATACATGCAGGCATAACATGCATACATATAAAATAAATAAATAAATAATTTTTTTTGAAAAAAGAAGAGGTAAAGTTGAGACAGGAGGTTAACAGTTAAGATCACTGCACTTGCAGGGGAACTGGTTTAGTTTCCTAGTACTCAGTCATCTATAACTAGCTCACAATCATCTATACCTCTAGTTCCAAGACATCTGACACCTTCTTCTGGCCTCCATTGGCATCAGGCATGCATGTGGCACACTTACCTACATTTAGGTGATCAGTGATGCACATAGAATATTAAATAAATATTGTTTAAAAAAGAAGAGGTAAATTATCTATATCCCGATGCTATTGGGGGTGAGATTGAGAAGCTGGTGATCTGCCTGGCTTTCTTCTCACTCCAAGGAAGTGGTAGGAGGAACATGAGTTACAAACTTAGAGGGACCTGGATTCAGATCCTGACTTTGCCCATTAGTGTCTATCAACTTGGACAAAGATGAGTTATTGAAACTCTCTGAACCTCCTGATCACTCTTACAAATAGAGAAAACTTACATTTGCTTCAAAGTAAATGGAGAGAAAGGTGTAAAAGGACTTTGTCTTCTCTCTACAGCCTGTCATGTAGTACATGTATCTTCCAAGGCACCTTTGCCCTGACCCAGAGCCCCAGGTTCTCATCTGGTTATTTAGCATGTGTTGTTTCATTATGCCAAAGAAATTGCTTCTGTCTGTAAATTTACATATATCTTTTTCTCAATCAATTTTGTCCATCTTTTAAACTAAGAATAGGAGGAGAAATTACTCATAGAGAGGTAGGATGGTACTGAGAAATAGAAGGCAGGTTAATGTTTAGACAGACCTAGAACTGTAGGAAACCAGGATGCCAGGCCCTAGGGTGAGGTGAGCCTAAAACTTATAGGTCCAGGATGCATTCTCTGCTAAAGGGAGGGGCACTGAAAACAGTGGCTCTGATAATCCCTGTCCTACAGAACACTGTTAGACTGGCAGGAGGAAGCGGCACGGTCATAAAAGTGCAGGCTCCCTGCTCTGTGGGAAAGCGTCTTGGTCAACAACCCTTAGCTCATCTCCTTGTCCTGAACAAATAACTCAGCTATCCTTAGCTAAAAGATTAGGCTAGGTTAAAGGTTTACTCCTGAGCTAAAAGCTAAAAGTTCACCATGCTGGATGGGCATTGATAACCTTGAGTAAAAGTTTAAGAATCCTTCTGGTTCCAACTAACAGACTAAATGTCCTGTTTCTTTGTACCCTAAATCTTTGTATGCGACTGTCATATCCCACGTGACTGCTAGTTCCTTGGGATATATAAAATTCATCTGAATTCTAAAATAAATCATCCTGTTGGGAAGACACAGGTCCCAGAGTTTTTGACTCTGTCGCCGATCAGACCCTCTGCCCCGAAGCCAGCAGGTCCCCTGCTAAGCAAAGCAAACCTGAGTCCTGACATAGAACAAACCACTTGAACCCCTCATAAATTTAGCTTGAAAAATGGCAAAAATTCCACTGAGTTCACAGGCTACTTTTCAGATGATGTGTCATTCTGTTAGAATATTCTATACTGTACATCTTAACAACATAAGAAATTATTTATTTCTAAGATTTATTTATTTTTATTTTATGTGTGTCTGTGTGTGTCTGCATGTATGTAAGCACATGCAGTGCCAGTGGAGTCCAGAGGAGGATGTTAGATCCCCTGGAACTGGATTTACAGGCATTTGTGAGCCATGTGATGGATGCTAAGAACTGAACCATGGGTCTTCTGCAAGAGCAATGAGCACTATTAATTGCTGAGCCATTTGTCCAGCCACTGGGAAGTTTATTTATTTATTTATTTGTCTATCCCATCTATCTATCTATCTATCTATCTATCTATCTATCTATCTATCTATCTATCTATCTATCTATCTATCATCTATCTATCTATCTATCATCTATC
>NW_008356458.1:1711171-1714579 GCF_000622305.1 Nannospalax galili
AACAGGGTCTCACTGTGTAGCAGTGGCTGGCCTGGAACCCACAGAAATTCACCTGTCTCTGTCTCCTGAGTGCTGGGATTAAAGGTGTGTGCTACCATGCCTGGCTTGGGAAAGCTGTTTTGAACTAGCAGTTAATTATTTTTACCTGAAATAGTCTCTTAATATGGTAAAATTAGAAGAAGGCTCTAAAAATTAGGTGGTGCTGTTTCCAATGCCATCTCCAAAACTCATACTACTAAGAGCAAGGACTTTCACAAGACATGGAGAAATCAAATTTATCTTGACCAGGAAACATCCTCTTTGCTGGCTAGCTTTCATATTACTAGAAGGTATTATTCAGGCATCTGGGGAAAAAACTCAACAGCAGTCTTACCCAGCTATGAACCCTGTGAACTATAATAATAACTAGCATGACAGGATATGGGTTCAGTAGAGGCACAAGCATTCTGGTGGCAACCAATCATGTTCTGGTTTTATTTAAGGCCTGCTTCTAAGGAGGAGATACATGCCTGGTACTGTAACTATACCAAGAACCCATGGTTGGAGAGCTCACAGGCCCCAGGGGTGAGCTTAGTATTATTCTGCTAAATGTACAGAGTATCAAGCTGCCCTCTAAATTCATATCTCTATATTCATAGATTAATGAGCTCTCAATCTCATCAGAGAAATTTCTTTGTGTAGTGAATGGTAATTAACATAGAAACTCACATCTGGTCAAGCACAGAGAATAAGTGACCATGGAGTGCTTAGCCATAAATGGGATATCTATATTACTTATACCCGCCTCCCCAAGGCTCAGGGACCACCCTTGAGGCAGGTGGAAGTATTGTAAGAGCAAGTGGTTGGGGAGTACTGGAGAAAAACTGCATCTTCTGAATATGAGAGGACTACTGCATTCATGAACTCACATTAGCTGTGGTTGCCTGCACAAGACCCACAGATGAACCCCCACCCTTAACTGAGTAACTGGATAATTGACAATTTCTGAGGGAGCAAGAGTCAGTTTTATTTAGTTTTCTTTAGTTTTCTTTCTGACAACCACACTCCAGTGGATGAGTTTTCTTTAGGACAACCACACTCCAGTGGATGCTTTGCACAAATCAGAATCAATGGATTAGATAAGAAATGATAGGCACCAAGGTGAGGGGTGGAGGTGGGGAAGTGGGAGTGAATCCGGGAGCTAGGGTGACTAATGAGGTGAATATTATCAAAATGAATTGTATGAGTATCTAAAAGGAGTAATAAAAACATTTAAAAATAGAAAACTAGAGCTAGGTCTTTAAAGATGTAACTATGATGGGGATGAAGAGTTACCTCAAAGTTTAAGAGCCTGTACCACTCTTGCAGAGGATCAGAGTTTAGATCCCAGCACCCACGTTGGGTGGCTCACAACAGCCTGTAGCTCCAGCTCCAGTGGATTTTTCTTTTGACCTCCACAGAAAGCTGCACTCATATGCTCATACCCTCACAGAGACCCCCCCCACACACACAAAAGATTAAAAACAAACAATACATCTAAATAAAACAAGTAGCTACATTGTGGGAACACTATTCTCATGAGTGCATTAAGGAGTGTGGGCTCAGATATAAAAGAACGGAGCATGGTTTTTGTGTTATTTTCCCTAGTGCGCTAATAAAATGCTGTGAAAAAAAAAAAAAAAAAAACAGCTTAAAGGAGAAAGGGTTGATTTGGGCTCACAGTTTGAGGATGCAGTACATCATGGTGGGCAAGTCACAGCAGCAGGAACTTGAAGCAGCTGGTTGCATTATAGTCAGGAAGCAGAAGGAGATGAAAGTTAATATTCAGCTACCTTTTCCCTTTTTATACAGACCAGGAGCCATGTCCAGGGAATGGCATTAATCTCTGTTAGGGTGGGTTTTCCTACCTCAATGATCCTAGTAAAGATCATCCCTCAGCAGCATGCTGAAATACTAACCTATTTAGATAATTCCTGACAGGTACACATTTTCTCCTAGGTGATCCTCGATCCTGCCATGTTGACAATCAATAGTAACTATCGCAATTACCTTTTCCTCTACCTCGTTATTTTATCTTCCTTTCTTTCCCTTCTTACTTTCGCCTTATGTGGTGTCTGTAGTCGTATTTAAGATGTGACAAGAAGGCCTTGATCTTAGACTTCACAGCCTCCAGAACCATGACCTAAATCAACTTCTAATGCTTATAATCTACCCAGAACATGATATTCTGTTATAGCTACCCAAAGTAGACAAAGGAATAGGTTTCGTGATGTGTAAAAAGAAGGTTATTTCTCAAATCAGACCAGCGAAGGCTCTTCTAAATTATCTACTTTCTTTTGAAAAATATTTTATTATTCTTATTTTATTTTATGTGTATGTGTGCATTTCCCGCATTGTATTTAAGTGCACCCATGTCCATGGGTGCAATGTCCATGGAGGACAGAAAAGGGCATTAGATCCCTTGGGACTGGGGTTATGGACAGTTGTTAATTGCCACGTAACTGGAATTTGAACACGGCTCTTCTGCAAGAACAGTGTTCTTAATTTCTGAGTCATCTTTTCAGCCCCATAAATAAGCTATTTTCTAACATAACTTTGGACATATTTTGTACATTTCTGATCTTCAATTTTCTTGTGTGAAAAGTAAACTTTTCCATGCCTCTTATAGAAGATTTCATGAATATTAAACACAATTTTGAATGTTAAACACAATTATGCATGGAAAACAAGTCTCTTAGTGCCTGCTACAATATGATAGTCAATAAAATTGCCATTATAGCTGAGTGTGGTGGTGCATGCCTTTAATCTCACCACTCAGGATGCAGAGGCAAGTGAATCTTAGTGAGTCAGAGGCAAGCCTGGTCTAAAGAGTGAGTTCCAGGGCAACCATGCCTCAAAAAGTCTATTGTATGTTATATAATATTTATCTAAAGTGCTCAGGAGCAGAACTGTTCCGATTTTTTAAAATTATTTGTTTCATAACCAAATGATTAGAAGAGGCATTTCATTACAACACAGGATGCAGAGGCAAGTGAATCTTAGTGAGTCAGAGGCAAGCCTGGTCTAAAGAGTGAGTTCCAGGGCAACCATGCCTCAAAAAGTCTATTGTATGTTATATAATATTTATCTAAAGTGCTCAGGAGCAGAACTGTTCCGATTTTTTAAAATTATTTGTTTCATAACCAAATGATTAGAAGAGGCATTTCATTACAACAGCATTGTCATATGTCATATTAATTTCCAGAGCTAAGATGTTTCTCTTTCAAAATTGGCTGTAAATTTTTAGGTTTACAGGTGAATTAATACAGTTATACAATATTGTACTCCATATAAACCCTATAAGACATAAAATTAAATGAAGTTTTAAACTTCAAAAAAGATCTCCATTTCATTATTAAAATACACAGTTTCATACAGAAAAATTCATTT
>NW_008356458.1:1715125-1715518 GCF_000622305.1 Nannospalax galili
TCGTGCTCAACCATGGCCGGCTTCACTTGGAATCATGGAGGAAATGTTTCCTCTGTGTTGACCCTCCTCTTTGTAGACCAGACACTGGTTCAAGTCCATCTGGTGGGGTCTCCTCGGCCTCCTTGATCAAGAGGACAGGTGACGCACCACCATTATACGAAATTTTGAGAGATGCTCACAGTACCCTGGAAATAGTCGACCTAGGAGGGCAAGGAGCAAAAAGCGTCCTTTATGTCCCTCTGACCAAATTATTATAGACCTCAAAGTATGTCTGTTAAACATCCGAGAAGGTTAGTTCCACCAGTCTGGTACTTTTAATTACTGTGTGTCATGTAGATAAATCTTGGGCAAAGATCAGTTCTCAGATAAACCTTACCTAGACATATATTTCTT
>NW_008356458.1:1715552-1716139 GCF_000622305.1 Nannospalax galili
CTCTCTCATTGTCTCACAGCTCCATCATGGTTTCCCCAATTAATGTGCCCCCATTTTCCCTCTTTCTCCCTTAATAGTGCCCTTCTCTTACAGTTCTACCTCTCTTGAACACTTTCTTTCCCTTGTCCCCAAGGTTCCTTGTGTACCCTTCTCCCCCCTCCTTTAAACTAACCCAATTTTTATCCATATCTCCTGTATTAAGGCCTTTTCCTACTGTTCTTCTCTTTCAGGTTCTTTCTTTTCCTTTATCTTACTGTTTCCTTTCCATTATCCTATTTCCTGTAGTTATGTCTGGTTGCATACTTATTTATCAGAGTGTGGTTCTAAGATCCACATATGAGGGAGAACACATGTTGATTTTTTTCTGAGTCTGTGTTAACTTCACTTAGTATAACAGTTTCTAGATCCATCCATTTACCTGCAAATTTACTGCTGAGTAGAACTCCATTGTGTGACTGTACCATATTTTCGTTAACCACTCATCAGTTGAGGGTCACTTAAGTTGCTTCCATCTCTTACCTATTGTGAAAAAAAGCAGCAACAAACATGGTTGTACAAGTGTCTCTACAATAGGATGAGTCCTTTAG
>NW_008356458.1:1716156-1716974 GCF_000622305.1 Nannospalax galili
CATTGATGTCTGGTTTAGAAAATCCTTTCTTATGCCTGTGTCTTGTAGGTTATTCCCAATATTTTCTTCTTATAGTTTCAGAGTTTCAGGCTTTACATTGAGGTCTTTGAGCCATTTGGAATTGACTTTTGTGCAGGGTGAAAGATAGGGGTTTAGTTTCATTCTTCTACAAGTGGAGATCCAGTTTTGCCAGCACCATTTGCTGAACATGCTGCCTTTCCTCCAGTTAATGTTCTTGGCCCTTTTGTCAAACATCAGGTGGCTAAAATTGCATTTACTCATATTTGGGTCTTCAATTTTGTTCCATTGGTCTATGGGTCTATTTTTGTGCCAGTATCATTCCATATGAATCTTAGGATCTCTGTAATACAGCTTGAAGTCTGGTATAGCAATCCCCCGCCATTGCTCTTAGTGCTCAGGGTTGGTTTGGCTATCTGAGGTCTTTTGTGCTTCCATATGAATCTTAGGATAGTTTTTTCCAATTCTGTGGAAAATGTCATGGGGATTTTGATTGGCATTGCATTGAATCTATATATGACTTTTAGTAGGATGCTCATTTTCAGAATATTAATTCTTCCAATCCATGAGCATGGGAGGTCCTTCCATCTTCTGATGTCTTCCTTAAGTTCTCTCTTTAAAGATTTAAAATTGTCACTGTACAGCTCTTTAATGTCTTTGGTCAGGTTTACACTGAGAAATTTTATTTTTTTGTGGCTATTGTGAACGGGAATGTTTCTCTGTGTACTCTTTCTCTGATTGCTTATTATTGGTATATAGAAAGGCTACAGACTTTTGTAGATTAATTTTGTAATCTGCCC
>NW_008356458.1:1719279-1731445 GCF_000622305.1 Nannospalax galili
ATTTTTCTCCTTCCTGTATGCCTATGATTTGTAAGTTTGAACTTTTTATGGAGTCACACAATTCTTGCATATTCCATTATTGTGATTTCTTAAATTTTTCATAATCTTTGCTTGAGTGGTCCAGTTCATCCACTTTATCTTCCAGTCTTGATACTCTGTTTTCCATTTTGTTCATCCTATTGGTGAGGCTTTCTCCTGTCATTTCTAATTGACTTACTGAGTGTTTCACTTCCTTCTTCATTTCAGCCTGACTACTCTTCAATATTTCTCTTTTCTGATTTCGTTCAGAAGTTTATCCCTATCTTCCTTCAGTCCTTGATTTTTTTGGTGTGTGTATTCTTTAAATTCACTGAATTCTTTTATCATGTTTATAATTGTTCTTTCATGTCCTGCACTGTCTCTAGGGGGTTCCCATTGTACTCCTCTAGAGGACTATTGGCATTTGTTGGGGATATGTTATTTTGGTTTTACATGTTATTATTTTTTCTCTGTGATTTTGGCATGTGAATTTCTTTTGTCGTTTCTGGTTCTTGTGTGAGACTCAAGCCTTCAAGTTTATGGCTCCTTCTTTTTGTGAACTTTATGTGTCTTTGTGGTTTACTTTTTGGGCATGAAAAGCTGGTTTGTCTAAGCTTCTAGTTCTCTCTCTTGATTTTATATTGGAATGACCGGGTTGGTTTTGTCTTCAGGAGTTCCCACAGAGGCCCAAGTCAGATGAGGGTCAGATGATTTCAGGTTTTCTCCTATGGTCTGGATCCTTCCAGGTCTGATTTTGGCCTCAGGATTTTGGGGGTTGGACTGGCCTGGAAGCCTGACCCAGAGAAGATGCTGGTCTAGGGCAGCTGGGGGCCGTGCCACCCAGAGATGCAAAGGCAGATGGGGCAGGAAGAGGCCCCAAGGAGTTCTGGGGACTGCACTGAGGAGCTGGGTTGGTCTGGATGCAAAGGATCAGGAAGAGGAAAGGTCAGCTCTCAAGTCCCAGAAAGAGGATGGCAGGTGGTGCAGGCCCAGGGAAGCACGGGGAGTTGATGGTGGGGCAGATCCAAAAGCAGTGCTCCTGGGGCCCAGAGAAGGCACTAAGTTGGTTTGGATGAAAGGGGTCAGGAAGCAGTATTGGTTCCCCAGGTGTCTGGGGCCCCAAGACAAGGAATGGGACAGGATCTAAACTAGGAGAGACCAGCGGGGGAGATGGGAGAGTGAATGGGGCTGGGGGAGTCGAGGTGCGGAGGGCATGATGGACTTATTCCAGAGAGAGGCCTGCAGGTGGGAGAGCTGTTCCAATTTTTTAAAAAAGATTTTGTAACATTGGCTTAGACTTCCAGTCTAGCACCCCCAATTCAAAAGTCTAAAATCTAAAAAGATCCAAAGAAAAATTTCAAGTCTTTGAATAATTTTGATGTTTGTATTATCAGATTAGGGATAAGCAAGCTGTACAATTATTAGGATTTCAGGCAATATATAGATTGGGTAATAGAAACTTGCAATGATTCCGAGACTGTGTGCATTTTCCTTGCACACATGAGGCTGAGCTCTTGCTTAAAATTTTGCAGTTCTCATGAAATAAAATTTGTGAGTCCCTGTCAACTATCATTATGAGTTTGAAGCAGATAACCTGGTTCTTCCTGAGAACAGTTCAAATCAATGTGCCTTAAAGAGCCCTTCTAGCTTACATATTTTCGAAAAGACCATAAAAGAATTACTCTTTCCAATTACTACTAAACACACATAAACCAAATGAGATTACCCAACTAAAAGAGTAAACAGTATACCCGTAAACATGGTGCTGAGATCCCTTCAGTCTCCCACAGCTAATCAATACAGTAACAACAAATTATTGGGCTATGCTGATTGGTTTGTAAGTTCTGTATAGAAAGATTGGTAAACTTACTTGCTTTGAGATTTGCTTAATAGAATTCAAAGGTATAAGATATCAACATGCTTTACCCAAGGATTAAAGAGGGGATGATTAAAATGGCTAGAAAGGTTTTATATGGCCTAGAGAAGTATTCCTTTGGATCATTTAAAATACAATTATTCTGTTTTGTCACCTGATGCTTTTTGAATTCTATCTTAGTTTGTTACCTAAGGTCATGAAGGGAAGGGTGGGTAATAGAGAGTGGAATCTAATAGGCTATTTTACTGGCACCTCACTGTAAATTAAAACACTAATACTTCATTTCATAGTTTACTTCGTTTACTTCTATTAGTATGTATAAGTTCTCTGGAGCTTAGAAAATTTTGAGTAAACTGTTCAGATAAAATGACAAGAAGTTTCTCTAAAAAGCAGAAGGAGAAACAGCCAAGAGGTAATGTCAATAAGCCATTATTTATGAACTTATGCAAGACCCAGAGGTGTACACAGAATATTAAAACCCAAGGGAGCCCTTAGGAGAAAATTCTGGAGAGGATATTAAAGTGCATCTGCCAATGAATTTGGTGAGAGAATTGTGTGATAGAACTTTGCCTTGAATAAGCCTCTGTGAACTCTGAATGTAGTCTGAACTTTTACTACCATAGAAGCATATGTATATTTTCTGTCAATGAGAATAATTATTAAAAGTAAGTAACTAGTCATCCGATATCTGATTCATGATTTTTGGTAGGCTCCAGGTATGTGATTCAAGTACAAGAAAGGGGGCTGTTAGAGTCACTTTCTCTATGACAGTAAAGACTCAACATTGAGAATGTACTCTGGAGTCAGATGGCCCCAAGTGTGTGTTTGACTTGTCATTCCCTGAAATTGTAGTTTTAAAGAACAAACTTCACTCTCTGAGTGTGTGTTTTCATTATTACAAAATATTCTGTTGGTGATTTTTTGCTGAATAATAAATGATCCCAACTTGCCTTAACACAATCACCATCTGTTATCTCACACAGTTTCAGGGAGTGAGGGTTAGTGGATCAATTTCAATATAGCTAGATGGTTCTCGCTCCAGATTTCTGCAGACTGGAGCAACAAATGTGGTTTGACTAGGGTCAGAGAATCATCGCTGGTTCACAAGGTCTCAGTTCCTCACCATGTGAACTTTTTGGAGGGCTGTAACATTCTGACATTACAGCAGACTTTCTCCCCAGTGTCTATTATAACCTTTCATTTTTCATGGGCCACAGAAGCAACTCTGATACACTATGAGAGAATACTATACTGTTCATGAATGTGAGGAGGCAGGAATCATTGGAAGATCTACTGGAGAGTGCTATTGTAATAGTGATCTTACTATGACACCAAGTAAAAAATATATTGCACACAAGGGAGGTAAACTGTTGATCTTACAAACATGAGGACCAGAGTTCTGATATCCAGGACCCATGTAAAAAGGGCCAGGTGTGGTGGAATACACTTGTAAACCTAAAGATGATAGAGGGGAGGCTGAGACTGACAGATCATTGGAGCTTGCTAGCCAGCTGGGCTAGTCTACTTGATAAAGGCCAATGAAGGACCCCATCTCAAATGAAACAGTAGAAAGTACATAAGGAATGATACCCAAGGTTGACCTCTCACTTCCACATTCTTGTGCACACGTGCATGTGCATATCTGTGTCTATGTGCACCTCCACACACAAGTGTACACACATGCATGTGAGCACACATAAATGTGCTGCACAGCAATTCTAGTGCTTGGCACACATACACTGTAAGGGCTCAGTTAGCTAGGTATAAGTATAGTCTTCTTCTATTATGAAAGCTTTTACTATTATTATTACTATTGCCAACACTATTATTGCTCCCACCAATTCATGGGAGGCTTTAACACTATAGTAATAGTTGCTATTAGCAGACAGTGTTACCATGAAGGAGATTAATACTCACCTTGAAATGCAAGTTCGTTCAGTTGGGGAGTAGAGACAGATTATTTGGGGGATACTTGGGGACTCTGCTGATCTTCAGGGACTCTTCCTTAATCCTGCCCATACATGACAGACCTTTCTTAATTGAATCCAAAAACTAATAAGCTTGTTTCTGTCCCTACCATCTGTATTCCAAGTCTTAAAATACAAAAGAGGGGGTGGGCAGCGTGCACAATAATTAACTGCATTCTACTCTTCTACTTTTGCTTCAGAGCAGATGGGGAGTACTGTTTCTACCTGGTTTCTTAGATCGGGACACTGAGACTCAGGGAAATGAGATGGCTTATTCAAGTTTCCCCAGATAATTAGATGGGGAGCCATAACCTAGCCCATCTTTTGTATGCAATGCTTGCTGTATTTTTTTCGTTCTCATCTGTTTCCAGGACCCTTCCTACAGCCTGCCTTAATGAGATGCTATGTAAGAAGCCACTATTCCCCCAATCACTTCATTAAGGAAGGAACTAGAAAATGACAGAAAATATTAATATACTTATTCTTGAGTTAATGGCAATAATATCTCCTAGAAAGGTCAAAAGCAACTTACAGAAGCCAATGTGGTCTAGTGACCATACATAGAAAGGCTGGTCTGCTTTTCCAAACACAGAATGTACTGGGAAGCTTTGTGTTTTGAAGGCTTGAAGGAGGAGCTACACAATCTTTGGACGAAGAAAAAGAAAGTTGGGAGAACAGAAGAGTCACAAATTCTGGAAAGAGTGCATTCCTAAAATCATCTCAACCCACAGCTTTTGGGTCTGCCTTACCATCTTGGAAGAACGTCACAAACTGATAGGACCATGGGGAAGGGACTCTGAAATCAGACTTTACTCCGGCAAGACCTTCTCTCACCCATGACACAGGGGTGCCCAGAAGCTGATTCTCTACCCCAAACAGGTAAGATAATAATGAATGCTGGAAAGATTCCCTTGCATGGAATAACACTCTCAGTGATTGAGGAGATCAGCTCCTCTGAAGTAATTTAATAGTGTGCCTTTCCCTACACTGATGAACCAGAATGTTTTTACTTGTAGGAGCTTTGTTGCAAGTTTCTGTCTCTCTTGTCTGATCCCCAAGTATTGCCATGACCTCTTCTTCATGCCTAGGAGCTAGCATCACCAGCAGAGCCCGAGTTTGAACTTCCCTTGACTTCTTGAGATGAGCAACAGGTGATGCTAACACATAGTCCTGCTGAAAGAGACAATACTCACTTTGTCTTCTTACTGTCATGGCCAAAGAACTAGTATAGTTTTACAGAAGAGTCTGACTGCTCCTTACTTGAGTTGTATCCCAAGTAGAAAACATAAGAGCCAGATTCTGCTTACCTTGTTTCCAGAGGAACACCTCACCATGTACTTGCAAATCCCATCAGTTTTGCTGCTGCAATAATTGGTGAGCTGTGGTACACTATGTGGTCTTGTGCTATCTCTGCAAACACAGTCCCCAAAGCCACAATATAAACCGTGTGGAATGTCTCACCCTTGTCTGTAGATGAGTCAGAACAAGAGCCTGATTCCATCTCCTACAAACTCTGTCCTCACGAAACAACTCCTTGCTTTCAAGTACTGAGGTGTGAAGAAGGACACGTGATGAACAAATGTGACAAACATGCAGTTGAGTTCAGGCAGGAAAGAAGCTGCCATCCCAGTCAAACAGTTCCAAGCCTGCTCTGCAGAGGGAGGAAGAAAAAAAATCATTACAACTCTGCTGGAAAATTGTTGGGGCACTTAACAAAATGAACTTAAAAAAATTCACTCTTGGCTGTCCATTCATCCTGCATAGCCACAATATATATTAGAGTACAGAAATTTGGCTTGGGGACTAGAACTGGGGTTCAGATACTGGAGGGGATCTAAATATGTTCAAAGTGCATTATATGACATTCACAAAAAATATAACTTAAAAAATTTACAAAATATATTTTATTGATTTTTGTGCTTTTCATACAATATATCTTAATCATATTTAGACCATATCCCCTGTCTCCATCCCTCATACCCATCACTGATGGATTTTATGCAGTCTGTCATATATTTTAAGGCCTATGGAGTCAAATTTGTGTACCAAGATGTCTGTAAGTATCAGTCCATTTACTAGAGCCTGGTTAGTTAGCTGCCAATATTTCCTCAGCTAAGGTTGGGGACT
Source organism: Nannospalax galili (assembly GCF_000622305.1). Classification (NCBI taxonomy): domain Eukaryota; kingdom Metazoa; phylum Chordata; class Mammalia; order Rodentia; family Spalacidae; genus Nannospalax; species Nannospalax galili. Next base: position 1,725,268 of record NW_008356458.1, read on the forward strand.
CCTGTCCATTTCCCCAGTTCTATACTGGCTTCTATCTGATTGAGTTTGCATGGGTCTTGTGCATGATGTCACTATTGCTGTAAATTCATATGAGCAAGTTTCCAACTGCTTGGAAAAGTCCATTTCCTTCTGGTCATCCACCACCCCTGGCTCATACAATTTTTCTGTCCCCTTTTTTACAATGGTCCCTGAGCCCTGGGAGGGTGAGGTTTAATATAGGAGTTCTATCCAGGGACACACACTCTTCAGTCTCTTATGCTGTACATTTTGTTAATTGTGGCCTCTGTGTTAATCACTCTCTGTTGCATGAGGGAGCCTCACTGGAGAGTTGAGAGATGCACTAATATTCTCTTTACCCCCTGTTCCACTACGTTCTGTGAACCTTAAGTGTAGAAGTTCCATTGTAGATATGTCACTTAGGGTCCTGCATTCTCTATGTTTGACTAGTTGTGAAGCTCTGTAATAGTCCCTATCTGTTACAAAAAGAAGCTTCTTTGATGAGTGGTGAGAGGTACACTTGTTTGTAAATATAAAGATACATATTTAGCATACAGTAAGAAATTATGTTTGTCAAGTGATGTGACAGTACAGACATAGGTTTTTCTCTAGGATCTCTGTCCTCTCCAGACATGGGTATTTGGCTATGTTTACAGTGTCACACATGAGTTCCCTCCCATTGGGTAGGCTTTAAATTCAATCGGTTAGCTGCTGATTACCCTCAAGACAAAAGTACCACTACTACACCAATAGAGATAGTTTACTGCTCTGGTCATTGTTGTGGTTATTAGGCTTTACAGCTGGGTAGGATCACTGATTGATTTTCTCCTTTAGCAGCTTTTATGATATCCTCTGATACCATGAGAGCTAGTCTTTAGGGATGAGACTTTCAGGTCAGGTCCAGCTCTATTACTCCAAGTTCTGTGTCTGAAGTTTGTCCTGTCTTCAGCAATTGGGTCTTAACTTTAAGTCCTGGGAGACAATCAAGGGCTGTGGCAGTAGCCTGTGTTATTTTGGGAGTCTGGAGGACTACCCTGACCAACAACTTGAAGGGTGGTTTCTCCTGTCTGGCACTGTGTTTTTTCTTCTATAGCCTTTAAACACATCCCCCCCACACACACTCACATATAAAATGTGTGTTTTTCAGTAGGCTTTTGAACTAATTTTTAAAAGGATGATTTAATTATAATGTGCTATAATAGTCCAGTATGTATTGAAAGTGTTTGTTCTTTAATAGCTAGTAAATTATATTTCATAGTCTAGAGGAAAGCCTTTGGTCACTCATCCAGGCGAATGTCTACAGTCAGTAGTAGTTTTGAATTCAGACTAGATCACTACTATCATAAAACTTAAAATGTAAATGATACAAGCTTCACTTTTCACATCTGGAAAACTGGATTAAAAAGAAAAGTATTCCAGTAATGACTACTGAAAAGTTGGGTTTTTCGAGTTCAAAGGGGACCCTGAGGCAGACTGTCCTTTTGGGTACAAGACTTATTTGAAAAGATGTTAACACTATGGGTAGGCAGACAAAAAGAAAGCAGCCTGACAAGGCCTTCTAGGAACGTTCAGGTTCATGCATCCAAGTGGGTCCCTTCTTACAGGCCTTCATGTAGTCAGGCTGTCTCTTGATTCCTGGACATCAGTGGGAGGTGAGGGCATTCCAGGGAAGGAATGTGCCACTCTGAGAATAAGGAAGAATAGGGCACATTTAGTACAGTAAACCCATTGTACTGGTGTGGGATGTACCATGCCATCTGTAGCACCCTGGAATCTGGTGGCCTTTTTTCTGTAAACTTCTTTGGGGAAGTGGGAATCTGAACCCCTGGAGAGTCTGCTCTAGAACTATGGATACAGACAGGCTTAGGTATGTAACTTGCCATTTTCTCTACAGCAGCTTTAAGAAAAGAGGTCGCTACAGGTGGTCATGACCTGAGCAGGTCTCAGGCTCAAATCTAACAAATGCATGAGACAATCAATTTGTCGTCCTAATGCCATATGTAGCACACAACATATGCTTAATAAATGATAATCAAAATTCATGCAGAAATATAAGCCTACAGCTGGGAGAATTTGTACTTAAAAATCAGCTCTCTTAATTCCTACTTGAGAGTCATTTTCTGTTGCTCATGGATGTTGGGTATGCATGAACCCCTTTTAGATTACTGGTTTATAAAGCACAACTATGAATCTTTAAAAGTAACAACTACTTGTCAATTTCATCTTCTGTTAATCTTCAACCATTGGTGTATTAACTACGAATGACAAGTGAGCAGAAGTAATTGACCAGAAATGCCCTTATACCATCAAGATTCAAATCTCATGGCACATCTCAGCTATAAGTTATTCAAACAGCCCACTCATTGACTCTCTTAAATTTTAAAACTATCTTAAACATTTATCAATCTAGAATTTCTTGAATTCTGAGAATAAATTCATAAATCTCTGGTTTTCTCTATTACCACTTTTGAATAAATAGAAAAACATGTTTTCTATAACTTGATGTTTCCTAAAGTTTTGTCGAAATAAAAAGTTTTTGGAAAACAATGAATTGGAGAAAAACCTAAGGTTCGGTTGGAACTTCTACATAAAGGTTCTAGTACATGACTAGGCTTAAGAATTTCCTAAGCAGTTTAAAACAAACAGCATTTCTCAGCCTTAGATGAACACTGTGCCTCCCTCTCTCTACCACTTCTCCCTTTCCTCTCTCTCTTTCTTCCTATGCCAGAGAGATGCTAAAATGCTCCCCAATAATCACTGTCTTCTAGATTCTGCACTCTGTGGAATCTGCCTCTCACAACTTGAGTGTGTCTTGGTGCCAGTTTCTAACACACAGAATACAGCAAAGGTGGAGGAGAGCAGACTTGTGGTTACATTATGCAAGACTCCGACTTCTCCCTGGCTCACCACTTAGCCGGCTGCCTTCTCAGCTGCATGCTTTGATTAGGCAAGTGGCCCTGTTAGCACTCTTGTGGCAAGGAACTAAGGGCATCCTCTGGCAGAGAACCATCCAGAACTGCAGAAAAATATTGCATTAATCCTTTAGGAACTGAGTTTTCTTCTGACGTGAAAGAAGATATTTCCCAGTCAAGCCTTAGCAGAGATGTTGGCTAAGCCTTGTGGAAGATCATGAAGAAATGACCTTAGCCACATTGTTCCAAACCACAGAAACTGAGAGATAAAAAATGCATATTGTCATAAGTTGTCTAACTTTGCTAAATTTTTTCAGCAATAAAAACTGAAAAAAGTAAAAAAAAAGTAAATTAACAATTTATGTTTGAGTAGAGACTTACTAGATCAAAATTTATACTTTTAAGAAGACAGTGAGAATGGCTCAGCAGGTAGAAATGTTCGCTGGGCAAACGTCGTGACCTGAGTTCTATCTTCAGAGGCCACATAAAAGCAGAAGGCGAGAACTAATTCCAAAAGTTGTCCTCTGATTTCTACATGTGCAGTGTGGTACGTGTACCCACACACATGCACACATATACCACAACAATAAACAAATCTCAAAAAAGAATTTTCCCATATTAAGTGGCTTGGTAAGGTTGCCTACGCGGTGGGATCAAGGACATCTAAACCCAGCGTACTGCCATGTTTGGCTGTACGATCAGTTCAAAGCCTCAATCTACGTCGAGGATTCTACAGAGCTTCCACAGTAGGTTCTTGTGAGGATCAAAGAGAATATATTTCAAACTCTTAGTGTCATACCTGCAATAGAGTAATTGAAAATAAACCAAGAACCAAGAACCAAGCAAGCAAAGTGATTTTTACTGCCTGAATTCATCCCAATGGGATGGGAAGAGACAGAACCAGTACCGAAGGGCAGACATACAGGTTCCCCAGAGGGCACCCAAAGCCTTAGTTCTGTGCTGAGCATCTGATCCACTGGGATTCAGAAAGGGCTGGTTGCTGTTAATGTTATCCATCTGCTAGGCTGCAGGAAACCCTAGCGTTGTTTCCCCAGGAGTATTCATTTGAGCTGATTAAAGCTTTTCTAACATGCCATTGGCATCTGTTACATTCTTCTGTACTATTTATATTGGTATGCTATTATGCTGTTTACCTTAAACAGCTTTGCTCTTTTCAAAAGAAAAGAAAACATAACTCCTCTGTGGAGGTCTAGGGTACATTTGAATGTGCACTGCTCCACGCTCCCAGCAGCAGTGTGATGTGACAAAGGAGCACGGGGGAGTGGAAGGAGCATTGAGCCAGTGTCTGCTGCCTGCTGTGTGGGGCTTTTTGACACCCTGGAAATCTGAATCTTGGGTTCCTTATTAATAATTTTACTATAAGTTTTTAAGATTTATGTATTTTTGTGTCTCTGTGTGCATAAACAGGTGTGTGTGGATATGCTTGAAAACACCAGAAGGCTCGCCCAGCTTGTTATGTGGGTGCTGGGATCCAAACTCCAGTTCTTATGGTTGTCCAACAAGTCCTCTTGACCATGGAACCAGATCTCCAACCCCTAAAGTCCTGTTAATTTTTTTAAAGGACAGGGTCTAGTTGTGATAATTGCTATACATTTTTCTCCCTCTGAAATGCTGACTGTTTGGTACAAATTCAAGTTGGCCAGAAGCACATGAATGAGCAAACACAGCAGTTGAACCATTCGTGTTCATTTTTAGAGTGTAGCAATGGCTATTTCAATGAAAGGCATACAGCTCACACACAATGAAAATCAAAATGGGGATAGCAGACATTGATGCCAAGCAGACCTGATTAAACACACAAGTACATAAAATGAATAGTTAATATTTGTGAGAGCAGATCATGAACCAGGAAAGCAGCTTTCAATACCTGGTAATGTATCACACACTCTTTAGTACAATCCTGTAGGAAAGGTAGAAATACTATGACCATTTTGCATATAAAAATATAGTGTAAAAAAGTCTAGGCAAGTATGGTAGTAATGCCTGCAATCCTAGCACTCAGGAAGCTGAGGCAGGAAACTCATGAGTTCAAGGTGAGCCTGGGCTATACAGTAAGTTCAAGGTCAACATAGGCTACATGTTCTGGTTTGTTTCTTCATTGCTGTGACAAAATACTATGATCATTACCAACTTGGGGAGGAAAGGGTTTATTTAGCTTACATATCCCAGGTCACACTTCATCCGGGAGCCCAAGGTAGGAACTCAGGGCAGGAACCTGGAGGCAGGATCTGGAGCACAGGCCACAGAGGAATGCTGCCTACTGGCTTGCTCCCGTGGCCCCTGCTCAGCTTGCTTTCTTATACAACACAGGCCCACTTGTCCAGGGGTGGCACCACCCAGAGTGGGCTGGGCCCTCCCACATCACTCACCAATCAAGAAAATGCCCGACAGAAATGGCCACAGGCCAGTCCAATGGAGGCAATTCCCCAACTGAGGCTCCCTCAACCCAGGGGTGTCAAGTTGACACTAAAGCTATCCAGCACACTACATAATGACTCAGTCTTAAAACTTCAAAAGAAAACAAAAGAGTATCTGACTTCATAATTTACGCTTTGTGAGTCTTCTATAAACCCTCAAGATAAGGTGACATTCTTACTATTCTGCAAATGAAAAAACTCAGACATAACCTGACATATTTACCCAGGTTGCTATGTCCAACCAGAATAGGGCTTTTTCATTTTTTAAAATGGTCTTTTCACTTTTCTCCAGCATACCTTCTGCTTTTCCACCGGAACACTTCATCTTCACATCTCCCCATTTTATTTAACTGGTAAAATCCCAGTTTCCCAGTTATGCTGCACCGACACATCACGTCACACACCACAGATGAAAGCATTCCTAACCTCCTGTGCCACACAACACAGGAACCTCCTGGGAAAGTGAAGACTGTGTGGTGCTCACCAAATCCAGGCCTGCTACTCAGGAACACTCCCTCTGACTTTATCTAGCATTTCACTCTTTCACCCTCACAAATGAGAGTGTCTGCCTCTCGCTTTTTCCTTTCTTGCATCTCCTCTCTTCTTTCCTCTTCTAGTCCCTTCACCCTATTTCCCCTTCCTCTTCTTTCCCTTCCTTCTTTTTCCATTTCATTTCCTTTTCTTCCCTCCTCCCTCCCTCCCTCCTTCGCCCCCTCTCTCCTTCCCTCCCTCCCTCCCTCTCTCCCTACCTCCCTCCCTCTCTCCCTCCCTCCTTCTCCCTCCCCTTCTTCCCTCTCTTTTTCTCTCCTCTCTTCCCCCTAGTCTCCCTCC
>NW_008356458.1:1731477-1750082 GCF_000622305.1 Nannospalax galili
CCTTCTCTCCCTCTCTCCCTCCCTCCCTCCCTCCTTCCCTCCCTCCCTTCTTCCCTCCCTTCCTTCTTTATTGGAAAACCCCATGTATTTTATTACTATACATGAAGTCTTTAACTGAAAATTAAGATGGAATACACAATCACTGTTTTCTATTAATTAAATCCTTTTGGATTAAAAATTGCAATCAAGGGGACTGGAGAGATGGCTCAGTGCTTAAGAGGATTCTTGCAGAGAATTCGGGTTCAATTCATAGCACTCACACGGCTGCTAACCCATCTGTAACTTTAGTTCCAGGGGATCTGACACCCTCTCCTGACATCTGTAGACACTGAACAACATGGGTGCACTTACACACAATCAGGCAATGCACTTACATACAAGCAGGCAATACACTCATACACATACAAATAAAAATAATAAATGAGATATTTTAATAATTTCAACCAAAAAGTAAATTCAGTATTTTTTTCATCCCCAGTGGATCACTTCTATAAGACTAGAAATAGGTTCTGTATTTTGTGTCTTTCAAACAAGCTTTCTCAAATCCGAGTCTTCATTCAGTTCCTGTTCATCGCCCTATATCTCCTCATAAACAAACTTAACAGAAGAGCTCTATATCCCTAATAGCTCTTCCTCATTTCATTCTTTTCTAAACCAACTCCATGATGGTCTCCCTTAACTTTGTGCACCTCAGAAGGGCGCATGGACCTCCATGTTGCCAATGCTAATAAACCTCCCCTTTTTTGTCTTCATCCCTCAGCAGCAAATGAATGAAGCCAACACCGTTCACGTCCACATAGTTCTCCTCTTGGTTCCCGTCAGCCTGTTCTTTTAGTTTTCTCCCTGTCCTACTGACTGTTACTGTTCATTCTCTTTAATGCTGCTCCTCCTAAGACCTGTCAGTGGTAGAGTTCCTCAGGGACCAGCTCAGAATGTTCTACCTTTTGTCTACATTTTCCATGCCTATGAAACATGTATATTCTGATCATTTCAGAAACTTATGGCAAGTTGTATTAGCATATTGGTGGGATTCTCATTCAGTCTGTGGTGCTTCCCACCCCAGAGGGATCCTTGGAAAACATTTTCTGAGGGAAGGACACTTTTTCTGTAACATGCAGATTACATGTGGGTGTTATACCTGTTCACCTGAACCTGCAGTTTGTAGCCTGGTAGCCTTATCTTCCCCTGGAAGCTTAGTAAAGTGCAAATCCTTGAGACTACAGTTGAATCTGAGCTACTGGACTTTGGTGGTAGGGCTCAAAATTCTGACCAGTTGAGGTCCCCAGCTGATATTCCCTGGGAATCGGTGGCTGACCCTGAGGCATATGCTCAGAGTGTCACAGATGAGATGTTGAAAGCCAGCTTCTACCCTAGTGCCCCCTGAAAATGTGCTAGTTTGTTGAGAAATACCTGGGACAGGTCATGCCATGCTTACCTACCCCTTCGGAAAACAGACTGGCAATCTGAAATACTGGCCTGGGAATCAGAATATTTTTAATTGTATTGAAATCCTATGAAAATGTAACATGCTGTATTAAAACCAAATGTGATCTATACAAAATACCTTCATGTGACTTTGCATTTATTCCAAGAGTAACACTGGATTTTCTTAAGGCAATCAGTATTTTTACATTTCTTGCTCTTAGCCATCAGAAATTATTTCTGAATATAAAATACAATCACACATATTTGCATGTCTGTCTATATTATGGTCATACACCTTCCTTATTGTGTTTTTAAATATATAAATTGAATCACATATTATCTTTTGTATATTTTGTCCTGAAAATTATTGCTCTTTATACATTTAGAGACCCTTGTTCTAATGGACATTTTACTGGACAGAGCTGCTTTATTCAGAGCATATATTTGTTTCCATGTTTTGGCTATGATAAGCAATCCAACAGAAACTGTGTTTATTCTTGGACACATGTGAAAATGCATCTGTGGGATAGTGGTCCACGACAGCACCTGCCATGGGGTCCCTTCATCTGAAAATTTCTAGGGATCCTTCTAACTATGCTCTGTATAGCCTTCGTCATAGATCCTCCTGTTTCAGCAACTTTAGATCACATGAACCTTCGCTGATAAAGGGTCTCATTAGATGCATGTCAACTTTTTGCTTGTAGTGCTTCAAGAAGCATCAGCAGTGCAGATCAGGGGAAAGAAGGCATTTGGGGGAAGGGAGGTTGATGCATGTCAATTCTCAGAGGATGTTAAATGTTTATACGCTATTTCTCCACTTTGCAATGTCTAGTTTCTTCTATGAGCTTATATGGAGAAAGAATACATTAATTTTCTTCTCCCCTGTGTTACCTAAGCTCAAGGTGTTTCTGAGAGTTCTGTAATTTCTCAGGTGTGCTTAAAACATATGAAAGTGTAGCCTGGTATTTTTCTCTTCACAAATGTCTATTTTTGACAAGCTTTTTGTACTTTTGCTTTAAAGTGACTTCATGGTGTTTAGCAGAATCTGCACATCCGCAGTCCCAGTCATGTCTTCACTAAGATTGCCAGTGAAAATCCTACTGCAAGAGGGTAACGGGGCAAGTTTTTCTTTCCTCCCAAGAAGATGGAAGACTCCCTGACAAGGATTTTATTTTCATTGTAGTGGGCTGTCAGCACAGCCATTTATCATCGCCTGAATTAATAAGGAAAGAACAGAAGACAGACGGCTTGCTGCCAAACAGCTTGGGGATGTCCCCGATGCACAGATCAATCAGCCAGGTACACTGGCTATTGTCTGCTCATCAATTCATTTTCATTGAGTTTCAGGACAGATAACACCAAGCCTTTTTCTGAGGCATAATCCTAAACTACCTCCTATCCTCGCTTTCCACGCCAACCTTTGAAATCCCACCGGAGCCTCACTGCCATGGCATATTGTGTTTAGATTAAGCGACTTCCCTGGAAATCAGCTTGTGGCAGACCACTGCTCTTTTCCACTGCTTGTGTGGAAAAGAACCTTTCAAAAGTAATAGGCAAAAGAGATTAATATCAGGCACATCAGACATGCAAAGGGAGACTTCTGAACATTAGTGAAAGCACAATAAATAATACAAAACAAAAAGTGCTTTCAAAAGGACAGGGAGACATATAGGTCACAGAAGAAAGCCACAACATTCATTTCATTTTGGCTGTTGCAGTGGACATTTGTTGTCTTTTATGGAGAATTCTTTCCCCTTTTATGTAGAAGAGTTTTTCTTTCTGGGTTTTTGTTGTCATTGGTGTTGTTTTTAAATAAACAAGTCCTGCATGACTTCCCAAGCTTCCGGATGGACTCCACAGCACTCTGCAGCACTGGCACATTGAACTGCAGTATGGCCACAACACAGCATCCCCTTCTCCATGCCCTGGAGATATTCATAGACTCAGTCACCCAAAGGAGCCAAGGGGATAGTATTAGAATTTCTAAGGTTCTTGGATATTTGGAGGGTGGGAGCTCAAAATGGTAAGGGTATAAAAGTAGAACCCCCAAGGTGCACCTCACATAATTTGAGGATGCAGCCAGCAGGCAGTGGGGTGAAATACCAGGCAGAGGGAAATCAGCTCTTTAGCATCTTGAGGGTACTTGGAAGAAACCCACTAGAAACAAGTATTTCTGTGGATTGAGTTAACTAATAACTAATAACATTCTCAGAACTTTTCTGAAAGTGCCATGAATTAGATTTATGTTAAAATATACATGATTTTCACATACACAAAAGTCCATTGTTGAATTGAGAGCCCTGAATACCAGATACCAAGTATCAACTATCAAATATCAAAGCTTCAAAGTATTCAACAAAGTTTTATATTCATTCCAAAGCTCTGTATCTTTGTCTCTATCTCCATCTCTGTCTCCATCTCAATCTCTGTCTCTGACTCCTTTATGTCTCCAGAACCAAAATTTTTTGATTTACACAATTAGATATATGTGTCCTCTCAAAGACATATATCATCATCATCATCATCATCATCAAAACTGAACAAATTTTCACACACTTGAAAATGTAGGGAGATTAAAATATAGCAAAAAATAAAGAAAAATAAATTTTTCTGACAAATTTAAAGCATGTTATCTATAATACAACACGTGGTACTAATATCCAGCATTGTGGGTTCACTTTTGTATATGTATAGGGAGCTTATTGTCCCACTGCATTATAAGATTCCTAAGATATAAGAACATATGCTTTCCTGCATCCTCCCCCTCAACTTTAATTTTTTTGAATTTTTGTGCATTTTATAAAATATATCTTACTCACTCAATAGTCAGAAACCAGAAATCATCAAAATACCATCTTACTAAATCTCTATATTAATTATATCTTAATGCTTTGAAAAGTCAAGAATAGCCCTGCACTTGTGGCAGTTGTTGGTAAGACAGTGTAGATTACAACATTTGATAAGGATAACCATCAAACGTGGTGGCAGAAGTGAAATAAAGACACTGGGATGATCATAGAGAGGGAAGAATGAGTGGGTCAAGTTCTAGAATGTTGAGGTGAAGAGATGCAGTATCTGGATTTGCTATTTTGGAGGGCAAGAACAGCTAGGCTTAAGAGCACTTCTGAAGCCTTAAAAAGAGGGATAGAGGGGCTGAAGAGATGGCTCAGTGGTTAAGAGCACTATCTACTGTTGCAGAGGACCCAGGTTCAATTCCTAGAACCTACATGGCAGCTAGCAAGCCTCTGGAACTCCAGTTCCAGGGGATCTGATGCCTCTTCTGACCTCTGCAGGTATTGCACAACATGGGTGCACATACATACATGCATGCAATACACTCATATACATAAAATAAAAATGATAAAATATTATTTTAAAAAGGGTTTGAGATGTTCGGTATGAAATAACAAAAATTCAATAAGAACAAATTTTTTAAAAAGGGGATAGAATTGAGAATTTTCTTGGGAGGAGTAATCATAAGCTCCTGCAGTGTTGGACCCTTGATGGCTGTATTCTAACATGAAAATTACATTGTAAGTAAATCACTCATATAATCTGACCTTAGTTAAGATATACGTGGAAATCCGAGAAAAATGCCCACCTCTAAAGCAGAAGTAAAGTAATCCCAGACTACTAAAACCCTAACACGTGTCAGAACGAACCACTGTCGACAACAATAAAAATCTTTTTTACAGTAAAATAACATCATCTTAGGCCACAAGTTATTTCCACAACTCTCAGAAACTATGGCTGACACACAGATAAAGATAAGAAGATACAAGGAGCTAAGACAGCATGAAAGAAATGATGTGGAGAGAGACACAAAAAAGAAAACAGTCTTCAAATACCAGAACCAGAATCCATATAACTATGCTTATAATTTTAAGTAGCTAAGAGATATGTCAGAAGTAATACAAAATAAATCCAAAAGAAATTGTAGAATGAAAACTATTGAAATTAGGGACTCAGTGGATGTACTGAATGTTAGATTCTACCCCATTCAAGAGGGAATTGGTGAAATAAAAGATGTCTGAAGAAAACATTGTATGAATTGTAGGGAGAAATATGATTCAAAAGACAGAAAAGAAGGCTAGAGACAAAAGAAACAACCTGAGATCTGATTTGTCATTGGAATTCTACATACGTAGGAGAGATTGAAACGTTTGATAAGATACATCTAATATTCATCAAATACTTACAAATGGAAGAACACTCAGAAAGAAAACAAAGAAATATTGTGAAAAGAAACTTAAAAGCACAGAGAAAGTCCTAGACAGATTATGCTAAAAAGACAACAATTTTATTGATATGGGATTTGTTAACAAACAAAAGACAGCAGTATAGGAGGGAAGAGAGGGGACATGGGGGGTGGAGGGGATTGGGGATCGGTTAACCAAACCTACGGGGGTCTGAAAAACTTCATAGAAACCCATTAGTTAGCAGGTGAATTTTAAAAATAATTTAAAAAATAATATGGGGCAGGAGAGATGGCTTAGCAGTTAAGGACACTGGCCTCTGCAGGCACTGCATGCTTGTGGTACACTTACATACATGCAGGCAAGACACTCATACACATAACAATAATTTTTTTCATTTAAAAATATTTTATTATTTTTATTTTATGTGTATGAGTATATTGCTTGTATGTAGGTAGGTGCACCTATGTCATGCATTGCCTGAGGAGGTCAGAAGAGAGTGGTGGATCTCCTGGAATTGCAGTTATGGATGGTTGTTAGCTGCTATGTGGGTCCTGGGAACTGAACCCAGGTCCTCTGCAGGAGCAGTCAGTGCTGTTAACTGCTGAGCCATCTGTCTAGCCCCAATAAGTGAAAATTTTAGAAGGAAGTCTGAACAAAGTTTCCCTGCATTGGTGGACAACACTGCTCCCAGAAGACATGGGTCATTAAACAAAAGTCACATTGTGTAATTGGTCAGGGAGACCCAAAAGGTCTCCAAAACAACACAGGCTATTGTTCTTGCTCTTGATTACCCACTACAATTAAATGGTAAGACTCTATTGCTAAGGACCACATACTGTGGCTGCAGGGCATAGAAAATCAGTCTCAAACCTGCTAGGAAACTTTCTTCTTGCTTGCCGGGTTTCATAGTGCAGAAAGTGCTAAGTAGTTTGCTGTGAGAAGAAAAGGCATCAGTGGTCTTACCCAGGGTTAGACACTGAATGCTACAGTACTGACTTGCCAGGCAAGATGTGCCCACTGATGTTACAGTAGCACGACTGCTTTGTGGTAATCAACAACTCTTACTCCACAGGAAGGAATTCATACCTCACCCTGCAAACCTGGTCCAAAGCCCAGGGGTGATGGGGGTCATGAGCTATTGTTATGTCAATAATGATCATGTTCTCAAACTACCTTCTAAATATTTATATTTATGTACATATACCTGGAGTGCTCTCAACCTAGCTCAGAAAATCTTTTGCAGTGGGCAGCAGTTAATGTAGGGACACATAACTGGCCAAAGTGCTGAGAATAAGTGACTATGAGGCCTCAACCCTCAATGGGACATCTATATAGACCTTTATCCAAAGGTCAGGGAACTTCAGAGCAAGAGGAGGCAGAAAGAGTGGTAAGAGCCAGAGGATGAGGAGGAGTGCTGTGAAATGCTGTCTTCTGAACATAAGGTACAGATTACACGCATGAGCTCAGAGCAGCTGTGGGTACCTCCACTAGAACTGCACAAAACCAAGCCAATCAAAATTCCAACACGGATGGGGGAGGAACTCACAGGATCCTAGTCCCAAATGAGGAATTGTTGGCAATTGGTGGCTGGTGAGAGAAGGGATAGTCATTTCTCTTTGGGGTTGTGGCCACTAGTAGTTTTCTTATGTTCCAGATGACCCAACACCCACATACATACAAGCAACACTAATCAGATGCTGTGCACGATAGCTTTAGTGTCAACTTGACACACCTGGGTTTAGTGTCAACTTGACACACCTGGGTGCTCGATAGCTTTAGGTGTCAACTTGACACACCTGAACCTCAACTGGGGAATTTTCTGTATTGAACTGGACTGTGGCCATGTCTATGGGGCATCTTCTTGATTGTTGTCTGATGTAGGAGGGCCCAACCCACTGTGGGTGGTGCCACCCCTGGGCAGGTGGGCCTGTGTTGCATAAGAAAGCAGGCTGAACAGGGGCCAGGGGAGCAAGCCAGTAAGCAGCATTCCTCCATGGTCTGTGCACCAGCTCCTGCCTCCAGGTTCCTGCCCTGAGTTCCTACCTTGGGCTCCCTGATGAACTGTGATCTGGGAGATGTAAGATAAATAAATTTTTCCTCCCCAAGTTGATAGTTGTCAGAGTGTTTTGTCACAGCAATGAAGAAACAAACTAGGACAGATACAATAGGATAGTTTTTTATATTTTATTTATTATTTTTATTTTATGTGTATGATTGTATTGCCTACATGCAAGTGCATTTGCATCATATGATGCCTGCTGATGTCAGAAGAGGGCATTAGATTCCCCTGGAGCTGGAGTTACAGACAGTTGTTAACTGTCATGTGGGTGCTGGGAACTGAACCCAGGTTCTCTGCAAGAGCAGCCAATGCTCTTAGTTACCGAGGCCTCTCTCGAGCCCCTGCAATAGGATATTTTTAAAAAGAAAAAAGAAAAGAGAACATGAAATTGGAAGGGGAATGTGTTGGGAGAGTCCAGAGGAGCTGGAGAGGGGAAATGAGGGATAGAGAGGATCATAATACACTTTATTACTGCATGAAATTCTCAAAGAATAAATAAAGATACAATATTCAATGCAAAATAAAAGAAAGAAGGAAGTTAAAATAATAATTTGAATGAAAGATATTTTAAATGAATAAAAACTGAGATAATTTAGTTATATATTATTGAACTCAGTATAAGTGAAATGCTTCTAATCATGTAGTTATTAAAAATTTAAAAAAATGATAAAAAATTCTAAAAATATTTTCTTTATACATAATTTCTCCTCCCTTCCCTCTTGAATGATGACTGTTCATAATTTTTTTAGCTCTTTTGGAGAATAGTATAATAAATAGTTGATAGGCAAAAAAACTGAGGTAATTTGTTATAGGTAGATCTCTACAAATTAATTTCATAAGAGTCCTTTTCTAACAGAATCATGCCACATGAAGATGAGAGATATAGAATGAATCCTAAGAAAGGTACCAAAGGGCCTGGCAAATACTCAGTGGGCAAAAGCTCTTGTATCACAACCTGATGACCTGAGTTTGAGCCCTGGAACCCATATTAAAAAACTCAAGATGCTGTGGTGTGCATTTGTGATGCCGGGATTCCTAAGGTGAGAGGAGGGTCAGAGACAGGAGAGCTGGTTGGAAGCTCAGGGGCTGCCTATCCAGGAGTACCCAGCATGACAGAAGCAGCAAAGTGAAAGGAGAGAACTGACTCCAGCCAGCATTGTCTTCTGACTTCCAAATATGCACCATAGCATGTGTGTACTTGCACACAATGCTGTTAACACAAGGTTAATATTAATAATAATAATAAAGGAAAGTTACTTAAAGCATGAATGAATCCAAAAAGTATTGGTTGCTTACTGTCTTACTTAAAATACATGATAAATAAAATATATGACCCAAAAGAACACATTAATTGAGAAAAATTTAAAGATGTAAAAGTATTTAGAAGTACGTAAGTTATTAAGGAAGAGGTAAAATAGAGAACAGTACTGATAGAAGCAATCTTTCCCCATTTTCCTCATCAATGCGAGGAGAGAGACACAATGCTTACAGACTGTAATACTCAGTTTTGTACTATCTCTAGTTTTGTATTATCAGTTTTGTATTATCTCTAGTCCTTTCTGTAATCCTAATAAAAATGCCAGATATTTTTGATATTTGAAAACTAACATTTATTTAAAAATCAGTGCAGAAATGGGGAAAGGCAACATTATTCAATACAATGTTTTTTCAATGTATATTTTTATTGAATTTTTGTGTATTTCATAGTACATATTGATCATATTTAGACCCCTCTTCCATTCACACTCTCCCATACCCCCTTACCAGATTTCATGCATTCTGCCATATATGTTAGGCCTGTAAAGTCAAGTTTGTGTACCCAGATGTCCGTTGGTGCATGTTCATCCACTGGAGTCCCATGCAAACTCAATCAGACCAAACCCCAGCACAGAACTGGGGAAATGGGCAGCAGAGGAACTAGCGACAACCGATAACTGTTAGGTGAGGGAGAGTTGATATTATTTAACCAATACAATGCTTAAGAAAACCAAGACTGCTGATAAAACCACAGTAATCTAGACAAGGAACCAGTAGAAGGATAGGTATTCAGACCAGCAGGGCAGAAGAGAAAGTTCAAAAAGATTTCTATGCATACAAGCATGCTTGCTTCATGATAAAAGTAATACTTCTGATAGATTTCAATTCGTAGTGCTACACTTGAACTATGTGGAAAAGAAAACAGAACTTAACCCCTGGCTCATATTTAACTAGATTAACTAGATTTCTGACTTAAATATAAAAGGAAATATAAAAGGAAAAATAATAATGGTTTTAAAAGATAATTTAAGTAACTATCTTCATGACTACACAAAAGAGATCAGTTTAAACAAGAGTATAAAAAAACCCCACTAAACCAAAAGGAAACTATTAATAAATTTTACTACATTAAATTATAAAATTTCATTCTTCAAAATAAATTGTTGAAAATGATTTTTAAAAGCCATAGAGTTGTGGAGGATATGTGTACAACATACAACAGATAAAAGATTTGAGCAGAGTATTCAAAGAGGGTCAATCATAAGGTATACCAGTTAAACAATATATAAGACACTTCAACAGGAAATTGGCACAAAAGTATCTACAGAACTTTGAACATGAAATGATGCTGAGAGTCTGGATTAATACAGAGATGTCAGTTAAATCATAATGAGTTCACATAGTCCACCATAGGGCTAAAAAAATTCAAATTAATTAAAATGGCAGAGATGGCTCAGCCACCAACAGCATGCATTGCTCATGTGGAGGACCTTATTACAGTTTCTAGCCCCCGTGTCAGTCAGTTCACAACCACCTGTAAACTGGAACCCCAGATCCAGGGAACTGAATGCTCTCTTCTGACTTCTGTAGGCACTATACTTTCAAACATACACAGACACACACAGACACACACACACACAGACACACACACACATACATACAAATAAATAATATAAAAAATACATCTTATAAAAAAGAACACCAAATGCTGTGTGCTGAGAGCATATCTCATACACTGCAGGTATTAGAAACACATTGCTATTAACACTACGGAAACAGTTAGGTGTTAAAGACCAAGGCTGAACTGTCCACAACCTCAGTGTTTCAGCATCAGTGATTGTACTTCTAAGCACATACACGGCAGAAATCCATGCATAATATACCAAGTGACAGAAGCATGGATACATGAGGAACATATTTTTATAATAGCCCTTAACTGTAAAACAATCCAAGTAACCAGTTTTAATATGACAGATAAATAAATGTTGATGCAGTTCTAGAATCCGCATATAACAAAGAAAATGAACAAAATAGTTATAAGAGTAAGAGGAATAAAATCTCAAGAACACAATCAAATGAAGCCAGGCAAAATATTATGTACAATGTGACCCCATTTATATAGAGTTCACAAATAGGTAAGACTAATCCATAGTGTTTAATAGATCAAAACTCTTGAGTAAATTACTGAAAAGCCTAGAAGGTGATGAGATGCCACAAAATACGCAGGCTATTGCCACAACCCTTGATTGCCTCCAAGAGTTTGAAGGTAAGCCCCTATTGCTGAAGACAAGACATACTTTGGACACAGGAGTTGGAGCAGTAGAGCTGGAACTACCTAGAAGTCACCTCCATGAAGGCTAACTCTCACAGTATTGGAGAACATTATGTAAGCTGCTAAAGGAGAATATCATCAATGATCCAACACTAGTTTTAAGGCCTAATAACCCCAACAATGACTGGCATAGCAAACTATATTGGGCAGTAGTGGTACTTTTATCTTGGGGGTAATCAACAGCTACTTAATTGGACTTAAAGCCCACTCAGTGGGAGGGAACTCATGTCTGGCACTGTAAACATAGCCAAATACACATGGCTGGACAGGTCAGAGATCTTAGAGAAAACCTCAAGGCTGTCACATCCTTAAACAAATGTAATTTCTTCGTATGTGCAAATATGGATCCTTCTATTTACAGACAAGTATGCTAGTCACAATGCTTCAAAGAAGCTTTTGCAGCAGACCAAAATTTTTACAAAGTTCCACAACTGGTCAAACATAGAGGTTAAGTGTCTATGAAATGCCCAACCCTAAGTGACACATCTACAATGCAACCACTATACCGAAGGCTTACAGAACCTAGTGGAACAAGGGGTAGAGAAAATACTAGTGCATCTTTCAACTCTCATCAATGAAGCTCCCTTATGTAACAGAAGGAAATGAACACAAAGGGCCACAAATGGTGAAAGCATAGAGTAAGAGTTTGCAGAGTGTGTGTCCTTGGAGAGGACTCCCATATTGAACTGCACTCACCTAGGGTTCAGGAACCATTACGAAAGAGGGGGCAGAGAAAGACTGTAAGAGCCATGGAGGAGGTGCATGACCACAGGGATACAGAGTCCTACAGGCTCCTGGGACCCTTGTTCACATGAACCTACAGAAATGGAGTCAGCATTTACAAGACCCATGCAAACACAAGCAGACAAAACCCCAGCATAGAACTGTGAAAATGGGTAACATGTCCCAAGCTTAGCTGAAGAACTATTGGGCAGCTGATTACTGCTGGGTGAGGAAGTGCTGATCTTCTTTAAGGGAGTGACTCTAGATAGGCTAACTAGACCCCAGTGGAAGAACTTGCACTGAGTGGAATCTGGGAACATTATCTTGACTTGATAGACCTTAACACAAATGACAGAATGCAAGAAATTCAGTGGGGGTCTATGGGAGGGTGCCGATGTAGAAGGGGGTATAAAGATGATTAAGATGTTGTGTATGAGATACACAAAAATTTAATAATTTTTTTTAAAAAAGAAAGTGATTATCTTTGAGAAGAGTGAAAATGAAAATGATAAGCAAAAGGCTTTGGAGTGGGGGCTTTGATGTGCAATAAGTACATTAAGTACATGAGTTTGTTAAGCTTTGCATTTGAACGCATTTTTGTGATGCAGATTACATTCTACCATTAAAAAGTTTCAAAATGTCAACACTAGTCAATTGCTCTATGCAGCCTCATGCCTAGTTCATTCTCTGAGGTAGCTCAACAGAGATCCCTGCTTCAGGTGCTCTGGTTTAAACTCTAGCTCTTCCTAGAAGTGTTACGGTTTCATTTCTGTTGCTGAAAAAGGCCCTGACCAAAAGCAAGTAAAGGGAGGTAAGGGTTTAGTTCAGCCTACAATTCTATATCACAGCTCATCTTTGAGGGAAGTCAAGGCAGGAACTTAAAAGTAGGTCTGCTTGTTGTTCACATAATATTAATTCCAACCGAGAAACTCGTACCATAACCAAAGTCCAGCAGGAACCATGGAGGATGCTGCTTGCTAGTTGGAAGGCTAACTTAGAATCAGCTGGCTTTCTTACACCGTTCAGGACCACCTTACTAAGGAATAGTGCTACCCACAGTAGACTGGGCCCTCCTATATCAATTAATAATCAAAGCAGTCTCCCACAGACATGCTCACAGACCACTGTGATCTAGGAAATTCCTCAATTTAGATTCTCTTCATTGACAGTTCAGAAGCATGGCCAAAAATTCCATAAAGTCATTCTTTTTCATCCTCTTTTGTGTCATTGAGATGGGAAACTGTATACATACATACATACATACATACATACATATATACATACATACATACACACATAGACACACACACACACACAAACATGAAAGACTTGTAAAAATTCAGCTAAAGTCAAGGAAAGAAATGAGTGTCATAGTTTTATTTTTCTTTTTTATAATGGATTTTTGGACCAGTCTTTTGAAAATTTGAAACAAAGATGAATTTTGCTTTGGTTTCTCAAATAAACATCTTTTGTATATTTTCTTTTGCAAAAACTACTCAATCATCTATATAGGGAAAGAAAAGTAGACCTAAAATTCTGCGTATTAATTCCTTAAACACTGACTGCTTAATGTCCTTACTGAGTGCCAGGCATTATATTTGAGGCTGAAGACAGAGTGATCCACAGACAAGGTCCCTGCCCTCATCAAACTCACAGGTCAGTCAGTTCTCAACTGTAAACTGAGGCAAGCTACGTAAATACTATGTATTAGCCACTTTGCTGCTGCTGTGATAAAACACAGTGGCTAGAAGTGACTTATAGAGGGTTTATTTTGGGTCTTGGTTTCAGAGGAATAAAAGTCTGTCATGATGGGACGGCAGGGTGGCAGGCTACAGGCAGGAGTAGGAGACTGAGAGCTGACATCTTGAACTGCAAACATGAAATGGAGAGGGAAAACTAGAAGTGGGGTAAAGGATATGAACTCTCAAAGCCTGTCACCAGTGACATACTTCCTCTAACAAAGCTACGTCTCCTAAAGATTCTATGACCAGCCAAACAGTGCCCCCAACTGGGAACAAAATGCTCAATGCATGAGCCTATGGGGGACATTTCTCATTCAAACAAACACTGTAGATCTCAGTTTCCTCATTCCCACCTGAGATCACAAATTCTGTTCCATTAAATAGGATTTGTGAGATAAGGAGCAGGACATATATTTGTGAAGAGTAGGACAGAGTGCTATGCTAAAAAAACTTAGGTCTCTTAAGTGTCAGATATTATTAGGATATTAATGTTATTAGGAACTATTCTTTGTGAAATGTTCATATTTACATCCTTTGGCACTAAAATGTGCACCTAGGTACATTAGATACTAAAGTTAGTTAACTTTTAAAAGCAAAGAACATCTTTAATTCTAATGAAGTGTTACTTAGACTTAAGAGCAGCTTTGAAAAACTTCCTTGACCTAGGAGACCAGCATTTTTCTTCTCACTACAATATACACAAACCATAGAGTATATATTAATGACCTGTGGGTGCAGTATACAGTTATACAGCTTTATTTGATTACAAATTATTCATTCTTTTTTAAAATTAAAACATTCAAAATGGCTGGAGAGATGCCTTAACATTTTAGAGAACTTGCGCAATCATGAAGATGAGAACTTGGATTCTAGCACTCATATAACAAGCTGAGTGTGCCTTGCATGAATACTGGCCCAGATCCAACTGTGTGCGTGAATGTGGGGGCTGTAGAGATAGGAGAATCACTGAGGCTTGCTAGCTTCCAGGTCAGCTGAAAAAATTTGAGACCCAGGTTCATGGAGAGATCTTGCCTCAAAGGAATAGGCAGAGTGACAGAGGAGGACACCCAATGCCCCTTTTTTGTCCCTATGTGCATATCTGCACATACATGTACACTTATACACACATACATTTGCATGTACACTCTTATAGATGGAAATACACAAGTGTTTTAAAAATCAGAAATATGCTGAAGTGTGAAGTTCTTGTGATTTTAAAGATGAAACACAACTGTGAGACATTTCAAATTTGTGATATAGCCCACTGTAAACTAAGCCCTCAGGACTTTGGGGACCATCAATCATTTGTACTTTTCTACTGTTACATGTCTTTTGGTGAAACATTTTTAAGGAAGATCAGATAAATGATCAAAAAGCACAGTCTTGCCTGGTGTAGATTAACCAAGAAACACAGGAAGGCTTTCCTTCATGAACACCAATGTTTTGGTTCTCCTGCTGTGTTGAGTATTTGTTTTTGATGTTTCCAGTAGGAAACAGTAACGCCTTGCTGGTGGAATTGCTCCTAGTCAGCTGGTCTGGCCAGCCATACAATACCCAAGCTACAAAGCAGTAGTTCCCAGCAATGCTGCCATCCCATGCTCCTACTTACTAAGTACCGTCACGATGAGCTCCTAATTCTAAGAAGGGAATTTTTTGCTTTTCAAGCTTGATGAAGATGACAGTTTTGTTTGTTAGCAACTAGACTAGTAAATTCAGGACAAATCATCTAAACTTTCAAGTGGGAAACTCCTGCCACATCTTGAAAAAGTCTAAAGCTGCTTCTCAAGTGACTTCTTGTTTCACATAGGGCCATCAGATAAACTTACAAATTGACCCAGGAGTGAACTCTGCACTAACAACCTGCCGAGCAGCCCTGCTCCACTGTTTTAGGAGAGCCAGATGTGAACTTTGTTCCTTTGTGCAGTGGCACCCATCTGCTGTTGAGCATGTGATATATGCAGAGGCATGATTTTAAACTGAGCATGTTCAATAATGTGTCTACTTCTACATGCAAAGATGAGCTGGTCCTGCATGAATATGAGTTTCTCCAACTTTATCCCTTGCTTTCTTACTTTGGACAGATAATGGTTTTGAAATTATCACCTGTACTCTTCTTACTTGATGCAACTAACAAAACTCTCTTCACTTTCTTAATCTGGTTTTCTTGCTGGCTTTATGCTCCCAAATAGGAAAGCCCATTGCTTCTGGTTATAAAATGTCTTATGTTCTGCATGCTGCCTACAAAATTGTTGGGTAATTCTCTAACCCTCTCTAACCAGCACATATCCAGTTTGTATCCTCCACAAGCATTTAAAGGAGTTCTAGGTAATAAAGGGATTCAATAAATAAGTCTGATTTAAGCTTGTCTCTGGTCTTGAATATGAGAGTCTTAACTAGGCCCAGGACTCAGACTTATTAAGAATTCAAAACTGAGATCAGAAAATGAGTAAATATCTTAAGGCGATAAGATATTGGCTGTCTAGTCATCACCAGTCAATACAAAATAGAACAAAAATAGAAGACTAGAGAAGATACAAGGTGTTCAGAGGAGTCAAAAACAAAGAGGAAAGATTCACTTGTTGCCATTTCCTTTTCCTAGCAGTTGGGCCTGTGAGAGGCCCACTTTATCCTTTTGCTAGACTTGTGTATTACATCAAAGACAGTAAAGGGCCAGCAGAAATGAGCCAGAGAGGCAAGGAAGAGTGAGTTGCTGAGCATTAAATGTTGAAAGATGCTAACCTAGAACTGGTTACCAAGCTAGGGGGAGCCTAGCACGTAGAAGGTACCACTTCCACAGGTCAGCAGGAAAGCATGCTGCTTGACTCTAAAGTTCCCATTAGGGTTGTCTAAGAATAGACTTCACAGCTCTCCAAAACTCAGAATTTGGATGACATCTGTGATAGAATTTGGCAACTGAGAAAGAGCTATTTATACCCAAGAATGCCTTTATGTCTTCTGTTATCATTCTTTCCCTCTGTGCCTCCTGAAATCCTTCTGCCAAAATCTCTGTTAAAACAGCCTTTAAGGATCCAGAGCCAAAAGAGAGAGTTGTAGAATAAGAAAAGATCAGCACGTATTGTGTTCTACACTTCTTTGAGCAGAAGAGTGGGAACTGAGGTGGGCAGAGAGGAGAGAGTTTAACTGTCAGGGAGACGGGAGTTTTGATTTAAATTAGACCAGGCTTTTTAATATCTATGCATGAGAAAACTGACAGGGCTCAAGAGCAGAGGAGAGAGATTCAGTTATTGAATGCAATAATTGAAAAGTTCAAGATAATTCCTGACTAAATCCTAATAAATTCAATTCATCCTACAAATGAGTTATAGACAGTTGTTCTACAATATTATAATCCTTTGGTGACTCATCAGTCACATTTCCAGAGAAATAGATTAAATATTTCTTAGATTCTAAAATCAGAGCACAAGACCTTCTTGAATCTGACAAGTAAAGGTCTTCATAGACTTTATGAAGGACAAATAGCAGCCCAAAAATGACAAGAACATTTTAAGAGGAAGATCAAATCCTGTCTCTCTTGTTTTTAGAAAATGAATATCAAGGCTGAGGAGAGGGCTATATGGATAAAGTGGTTGCTGCACAAATGTGAGGACCTGAGGCATGGTTGCCTGCACAGTAACTTCAGCGCTGGGAGAACAGTCAGGAGGATATCTGCGGAGATTGATGGTTTCCAGCCTAACCAAATGGTGAGCTTTGAGTTTAGTGAGAAATCCTATCTTCATAAATAAGGTAGAGAGCAATAGAAGATGACACTTAACATGTATCTCTAGACTCTATACATGCACACACACACACACACACACAAATTTAAAATGGGTGTTGGAGAGGTGGATCGGGGGTTAAGAGCATGTATTGCTCTCACAGAGAACCTGGGTTCACTTCCAAAGCCCCACATCAGGATATTCATAGTCTCCTGTAGCTCCAGTTCCAGGAGGATTCAATGGCCTCTTCTGGTCTCTGCAGATACCAGACACATACACGGTACACATATATACATTCAGTCACTCATACATACACATAAAATTCTTTTCAAAATGTGAAAGGAAAATTGAAAACCAGAAAAATCATATAAATAAAAATAATCTGACTTTAGATAAAGGTTAAAGACCGAGTTTTTGTTACTTATAATAATGTAGGCAGGCTCTAAACTGATCTGTAAGCAGGCACAACCAGACTGCAAAATGGAATAGTTTGACTGTCGCACAATTACATGCAACAATATGAATGACTTTCATTGTAATAAATATAGCCTGAAAGAAATCAGGCATGAGAATGTGTGTAATGTAATTTAGTAAAATATAAAGTACATAAACTGAGAAACTAGATTGATGTACATCAGGGGTGGGGACCCAGGGTGGGAGCAGTGGTTGTGAGGGGCTATGAAAAGCTCTGAGGGGCATGCAACAGGCTGCTATTTGATCTACAGTCATGGGTTTGTGAAAACCCAAGTAGTACATTTACCATTTGCCTACTTTTATATACATATGTTGTGATTCAAAAAACACTGCAAAAATCTTATGCTCCCCCAATAAATCAAGTGTTAAAAGCTCCAATAAGGCTTAATATGATGGCAGGCAGCAGTGACTATAAATGCAAGGGAAGGGACTGAGTTCTGTGGATATGCTCACTTTGTGAATTCTAATTGAAATATACACTGAACTGCAGTTTTGTGTGTAATTTTATTTATTTAAATGTATGCTATAATGTATAATCTATCGCAAAAAATGTTAAAATAGTGGTGTGCTTTATTATGAAACCCTAAACTTATATTCCAAAGAACTCCAAACAAAAAGCTACCTAGGGGAACTTTTTTTTTTAATTAGAAGAAGCATTTCATTACAACAGCATTAACC
>NW_008356458.1:1750960-1751487 GCF_000622305.1 Nannospalax galili
AGGGAGGAAATGAGTCCTCTGTGTTGACCCTCCTCTTTATAGACTGGACACTGGTTCAAGTCCATCTGGTGGGGTCTCCTTGGTCTCCTTGATCAAGAGGTCAGATGACCCACCACCATTACAGGACGTTTTGCGAGATGCTCATACTCCCTGGGAACTAATCGACCTAGGAGGGAGAGGAGCAAAAAGTGTCCTTTGTGTCCCTCTGATCCAATTAATATAGATCTCAAGGTATGTCTGTTAAACATCCAAGAAGGTTAGCTCCACCATTCTGGCATTTTTAATTACTGTGTGTCATGCAGATAAATCTTGGGTAATGACCAGTTGGTCTCAAGTAAACCTTATGTAGGGATATTTTTCTTGATCTGTTATGTGTAATTTGTCAGCAGATTGTAGGAATAGTATGGTTCCCTCTGGTTTTCATGACTAGCTAGGCATTGTTTCTCTCTTGTATCAACTCACCCCTCTATCATGGTTTTCCACTTAAGGTGCCCCCATTTACCCCCTTTCTCCCTTAATAACACCCT
>NW_008356458.1:1752367-1809030 GCF_000622305.1 Nannospalax galili
GATGTATCACTGGTGAAGATTTTCTCCCATTCTGTGGGTTTTCTGTTTCTTTCCTTGGTTGTCTCCTTTGATGTACTAGGGGAACTTTTAAAAAATTAATAATTGAATAAAATTCCCCCAGCTAGCCTTTTGTAAGATTAAACATGTCAGCAATAATCAAATATTTATTGATCAGACTTCCACCTCTCTTGATTCACAAAATGCTTCATTGGATATCTTCTTGTGATAGTTTGGATGTTAAAATTGTCATTTCATTCAGGTTGGTGACAGCTGTATCTCACTTTGTGCATATTTAAACACCTGGAGTCCTTATATGGCTATGGTAATGTGGCTCCTAGGTTCCTTGCAAACCTGCAAAGTATACTAAGATGGAGATTCAAGCTTAGTATCTCAGAAGGCTTCCACCTATGCAGACTCACTGTGGGAGACCTTAATTCACAGCCCTTAAAAAACAGGCAAGAACTTGGAACAAAAGATGGTTCATCGACGTGACAATTGGGGCAGTTTTAATATTCTTGTATTAAAGACCGCAGAGTTTAATCTACTAGATACATAGACATAAAGAAGTCTGGGAGAGTCATTTTATCAGATAACTAATAAGATTTGGTAAATGGAGTCATTTGACCAGATAACTACATACATGATTAAACCTGTCAATGAAATTTATATGTTATTATTGGGTAGTCATCATTTTAATTATGCTATCTTTTTAATGAGGAAGGTAGGGGAATTATATAATTCAGAATAAAAGAGAGGCTTTTACAAATATATAGAGAAAAGATAAACACTGCATGGATCTTATTAACTTTTCCATCTGCAAAGCTAAAACTGTTTAATGTGTTACACTGGAAATCAGAAACCACCAAATACTCATGGACAGTGTTGAGTGTTGGGCTCTATTTCATTTGCAATTATATTTTCAGTGTATAGTGGTACACTGGAAAATTGAAAGATTACTCTTAATTATTAAGCAGTTAATGCAGAGGGAGTACCATAGAACAAATAAGAAAAGGAAAACTCCTTTGATTTCTGCCTTAAAAATATGTATATGGCAAGAGGTTGATATCCACCACCTATACTGAGTCTACAGGAATAATACCAGAGATGGAGATGCATAAACAGAGGCGGCTATTTCCCCTACCATCTCCATCTTGCATTTTCTTTTTACATAAAAAAATGTAACAATAGTGTATATCCTACCCTAAAGAACAGTTCCTTCAAGATCGCTCCTAAGGTTTATGGTAAGAAAATCAGCCAACCTTCAGAGTATATTATAAGGAAGAATTTTATTGTGATGGCACATAAAGGGAGAAAAATCCCACTTTCATATGTTTTCAGAGCTCTGAGTGCCAGAGGAAGCCACAGTTCAAACAGTTACCACGTCTATTACCAGAAAAGTCAGTGAGACTTGAAACAAGGAGGAACCCCATTTGCCTGGGCAAAGAGCCCAGGAAGGAAGCAATTGCCAGTTGAGACGCAGCTGCAGATAGAGGCTGATCAAATCCAAAGATCAAATGCTTATTTCATTTTGATAAAAATCATTAAATCATGAATCAAGTTAGCTGCGGCTGCTGCACACTCAGGAAATGACTGTGTATACTGCACCTTAATACATGAGATGGTGAAAGTGGCTTTCATTATGAAACTACCAGACAGACACAATGTATCAAAACGCAAGGGGTCATGATGCACATTTTATTTAGCCACCATGACAGTATTCCGTGTTTGAGCTCCTTACAGAAGATTTCAAAACAAACTCAAGTTTCAGAAAACAGATTCTGAAATGAGAGGTTTCATACCAATTTTCAGAATATAATATTGTGTTTTCATTCACATTGTATTTTTCAGGCCTTATTCATATTGTACTGGCTACATAACGCTTAAAAGATATTGTAAACTCTCTGGTACTAGTAACATTGGAAATTGAGGAGGAACTACTTTTTCCCTTTATATATACATATATATAGTGCATTTCATACAATACATCTTAATCATATTTAGACCTTCTTCCTTATCTGAACCCTGCCCCCATAGCTCACCCACCAGATTTCATGCAGTCTGTGATTAATGTGAAAGCCTATTGAGCTAAGTTTGTATGCCCAGATGTCCCTTGGTGTGAGCTCATTCACTGGAGCCTGTTCACCCTGTCTAGTATCACTCCCTTAAAGAAGATCAACTCTCCCAACTCAGATCAGCTGCCAATAGTTCTTCCACTAAGTGTGAGGCCTCCTGCCCTTTTCCCCAGTTCTATGCTAAGTTTTTGTCTGTTTTAAGCTTGCATGGGTCTCATGCATGCTGTCACCATTGCTGTAACTTCATATGAGCATTTGCAAGAAGTGTGGAAAACTCTGTTTCCTTATGATCATGCATCACCCCTGGCTTTTACAATCTCTCTGCCTCCTCTTCAGTAATGGCCCCTGAGCCCTGGGTGGGTGAGGTATAATATAGGAGCCTTACTGAGGACACACACTCAGCAGACCCTTATTCTCTACACTTGGTCAGTTGTGGCCTTCTGAGTTAATCACCTTCTGTTGCATGAGGAAGCTTCACTGGTGAGAGCTGAGAGATGCATTAGTGGTCTCTTTACCCCTGTTCCACTACATTCTGTGAATCTTAGATGTAGTGGTTCCCTAGATAGACGTAATTTCTTACTGTATGCTGAATATGGATCCTTGTTTTTACAGGCAGGTATACCTTTTACCACTCATCAAAGAAGCTTCTTTATGCAAGAGATAGAGACTTACAGAGCTTCACAATTGGTCAGACCCAGAGAACCAATGTCTGTGAGATGCCCAGCCCTAAGTGATACATCTACAATGGAGCTACTTTTTAAACTTGAGAATATTTTCTTCATTATCAAAAATATTCATAAAATGGAGGTTGAAGAGATGACACAGTAAACTGTTTGCTATGGAAGAATCAGGGTCCAGCACCCATGTAAAAGGCAGGAATGGCATGTATCTGTAATCCCAGCACTGGGGAGCTGAAGAAAGGAGGATCCATGGAAGTCATTGGCTAGGTACCCGACTGAATAATGTGTTCCATGCTGAATAAGAGACCCTGTCTCAAAAATAAAGTGGAAACAATTGAAGATTTGTAATGCACCCAAAGACACATGCACATACCCACATGAACACATACTTTTACACTACACACCAAAACCATTCATAAAATGTCATTAAAACCAAGATATATGTAACAGTCTGAGTTCTAGAAAATAGCTGAAAAACAATTCCTTATTTTAAATTTACCAAACAGGAACTAGATGGAAAGTTTGGAGTTGCCACATACATCTGTGTGCATGCACATGCATACATGCAGTGAACTGGTTCTAGCTTGGGTCTTGCTATCAGCCTTAATGTCAATATATAGATGATTTCCAAAGTTACTGAGTCTTCTAATAATACTACATTTTATATCTCTTTTCTAGTATCTTGAAGATGCTTCTAACAAAACCAAACCCAATTCTTTCTTCATTCATTTAATGCTCTCTTATCCCCTAGACCTCAGTCTAACAGAGCTCGCCCCAACTTTATGAAATAGTTGTATTTCTTTACTCTACCCTGCCCCATCACTGTAAAATACTGCCTTCACTTCACTTGTTGAGCTATAAGTTTAGATTTACTTGTGCCATCATTTTATTTGCATTAGACTCTCCTATGAAATGGGCATAGGATCATGCACAATTAATGTTTGTTAAGTGAACAAGAGAATGAGTGAATGGAGTGATTTCATCAATGAATTTTATTGTCATTTACCCTGTGATAAATACCCAGCTGAGGTCGCTTGTAAATGGTTGCTATGTTAGTCATGAAAATGCACCTTTTGACATGGGTAGAGGATGGTATTAACAAGAATACTGGTCCTTTATGGAAGATTTAACAATGTGCCTTTGTCCAACTTTATATCTCCAAAAACATTAGTTCATTTTTCTAGTCAACATGTCACACATTTATATGATGTGATATTGAATTAGACAAGACCTGTTTGCCTTCTAGACAGGCCAAAGAGAACTGTGCATTTAATGAGATAAGATGGTCTTATCTTCTGCCTCATTCCTAATAAGAATGTGATAAACATGAGCTGTCAGTTTTGTCAAGAACCCTTTCACTGTCCCTTCCTCTCCAAGGGGTCTTCCCATTTTAAATGGTGGAATTAGGTTAAAAAATGGGCTTTACCCATTGTCTGGCTTCCAGAAAATATTCTCTGTCCATATTTGATGGAGGACCTGACTTTGCTAAACATCAGCTGATGTTAAGAAATGTCTTCCTGGTTTTGGCAAGCAGCTTTGTTATTTCATTGAATCATTGATCAAACATAGTCTAGGGAAGCACAGGATTTTTTTTTTTAGAGCTAACTGTTAGCTGAGATGATAAAAATTTATGGCTATATCCAGCAGATAATGATCATCTGGACAGAGAAGAGAGTCTTGTTAGGGTTCACCTTGGTAGAGAAAAGTTTTTCTGTGATTAAACCCTGACTTGTGAAAAGTCCCACGCTGTCTTTGGAAGACTTTGTCACTAGAGAATGTTTCCAAATGCAGCTCTCTGTGTAAAAACATCAGTTCCCAGTCTTAATTATTAAAATGGGCTTCTAATTTTGTCATCTATTTCAGTAATGTCAGAAGAGATGTTGGAGTTGAGATAAAAGCATCAAAATGATCATTATTTCAAACAAAAGAATCTCAGTGAAAATGTTTTAGCCTTTAAATGCTTTCCCAACCCTCTGCTTTTGGGATATCCTTCTCAGCAGGTGGACACAATCAAACTCAGGGTGTGGAGCTGCCAAGCAGAAAGAAAAGATTTTCTCCTTCCATTCGCGTGTGGAATATGAAGGCCCTACTTACACCAGGTCTTCCAAAAATCTGAAGAGAATGAACTCAGTTACATTACTTGACTCTTCTAATTGAAGAAGATGGTGACTATGAACACACAGAAGGAAGACAGTTGGGTTTGAAAAGTCAAAAGAGAGTCATTTGTTTAAGGTTATTGCTCTTTACTAAAAATAGTATGCTAATATTGATCAAATCTTCAAATAATTAAGAATTATTACTATGAATAGCAAAATATAGGAGGTTATTTTTCTTACATTTTTTCAACCACTAAAAATATTTATCACTTTATTTTATTTTATGTACATGAATGTATTATCTGCATGTATGTAAGTGCACCCATGTCATGCAATGCCTACAGAGGTCAGAAGAGGGCACTGGATCTCCTGGAACTGGAGTTACAGGCAGATGTTAGCTGTCATGTGGGTGCTGGGAATTCAACCTGGGTCCTCTGCAAGAGCAGCCAGTGCTCTTAACCACTGAGCCATCTTTCTAGTCCCTTTAAATATTTTATTTATTATTTCTATTTTATATGTATGAGTGTATTGCCTGCACATGTGTAAATATACTCATGTCATGTGATACCTATGGAGAACAGAAGAGGGAATTGGATCCCTTGGAAATGGAGTTGCTGACAGTTGTTAGCTGATGTTAGCTACCCTGGGCCCTCTGCAAAGCAGCCAATGCTCTTAACCACTAAGCCATCTCTCTGGCATCTTTCTCCTTTCTTAATTTACTAATCTAGGACACAGAAAAATATTAGACAAGTAGGAAGACTTGGGGGCAAGCCCAGCAACTAAATAATAATAGGATTCACACCTGCAGACTAACTTTTCACTCTTTCACGGAGTAGGATAGCACAAAGTTTGAAGTTACTACAGTCTCTCTGAAATAATGACCGGAATCTTTGTTAAGAATGATCTCCAGACTTGCTTTCTAGTCAATAATATGTCTTTCTTTTTCAAACATTTTAGAATTTTACATTGTATTTTCATTTAAAAAATCAGGGACTATGGATTTAACTCAAGTAGTACTTCCTTTTCAAGCATGAGGAACTGAATTCTATCTCCAGAACTTGAGTACAAAACAAAAAACATAGAAGCAAACAGATGTGCATGGCACCTGCTTATAATTTCAGGGCTGGGGAGGAAGAGACAGATAAATCCTTTAGGCTCACTGACCAGACAGTCTAGTCTAGATGGATAGTTCTAGGCCAATGAGAGGCCCTGCTTTAAAAATCAGGCGTGGTGGTGCATGTCTTTTTTTATTTTTATTTTTTAGATGAAATCACAGGTGATTTTTATTTACATTTCCAATTCCAAGCATTCATCATTTTTTTTGACTTTTACAAAAACTTTATTGAGAATTTCATACACACATATAAGGTGTTTTGATCAAATCCATGCCCACTTCCTCCCCTCCAACATTCCCCTCTCTGACGAGGTAACCCTAAAATCTTTTAAGGATTAGAAACAAGCTCCCAAATACTTTTGACATTTTTGGCCTTGGAACAGAGTATGTTGCTAACAGACCCAAGGACATTTCAATTTTAGCCAAGAAACCGGCTACATTTCTTTAGGGTCTTTTTCGCCTAACTGCCTAGCCAATCCCTACCTCCTATTCTTATCACACCATCCTCTGAAGGGGTTACCCAAGTTGCCAATAGGGAATCAGGACTCAGACTGCTCTGGTTTATTCCATGCTGAATAGGGATGCAGGGTGAGGCAATTGGAGTACCCCTTCAGTGGGTCTATCTAAAAGACCCCCAAATTGCATAACTCTTGTCTCTAAGGGGAAAAGAAAGTCCTTGAATCATAAATAAGAGATGTGAAGGAGAAGTAAAGGCAAGAGTAATTAGCATTACAAGTTCTAGACAAGGAACTAGAAAAAAGAATGGGGCAGTTTTCAAATGTTCATTGAGAGTCCACTGGAGTTTCTTGACAAGGGCTTCCAAAAGCAACCCTCTATTGGGTTCTTCCTCATTTTTCTTTTGTCTTCCAAGGCTGTACTACTTGGCTGGGATGAGTGGCTGGATACTGTAAGGGTCCAGTGACCCTGCTTGGCACTCCTTTAATGAATGGGCACAACCATCAACAAGCCCAATTGTGAGTATGTTTAGTGATCAGGCTCAGTGGAAGTTGTGATGATGGTAGTTATTTCATGCAGAAGAGACTGCTGCATAGCATCATCTTATTAAAAGGACCTGTAATTTAAAGGGATTTGGTGCTAGGAGCCACATATGAGGGAGAACATGCCTTGTTTGTTTTTCTGAGTCTGTGTTACTTCACTTAGTATAACAGTTTCTAGATCCATCCATTTACCTGCAAATTTCATTATTTCATCTTTCTTTACTGCTGAATAAAACTCCATTGTGTAAATATACCACATTTTTGTTAACCTCTCATTAGTTAAGGGGCACTTAGGTTGCTTCCATCTCTTAGCTATTGTGAAAAGAGCAGCAACAAACATGGTTGTACAAGTGTTTCTACAGTAGGATGAGTCCTTTGGGTATATGCCAAGTAGTGGTATAACTGGGTCATATGGTAGGTTCATTTTTAGTTATTTAAGAGTTCTCCACACTGTTTTTCATAGAGGCTACATGATTTTGCAATCATGTTTTTAATCCCAGAATCAGAGGCAGCAGGTGGAGCTTTGTGAGATCGAGACCAGCCTGGTCTATAGAGCAAGTTCCAGACCAGCTGGGGCAATGAGACACTGTCTCAAAAGAACAAAAAAGAAAAAAATAGGAAACAAAAAACCATGGTGGAGAGCAGTAGAGGGACAATACCTATATTTGTCCTCCAGACTCCACATATTCACATACACCTACATGTGCACCCCAACACACATATGCACCTGCAATCACGAACACACACACACACACACACACACACACACACACACACACCCCACACACACACCAATGAAATTCTGAAGAGAGTGTGTGAGTTTTAACAGGGATGTGTTGCTATGACTGAAGCATATTTTTACTTCTACCCTTTTTATGTTCAAGTGGGTATTATGTAGACATAAAAAGTGTGCACTGCTGATTTCACAGCTTTTGTATGTTACCATGTCTTTTATTCATTCACTAGATTCGAAAACATAGATCAGTGTCCTGGTTTGTTTCTCCACTCTGACCAATACCAACTTGGGGAGGAAAGGGTTTATTTAGCTTACATATTCCAGGTCACAGTTCATCTGGGAGCCCAAGGTAGGAACTCAGGGCAGGAACCTGGAGGCAGGAGCTGGAGCACAGGCCATGGAGAAATGCTGCTTACTGGCTTGCTCCTCTGTCCCCTACTCAGCCTGCTTTCATATGCAACACAGGCCCACCTGCCCAGGGATGGCACCACCCACAGTGGGCTGGGCCCTCCCACGTCACTTAACAATCAAGAAGGTGACCCATGGACATGGCCACAGGCCAGTCCAATGAAGGAAATTCCCCAATTAAGGCTCCCTCAACCCAGGTGTGTCAAGTTGACACCAAATCTATCCAGCACAACCAGTAAAGACTTAATTAATGGCTCTTTTATTTGGAACAAAGTCAACTCTCAGGAAAATGAAAAGAAATCCCATTTAACTATTTGTTCAATGTAGACATTGAAATGCAATGAAAGACTATTTAGAAAGTAATGAAAACAAAAAAAAGATAAAAGCTACAACAACTAATAAAACTATGTATAGAGGGGGAAAAAATCACAGACAATGACAGTATCATATCACATAACAGAAAGAAATGGACCAGGTTTCTAAGCATTAAAAAACTACGGATCGGAGTGCAACTGACCATGACTAGTAATAATCAGATACATTCAGATTAGAGATGCATGTGCCAACATCTAAATGTTATTAGCAAAAATAATGAGTATTTCTGTAAGAAACAGTATATTTAAAAATGAAATGGAGATCTTTTTTAAAGGTTAAAATCTCATTCAATTTTATGTCTTACAGGGCACATAATGAGTTCAATATTGTATAACTGTGTTAATTCAACTGTGAAATCTATAGAAAAGGAGTCCCAGAAAATTGTCAGTTCAATGCAAGTTTAAAACGTATTCTGGGTATTCTAGTATGAATCAGGACCCCTCAACCATAGGACTTTGTCTATGCACTTGAATTTCTCCCTGGCCATCCTTCTCAAATCACTTCTCATCCCACTTTAGTGGTGACAGTGTAAGCACTGTCAGGGCCTATAAGAGTAAACCATGGGTATGTGGTATGATTGAGGAATGTGGGCAGCATTGAATTATGGTCAGGGAATACCCCTGTGTCCTTAGAGAAAGGGCGACTGAGAAGAATGGCATCAGATAGTAATTTGAGACAGACTTCTTCTGAAGAGGAAGGATAGCATAATTAGTCCTATCAGACAGCTGACTCCCATGCATTTTAGATATGTGCAAGTCATGACAGAGACTCATCTGAGATTTTGGGGAAGTGGGGCTTGTAGTCTCCTGAAAAAATACTCTCAGGCCCTCCAAAGCACCCGAGTACTCCAAAGGTTCATAGGTATGGTTGGTCTGAGCAACAAGTTGGGATTCTGTAGTCTCTCAAAGCTGTTCCAGCATGTTCCAGGGTTTGACACTGGTATGGTAGATCCAGGAGTCCAATATTGCTACTCAAAGTGTTTTCTGTTGTGCATGAGAATGTCTCAAGCCAGCCAGTGAAGCTGTCCACTAGGACCAGAAAGCATTTAGAGTTGGGGCCTCCAGGCAAATGAATAAAGTCTAGTTTCCAGTCCTCTACTGGATATGTCCCCTGTCTCTGGATTCCAGGGCACTGTAAGCACCTATTAGAGGGGCTGGGGTTTTTTTTTTTGTTTGTTTGTTTCATTTTGTTTTACATATTTCAATTCCTGAATTATTTGTTGGATTGTTTTACCAAGGCCTTATCTTTGAACATCATTTTGTATTTCATATATATGTATTTTCTTATCTTAAATGATATAATTGATGCAAAGTTTTAATTACCTTTCATTGTACATACTTAGGGAGGAAAATTGGATTTTCAGGGGCTAGCCATCATCTCTGAGGATCTAAATGATAATTTTCATTTGTGGCTAAAGATATTCAGGTCTCCTAGTAACCAGTAAGGTTTTCTCCCAGTGACAGACAGGTACGTTCTATGTGTTCCAGGGCCACCCATTTGGCCTCTGAATCTCTCCCCCTATTACCTCTAGCTATTGGGTACATCTCCCTTCTCATGGTGGGGCAGTGAAATATCACTATTTGGGAGTGCAACAAGAGAGCATCCAAGAGTTTGAGCATTTCCCTGAGCACAGAGGATGAAAAAGGAATATTTGGAATCAATGTAGATATTTACCTTTATGCTTTTTGATAATTCCAGTGCTCTGGTAAGAGCTATTAATTGTGCTAATTGGGTACTAGCATTCTTGGAATGGGCCTTGAATCAAGTACTCCAGAATCTGAGACCACAGCATATCCTGCATAACATATTCCATCTTTTATGAAGGAGCTTCCATCAGTGTATAATATTAAGAATGTATCCTCCAAAGACTGATCAACTAGATTAGGACAGGTTGCATAATTCTCCATGAGGAATGAAGGGGTTACCCACCTCCTTTTTGGAGGAAGTAGCTGGACTGAGATTCTGGACATTTTAAAGAGTAATCTCAGAGCCTTCAAGTATAAGGGCCTGGTAAGTCTGTTAGCCATAACTTCCCTTTTGAATTATGATGCCCCCCCAATGTCATGGGGCTGTATAAACTGTCAAGGGATCCCCTACAGTAAATTTCTGAGCCTCTGGGATCAGAAGTCCTACAGCTGCCACTGCCCATAGACAACCAGGCCATCCCTTGACCACTTGACCTAATCCTTTGCATAAGTAGCCTACTGGCTGAGTTGATGGCCCTATGAGCTAAGTAGTCATTCTCAAGGTTGTATCCTGTTGTTCAGTAACATATAGTAGACATCTCTTTAGTAGGCAGGCCTAATGCTGGGGCCTTGGTTAGAACACCTTTGGGCTTTTGAAGTCCCCCTTGTGATTATGGGTCCATTCAATATAATTAATGCCCTCTGTCTGTGCCTCCTTAAATGCCCGATAAAGAGGCTTAGCAAATTCTGCATACCCAAGGATCCAGAGTCTACAGAATCAAGTAACTCCCTCAAAAACTCTTAGATGTTTGAGGTTCTTGGGGAGAGGAATAGCTAAGATTGACTGGATCAGTTTGGGTTCCAAAGCCATGGTTCCTTTAGATAAGACCAGACCTAAGTAGGTGACCTTA
Organism: Nannospalax galili; assembly: GCF_000622305.1. Taxonomy (NCBI): domain Eukaryota; kingdom Metazoa; phylum Chordata; class Mammalia; order Rodentia; family Spalacidae; genus Nannospalax; species Nannospalax galili. Next base: position 1,763,443 of record NW_008356458.1, read on the forward strand.
GTCTGAAACAATTGAGCTATCTCTCATGAGACTTTATAGCTCCTGTCATCCAAAATATTAAGGAGGAATTCCGTCCTTCAGAAGATAATTTCCTTAGTTTAACTATATACAGGAGATCATCCATATATTGGATTTTGGTGGGTCCTGGATAGATTCAATCCGTTAGGTTTTGGGCCAGGGCCAGAACAAATTATTGGGGACTATCTCAGAAGTCCTGGGAGAGGACTGCCCATGTGACTTGGCCTGTATTTTGAGTAGGGTCCTCAAATGTAAATAGAGGTTGGAAAACTGGGTGAAGTGAAATGCAGAAAAAGGTATTCTTGAGATCAAGCACTAATAGGTAGTTTTAGGGGGAGTCATAAGGGTATAAAAGTTGTAAGGGTATAAAAATCATAAGGGTATAAAAGTTAGAGTGGGTGGAGAGGACCCGCTGCTTCACTAATCAATCAAAGGTCCTGTACTAATCTCTATTTGTTGGGGCCCCTTTGATCCCTAAGCTGAGGGTATTATAGGGGATAGACCTTTCCATTAAATAACTTTGTCATTTTAGATTACTGATAATGGGGCTTAATTCTTCCCTAGTCTTAGGTTTAAGAGGATACTATTTTTAAAAAGGGAGGTAGGAGGGGCTTTAAGCTGGTTAACCAATGTGTGGCTGTTCTAGCTCTTCTGATGGTGGGCACATCAGTCTATATGGATGGGGAGGTATTGGTTTCTATTAAAGACAGGCAGCAGTTTTGTTCTGTGGGGAGTAACAGCTGTACTTTGAGCTGGGACAGTAAACCTTTCCCCAAAAAGGGACAGGAGCATCAGGCAATATAAAAACAGAGTAACAGAAATGGAGATCTCATGAACAAGAAAGTGGTTGGGTAAAATAACATTCTATGAGCTTGACAGATATGCTCAGAATGGTAGTTAAATTTAGGATTGGTGGCTGAGGGAGGACAGGGTGAGAATCAGGCTCCATTGCCTACGAGGAAGTCAATTTATTGATCCTCTACAAGTAGAACTGACCAAGACTCTGATAAGTGGATAGGCATGGCAGGAACCAATATGGTTAGCCCTGGGACCCATCATGATATTGGAGAGAATGCCCTGGGCCCTGATCAGTTCTCAGGGCATTGACTCCTCTGGGGCTTATGTCTCTGTGGGCATTCCCTTCAGAAGTGACCTTTCTGCCTACAGAGGAAGCACTCTTTTAGACTTGAGTGATCTCCTGGAGGGAGGGTCATTGTTAAGCTGGCCCTCATGGCAGCTGTCCATTCCCTATCTCCATGATGTTTATCTTTTTTCCTTTCTTTTTCTTGTTCCCAAATATAATGAACCAAATTAGCAGCTTGGACTAAATCATCCAAGGCTTTTTTCTCTGATCATCAAATTTTCAAGTTTATTACAAGAGTTATCTTTGAAGCTGTTTCCCATCTAAAAATAGAATGGAAAAACTGATGGAGGGTCACCCAACCCTCATCAGCTCTTTCTGGAGGGCTATCAGCATGGTCTGAATGTATGTCCCTTGGGGTCCATGTCTGGAGTGGGAAATAACTATGCTAGATTGATCATGGTCAAGGATCCTGGCAATTTTGCCTATATGCTAACTACCTCTGATGCATACATTCGTAGAAAATTATCAGAGATACAAAAAAATCCCAAAATATTTACAAAGAAGGCTCAACATGCCCTTTGGAGTCTCTGGCAGGCCCTGATAGGGGAATCATAGTAGAGGCCATTTTGGAGCAAGGCTCTACCCTCATCTGCAGACAACTAGTCTCCCTTTCAGAGATAACTCTAAGCCTGCTATTGAGTTTTAGTGGAAATCAAACGTTTGATAATGGACCACCAAGTTACCAAGCGACCTGAGCTGACTATCATGAGTTGACCCACCGAGGTGCAAAGTAGGATGTGCACAAGAACAATCTATAATCCAACGGAATAGGTATATACTCAATTGGGCCCAAGTAGGCCCTGAGGGCACAAACGAGTTACATGAAGAAATTTCCCAAATGCCTATGGTTCCTACTCCTAGTACAATGCCTTCTATTCTCAAGCATGCACCAATGGCTTCATAAGGTGTACCCCATGATCAGTTGACTGAGGAAGCAAAGACCAGGGCTTGGCTATGCAGGCACCACCCAGAAGTGGATAGCTGCAGCATTACAGTCAATTTCTGGAATAATCCTGAAGGACATTGGTGAAGCAAAGTCTTCACAGAGGGCAGAACTTAGGTCAGTGCACATGGTCGTGCATTTTGCTTGGAAGAAGAAATAGCAATATGTGCAATTATATAGTGTTTCATGGGCTATAGCTAATGGTTTGGCTGGATGGTCAGGGACTTGGAAGGAACATGACTGGAAAATTAATGAAAAAGACATTTGGAGAAGAAGTATGCAGATGGATCTCTCCAAATGGATAAAGGATGTGAAGGTACTTGTGTCTCATGTAAATGCACATTAAAAGGTGATTTCAGCAAAGAATGAGTTCAATAATCAAGTAGATCGGGTGACACATTCTGTGGAGAGTCAGCTCTTTCTCCAACTGTTCCTGTCATTGCTCAATGGGCCCCTGAACAAAGTAAAGTGGCCATGGTGGTAGAGATGGAGGTTATGCATGGACTAGGCAGCATGGACTCCCTCTCACCAAGGTTGACCTGGCTACAGCTGCTGCCTGAGTGCCAGATATGCCAACAGCAGAGACCAACATTGAGCCCCTGATAAGGCAGTATTCCCTGGAGTGACCAGCTAGCAACCTGGTGGCAAGTTGATTACATTGTATTACCTCCATCATGGAGGGGACAGTGCTTTGTCCTTACAGGAATAGAAACTTATTCTGGTCATTGATTTGCCTTTCCTGCACATAATGCTTCTGTCAAAACTACCATCCAGGGATTTACAGAATGCCTTATCTACATGGTATTCCACATAGCATCACTTCTGACCAGGAGACTCACTTCCTAGCCAAAGAAGTGTGACAGGCCCATGCTCATGGAACATACTGCTCTTACCATGTTCCCTACCATCCTGAAGCAACTGGCTTGATAGGATAGTGGAATGACTTTTTTTAAAGATACAGTGCCAATTTGGTGACATTAGCCTAGAGGGCTGGGGCAGGGTCCTCCAGAAGGCAGTACATGCTTTGAATCACTGTCCAATACATGAACTGTTTCCCCTATAGCTGGGATTCATGGGTCCAGGAATCAAGGGGTGGAAGTGGAAATGGCTCCACTCACTATCACCCCTAATGATCCACTGGGAAAATTTTTGCTTCCTGTACCTGTGACTTTGCATTCTGCTGGCCTAGAAGTTTTGATTCCAGAGGAGAGAGTGCTTCTGCCAGGAGACACAACAAACATTCTGTTGAACTGGAAGCTGAGACTTCTCCCTGGCCACTTTGGGCTTCTGGTGCCATTAAGTGAACAGGCTAAGAAAGGAATAAGTGTGGGGCGGGGGGATTGATCTAGACTGCCAGGGGCAAACTGGACTGTTTATCCACAATGGAGGTAAGGAGGGCAGGCGATTCCTTAGGGTGCCTTTTGATGTTATCATGTCCTGTGATTAAGGTCAATGGGAAACTGCAACAACACAATCCAGAAAGGATAACAAATGGCCCAGACTCCTTAGGGATGAAGGTGTAGTTCACTCCTCCAGGGAAAGACCCAAACCCTCAGAGGTGCTTGCTGATGGTGGAGGAAATACAGGATGGGTAGTAGAGGAAGGTAGTTATAAACATCAGCTGAGGCCATGTGACTAGTTGCAGAAATAAAGATTGTAATCATTGTATTTTTACCCTACTTTAAGAATATGCTTGTGCATGCATATGCATATATTAAGCAGATATTTGTGCTTCTTTTCCATTTAAAAATATGTAATTGAGATGTGTTAAGCGGGTGTTTTAAATCTATATTTTCACATTTAGGTTATAAGATACTAAAGGATTAACCATTCCTCAAGTACTTTACCATGGACTGTAAGGTACAAGATACATAATGTGTTTGTGATTTTATGTAGGATACTTATGTCAAGTTTACAAGAGGTGGACTTGTGATGGCTGATCTTGGTTGTCAACTTGACACACCTGGCTAGGGAGAAGTTCAGGTGAGGAATTACTTCCATTGAATTGGCTTGACCATGTCTGTAGGGCATTTTCCTGATTGTTGAGTATTGTGGGAGGCCCAGACCACTGTGGGTGGTGCCACCCCTGGGCAGGTGATCCTGTATTGTATAAGAAATCAGGCTGAGCACAGGCCAGTGAAGCAAGCCAATAAACAGCATTCCTCCATGGTCTGTGCTCCAGGTTCCTGCCCTGAGTTTCTGCCTTGACTTCCCTTGATGATGGACCATGCTGCAAGCCAAATAGGCCCTTTCCTCTCCAAGTTGTTTTTGGTCAGTGTTTTTAATCACAGCAATAGAAAGAGACTAGAACAAGCACTAAACATAAACAATGATGATTCTTAGTCAAATATGGTGCAATGCTTATAATGTAAAACTATATCCAGCCAAGGAAATTAATGAATATGGTTTATGATATTTATGGGTCGAAAGAAGGAAAATATGACCATCTTAGTACACATCAAACAGCTAAACTGGTTGGAGAATAAAAAAAAAAGTATTATTTAAATGTTTTTGTCTTTGCTGAATGATATTAAAGATCATTTGGAAAATACGTCAGACTATCCAGAAAAGGGTTATAAAATTGACAAAATAGAAGTTCCTAATGTTTTTTGATTGATTTTTTTGTGTGTATTTCATACAGAACATACCAAACAATCTTATTCATCTATACACCCACATCCCAGATAGCACCCTCTCATAGCCTCCCACCTTCCCCAACTGCAGCCCATATACTCTGTCATCCCTGTTACTGTCCACTATGTTATCAGTACCCCCAGCTGTTACCCAGTACTAGTCCATCTGCTGAATCTGGTCAGCCTATCTATGGTTCCTTGTTTTAGGAAGAATGGCTCTACCTCATCTAGCAGCAAGCTGTTGTCAATATTCCTTTAGACAAGATTGGGGTCTGCTGTTCATTTTCCCAGTTCTATGCTGGGTTGCTGTCTGGGAGTCTCTTGGGCCACCCTGGCCAACAACTCAAAGTATGGTATCTCCTGTCTGGCATTGTTTCTTGTTATGTAGCCTTTAGCTCTACACATAATAGTTCCTAATCTTATAAACAAATGTAACAAGAAGGAGATTTAATGGCATTACTTGTTATGAGAAAAAAGCAGACAGAGAGTAGATTATCAAATCTGTTAATTTATTACATAATAGAAGTTCAAGTCAGTTGTAAAAATGATGGTGTGATCATATATTGACCAAATTGTAAAGCATACTATGTTCCTTCTTGGCTTTATTTCAAGATAAAGTCCATAGAACCAAATAGTTATTAGAGAAAATGTCACAAGTCACATATAAAATGTCAGCATGAATTTTGAGAGTTAAGAGGGGGTACAAATAATTGATTTTTAAAACAATATTTTGACTTTAATATAAATTTAAACACCTAGTTCTTCCTGAAGATTTTCAATTTATCTGAAAATAATGCTGCCAGTCTATTAATAACTATGCTTGAGTTTTTGCTTAGAAAATCAAAGTTTCTAACAATTGAATGTTAGAAAATGATACAAATTTCATACATACAAGCAGATTTTTTGACTCCCAAAAGTCTTCAGATATGACATCTTCACATTGTGAACACAGTTCAACTCTATAAGAAGTCAATCCTATGCTATTGTCAAGGTACAAGACTATGTTACTAAACTGTCCATTCACAGTAGAACCCCAAATCAAAGGATCAATCATCAGATAAACATTTTACTGGAACCCCAAGGCTAGCTTATAACTCCATTAGGTCTAATGCATGCAAATAAGTGTTTAAACTAAAGCATTGTTTTCCTAAGCTACTTGGACTTCATTTTTTCTATTTTAGACTTCCCAATATACAGTGTCTCAGTTCTAACTCTTTGGAGGAGATATTAACCAAAAAGATTTTTATAAAATATCATTTATGTTGATTGAATTATTGATGAGAGATGAGGAGTATCTGGAACTACTGAAGCCCCAGGCAATTCTCAGGACAAAAATCTTAAAGTCATCAGGAAAAGCCCTTTAAATGGGCTCATCTTCAGCCCAGGTCAGTAAGATTTAAATCATCCAGTACTAAATTCTTAGGTTATGATGAGGCTCCCTTCTATCAAAAATCCAGTGTCTGCATACTACTTCAACTTTAGTTTGCTTGGTCTTAGTTCTCTTAAAAATTTAAATAGAATATTGTTGGGTAGTGAATAGCACTCCCGGCTTCCTATGGCTCCTGCCCTCCACCTGTAAGAGACTATTCTTTGATGGCTTCCAAGTTGCCACCTTCTGGAGTCCTATTTCTTATCCTGTCTCTTTTCTTAATACTTAGCAGTTGCTGCATGACCTTCAGAGTTGGAGACCATTCTTTCTAGTTCCCTGAAAGAAATGGAGGGATCAAAAGGGAATTTCTAGATGCCTCATCTTTGATCCTCTGCCTCCACATATAGCATCAGTCACCCATGTTTTCTAGTGAACACTCAATCATTTTCCTTTTCCTATTCTGAGATTGCTCTATCAATTTTTCTATCTTTTTCATATTACCACCTACCCTCCCTGCTAGCTATGTCCCATGAACATCTTAAAATCATGTTATTTTTCAGTATTCAAATCAAATAAACAAAATCCTCTCAACCCCACTTTCTCCACCAAGGCAGATTTTTCCGTCTTTCTACATTCCCCTGTATCACAGGCTCTCGAAGGCATATTTGCACCTGCCATTTCTATTTCTTTTTTATTTTCTGCTAAATCCAGTTCAGTGAGTCTTTTGCCTTTACCATTCTGCTAGCATTATTTTTGGCAAGGTCATCAAAGACCTTCACACTGCCAGATCCAGTGAAAAATGCTCTTTCTCATCTTGGTCCCTTGTCGGCATTGGACACAGCTGACCACTCCTGCCACACTTTCTGCACTTTGTGTACAGGGCATCACATACCATTGGGTTTCATATTGATTCACTAGGAATTTTTTCTCAGTCTTCTTTGCCATTTCCTCAACTTCTCTTTAGCTTCCTAGTATTGTAGCATTGGGTTCAAGTTCTCATCCTAAAGGTATCAATATCCACTTGCATAATGAAATCAGCCAACTCATTAGTTTAAATACTGCTTTTCACAGCTGATTTCATTATGTATTTCTCTGACTCAAATATATTATTTAATATTGAGACTGCTATGGAAATCAGTGTGGAGAATTCTTTAAAAACTAAGTTTTCTAAGAATTTTTATCATATGATCAGGCTATACCTTTCCTTGGTAATGCCAAAAGGACTTGATATCCTCCTAGAGATTCTTGCCCAGTCATGTTTATTGCTGATCTTTTCACAGTAACAAGGGTATAGAAATAACCTAAATGTCCCTCAGTCTATGAATGGATAATGAAAATGTGGTACATTTACACAATGGAGTCCTCTACTGTGATAAAGAAAAATGAAGTCATGAAATTTGAAGACATGTGGAGGGAACTAGAAACTGTTTTATGATGCTTTAAACTTATAAAATAATTGAATTTCTACGGATAAAAATAGGACAGATTGAAAATATGAGTGATCAATACCAACACAAAGGCAGTAGCACTCCCTAGTGATGGGATGACGGGTGTGTGCTACCATGCCTGCTGTATACAGTGCTGGGAATGAACTCATGGCTTTGTGCATGATACACAAACACTCTACAACCTAGCTACATTCTTAGCTCTCACTCTCTTTTTAATACACAAAGACCTCTTACCAATTAATAAGAAAATGCAGAGTAGGATGGCAGAGCATGAGATCCCAACCTGCACTTCCCTCTACAAAGAGCAGGAATGTATAGAAACCAAAAGTGGAATGGTGGCTACCAGGGGCAGCAAGGTAAGGACAGAGAGATGCCACTATAAAAATATACAAAGCTAGGGGCTGGAGAGATGGCCCAGTGGCTAAGAGCAGTGGCTGTTCTTGCAAAGGATCTGTGTTTGAATCCCAGCACCAACAAGGTAGGGCTAACAACCATCTGTAACTCCAGTTCCAGAGGATCTGGACTCTTCTGACGTCTACAGGCATTGCACAACATGAGTGCACTTACACACATGAAGGCAATACACTCATGCATATAAAATAAAAATAAATAAAATGTTTTAAAAATCTAAAAAGTTGTGGTTATATCGTATGAATAAGTCTAGAGCTCTAATGTACAGTAGTGAGACTAGTTAGTAACACTACTGAATACTAAAAATTTCCTAAGAGGATAGGTTTTAGGTACTCTTAACACTCGCAAAATAATGGTAATGTGACATGAAAGCTATTCTCAGTCCTGTGACTACAGTAATCATTTCACATGTATATCAAAAAAAAAATCATGCTGCACACATTAAGTATATACATTGAGCTTTAAAATCTTAGAAAAAGGCAAACAAACCAGAAAAATGGGGATGAAAACAGATGGATAACAAGGTCATTCTTGAGTATGGTTTAGAAGATTCTAGAAAAAAAATCTCAAATAAAGAATACAAATGGCTAATGAGTCAGTAATAGCATAATCAAGATCTCTTGCAATGAAATAAATAAAAGATAACTAAGTAATGTATATATTTTTTCTTCATCAAAAAGGCAATGTATTTTTAAATTATGGAGTGTCCCAAATATGCAAATTACATCCATAAATTGTTTGAAAGTTTAATGAAAATGGGGAAAGATTATTAAGAAAATTACCATGAAAAATCATTACTGCAAAAAGAGATGGAGAGGAGGAGTTGAGGTCGTGGCAGAAAGCACAGACTGGTGTGGGGATTCTGCCATATAGCCAGGAGCAGCCCAGTCAGAAGTTGGTAGTGAGGCAGCAAGCAGAGAGAGGATGTGAAAACTGTAAACTAGTGTTCTACTTTCTTTTCAATTGCTGCGATAAAAACACTGACCAAAATCAACTTGGGGAGGAAAGGGTTTTATTTGACTTACAGCACAGTGCATTATCAAGTGCAGTCAAGGCAGGAACAACAGGCAGGAACCTGGAGTACAGACCTTGGAGGATAGCTGCTTACCGGCTTGGTCTCCTGGCCTGTGCTCAGCCTGCTTTCTTATACAACATAGGACCACCTGCCCAGGGGTAGCACAGCCAGTAGTGGACTGGGCCCTCCCACATCACTCAACAATCAAGAAAATGCCTCACAGACATGGCCACATCCCAGTCCAATGCAAGAAATTCCACAGTTGAGGTTCCGTCTACCCAGGTGTGTCAAGTTGACAACTAATGCTATGCAGTGCAACTAGAGTAGACTAAAGCACATAGCATGTAGCACAGAAAGAGCTAGAAGTTTGAAAAAAACATAAAGGTTAAAAGACATAGAGAAGGTATTTCTTCTTGTTAATTTACAAGGTGGATATTTAGGTCAATTTTCTGTTATAGGTCAAAACTGCTAGTTATGGGGGCTGGAGGAAAGGCTCATCAGTTAACAGCACTGGCTGTTGGCTTGCAGAGGACACAGATTTGGTTCCCAGGGCCCACATAGTCACTAACAACCATCTGTTATACTAGTTCCAAGGGATCCAATGTTCTATTCTGAATTCCACAGGCATTGTACACATGTTATGTGCTTACATACATGCAGTCAAAACACTCACACACAAAATTAAAATAATCAACAAAAATTTTGAAAAACTGCTGGTTGAAATGTTTAAGGAATTTTTTGTGAAAGGAGCCTACTGCCCACAAAATATTATCAGAGCTCAATCCAAGCAAAGGCAAGAATCCAAGGAGGTAAGAAGAGTTGCACAACCACATTAACCTGGTGCCTTGTGCCATATCTGAGCCACAGAACTTACATTTTAATTTTTTTTTCAGGATTTAGGCTAGAGTGGTAAAAGCTCAGGGCCATACATTTGATTTCCCCAAAGCAAATTAAATCAGCTAAACCTATTAGTGCTTGTTGCAAGAAAAATGGCCTTAAACATGAAGACAGAGAAAGGAGCGCATTGTGGGAATCATTCCCTAAGACACTCAAGACTACGTGGTTTAAGCTGATTAATACACAGTAACAGTTTATATTACCTAAAGCTCCTGTAGACTTCAAGCAGAATCTAGGTAAACACAGTCCCTGACAATAAGTTCTTATCAGCATGTGGAAGTGGTTAGCACAGAGTTTCAAAAGGGAGGTGCTTAGGGCATGAAGGATGCTCATAAATAATCTTCTACGAAGCATGTGTTCAAATAAGCCTACCAGAAACAAGTCAACAGGAAAAATTAACAATAATTTCAGAAAATTTTGCAAGTTATTTTTTAATATAAGACTAGAACTTTTTCAAAAGATTGATACATCCCAAAGTTCATGACTTTGAAGAGAAAGAAGCATTCTCTGTTGATACCAACTAGTGATACTTTCCTGGGTGACAATGTAACAATATTCAACACAGCTTCTAAGTGTATAGCCATGTGACTAGAATAATTTATTCTTAGGCATTTTTTTTTTCATGTCCATGATGAAACATGTAGAATAGTATTTAAAACAATGTTTTCTTCAGTTTTCTGTTGATTACAAATAAGAAACAGTATATTTTAAAATGAAATGGAGGTTTTTTAAAGGTTAAAAACTCATCCAATTTTATGTCTTACAGGGTTTATACTGAGATCAATATTGTATAACTGTATTGATTCAACTGTGAACCTAAAAATTTTATAGCCACTTTTGAAAGAGATGTATCTTTACTCTGGAAATTGTTACTGAGTACATTAAAGCTGTAATGAAATGCTTCTTCTAAAAAATATAATAATAAAAAGAAATGAAAAGAATAATGACTAATCAAGGACTTTGTTTTCCCTCTACAGATAAGATTTATGCAATTTGGGAGTCTTTTAGATAGACCCACTGAAGGGGCACCCCAATTGCCTCACCCTGTGTCCCTGTTCAGTATGGAAGAAGCCAGAGCAGTCTGCATCCTGATTCCCTATCTAAAAGCTGGGTAACCTCTTCAGAGGATGGTGTGATGAGAATAGGAGGTAGGAATTGGCTGGGCAGTTAGGGTAAAAGACCCCAAATAAATGTAGCCAGTTTCTTGGATAAAAGTCAAAATATCCTTGGGTCTCTTAGCAGCATACTCTATTCCAAAGGCCAAAAATGTCAAAAGTATTTGGGAGCTCTTATCTAGTTCTTAAAAGATTTTAGGTTTTCCTCTTTAGAGGGGGGAATGTTAGAGTAGCAAAAAGCCCCATAATAAAAGAAGAAAGAGTACATGAAGTTATCAGAAAAAATGATGGGGAGATACAGGAAGAGTTGTAGGGGAGGGAGTGGGCATGGATTTGATAAAAACACCTTATAGGCTTATATACCTGTATGAAATTCTCAATAAATTGTTTTTAAAGATGACTAATAAATATTTAAATATATTGAATACATGGTATACTTGCATTTCAAATCTCTGTATTCATCACAAAGCATTGAGTGATTTACATATATATATTTAAATATTTTTATTTTATGTGTATTAGTGTATTGCCTGCATCTATGTAAGTGCACCTATGTCATGCAATGCCTGCAGAGGTCAGAAGAGAGCATTGGAAGCCCTGGAACTGGAATTACAGATGGTTGTTAACCACCATGTGGGTGCTGGGAATCAAACCCCGGCCCTCTGCAAGAGCAGCCAGTGCTCTTAACCATGGAGCCATCTCTCTGGCCCCAGATTTATGTAGTCTTATGGCAGTGTTCTAAGAGATAAAAACAAAGTGAAAATAGATTAATGTCATTTTGAATAGGATGCTCATTGATGTATGGCAGTGCATTATATACACATATAGAAGCATACAAATATATATGTGTTGTGCACACACATCTATATTTATATCTGCATATAAATTTTCTATAAAAATTATGATGGTTAATCCTGAATGCCAACTTGATTGCATTGAGAGATGACTAGAAAAATAGTGAAACACATGTTGAGGTTGTCTATGAGAGTACAGCAGAGGCAAAAGGCATGTGAGACAGCAGCAAAAGGTAAAAGACCCACTGTGGATGTGGGTAGCACATCCAATAGGCTGCAAGCTTGGATGCAGCTAAAGTGAGAGGAAGAACTCAGTCAGCAAGTCCTAGCTCCATTCTTCATGACCTGCTGAGTCCATCACTGCTGCCATCACCCGTGGACACCAGATGCCAGTTACTTTAGCATTTGGTTGTTGACTCACCCCAGTCACTGTCCATGGAATCCTTCATTCTCAAACTGGGGCCACATCTTTGGTCACTCTCATTCTGAGGTTTTCATTGTCTTGTACAGAGCAGCACTTGGTTCTATGGCTCTTCAGTATGCAGACGTCCGTTGTAGAGCTATCTAACTTCTAATCACATAAGCCAATCCCAATAAATCCCCTTGTGTGTGTGTGTGTGTGCATGCATGTGTTTGTGTGTGTGCATGTGCACACACACATATGTGCCCTGCTGTTTCTGTGCCTCAGAATCCAGACTAATACAAGAACCTAGAAAAATACTCACAGTACTATATTGCATGAAACATAAATGATCATCTGGGCCTCCAAAGCTAATTTCTATTTTTTGTCATGCATGTCAGCATTTAAAGAAGTTTAATCAATTGTAATTTGTAAGAAAATTGTAGAATTAATCTTTTCCAGGATATATAATACATTTATTTATGTTGAGAATTTCCTATTGAGTATACACCAAAGAACAAAATGATCATAGTGACTGTCTCAATACAATTTCCATTATGCTTGAACAAACAGATAGAAATGATGTTTAAGAATCATTATGGTAAAGCAAAGAGACATTTTAAAGTACATAAAATTTTTGTTCCTTGTTGCAAATATTCACTTTCATGAGTGTATTTCTTATTCTATTGATTCCTATGACAGAATTATTTTCTTGCAAAGTCAAACATCAAGCATTTTCTCCATATACAATTTCTAATATGTTAAACTTCGTACAGCCTAAACAGGTACCGTTTTACTATAAGAAATAAATGAAGCACAAAGCTAAGTTCACAGTAACCTACTTGCCATGTGTCTCTATCTCGATCTTGGCAGTAAGTTGGCTGCATCGATCCAAGGCTAATCAAGAGCTGAATAGATAATGACTGACCATTACTGCCCATTCTTTAGTCACTTCCTCTGGGGCTCATTTTCAGCTGACTTCAATTTTGATATCTAAATTGGACTTGTTATTTTACTTGCTATAATTATTTATAAAATGTTCTGAAAACAAAATGAATACAAATATAAAATATACATATGAAATACTTGTGAAAATTAGATTTTCTTATGATCAGTTTCACAAGGATTCACTGAAGAATCATGCTATTTAAAATAATAGCTGACTCTGAGTTTGAAGAGCTTTGTTCAAGGTCACTCAATTGGATTTAGACAAATGCAGGTGTCCTAACCCTCAATCCAGGTGTTTGTGTGGCAGTGTGCCTACCACGCACCATTACTCAAGAATGAGATGTTGTTACTATTTAGCATTGAGTCCATTTCTTTTTATTTTATAATTGTCTTATGGATGTTTCTCTCATATCAATTATGTGGGTGTGCAGTTCTTTTTCAATTATTTATTTATTGTTGAGATGCAGTCTCACCCTGTGGCCCAGGCCAACCTGAAACTCATGACAATCCTGAATCAGGTAAGCACAGGGAATGGCTTGGCAGCCTGAGACTCCACTTGGCCTGGGCTATGCACATGCTCCTCTTCTGATAATACATTTGGTAACACAAGAACTCCCCAGCTACGTGTACTATGAACACCCAGCAAGCTTTGGACAATTCACCTAGCAACTGGCTATGACTCCACCTGCACTGAGGTGTATGTGCTCCCCACTCCAGATAATGGAATAGGCTTAAGCCTCTCTTCTCCTTAATAACCATCAAACCTAGACAGACTCAATTCGCTCATACTCCAGTTATGTGTGGGTACAAGGGGGAGGAGCATCCAGCCAAGGCTGGTGTTAGATGCATAAGGCAAATTATATCCTCCAAGCAAACATTTAGGGAGAATCTCCTACCATCTTATGCCTATGCATAATTGGGTATGTATATGATTAAAGTAAGATTATGGGAAGGGCTATGTGCAATAAAAGGCTATCTAACTTGAAAACTGTCAATCAAAATAGAGAACCACACTACATGCTTAGTAACTAACTGCTTTTTCCTTTAGACTCCACAAACACAGCCCCAGGCAATAACTTAGGACCCTTGGGTACTCACACTCCTGTAGCACAGTACATGGCATAACAGAATATTTCTTTTTCATCTATACTATCATTACCTCTTCGCTTTTTAATACAGTTTTATTTCTACTAAGTAATATGTCTTGACTTATTATAATTCTTTGAACAAGAGGCCAAGAACATGAAACACCCAACCCAGAACCTGACCACCATTACCTACTTCAGTCTTACAAGCATTGGGATAGCAGATATGAGCCACCCACACCTGGCATTTTCCTAATATTTTAATTAGTGTATGTAAAACATAATTACTCTCTCATTTTCTCTTTCTACATTTTGCAGATGATTCAAGTAGCACTTACAGGTGCAGACCACAAGGCTCAGTTGGGAAGAATTACAAATGTATTTTTTTCCTAAGTACTTTCACACACATGGGCAGATCGTGGTGTTATTTGGAAGCTACAGTAACTAAGAAACTAAATAAACTAAATAGCTCCAAAATCTGTAAAATCCTGGGTAAATATGTTTATTAAAAGGAAAATTGCAAGTTGTAGCTATGAAAATATTCTCCAAAGCTTAAATATTCTTATTCTTTGACTTAATATTAAATATGCAGGATGTATAATAATAAAAATATTTTCAAAGAGATGTTAATGTTGTACTAAGTTTTGAATGTAAATATAGAAAAATGGTTTTAGAGGAAGTATTTTACTTATAGTGATGTATGTAAAGTTATTTTGCAATGATTTTCAACTATTTTCAGAAGTCAGTGAAGTACAAAGTGAAAGGGCCTATCTACAAATACGGAATAATTAAAATTGTTTGGTAATGTAAATAGTGAAGGGCTAGGTCTAAAAATGTGGATGATTAAAACTTTTATTCCTCTACCAATGTATATTATTTATTTTCACTCTTCAATTCTATATCTTTCTGTATGTATATGATAAGCCTAAGTATCTTGGGGGGGGGCTAGAAGGGAATAAAGTAAAAAATAGAAAAACAGAGCCCCATCTGAGTTGCTAAACTAAATGAGCAATTGTTTTCTGAATACTTAAATAGCTTCACAGATAGATTCACATTTATCTGTAGAGTTGGAGAGTTAAATCTAACCCATCACTTACTGAGAGAACGTCGCATGGAAAGCAGTAGATACTGTCAGCACCCATAGCGCCCTATCATCTTGCTTCCTGTTGTCATTTCAGTCTGAAATGTCCCTCACAGGCCCATGTGTTGAATTTTCTGTCCTCAGCTTATGGTGCTATTCTGAAGGCTGTCATAGGCATACCTGGTTGGAAGAAGTATATCACTAAGGAAGGACTTTGACTTGTGTTGCTCCACATGTAACAGGTGCTGCCTTGACCACTGTGGCTTCTACACTCATTGACAGAGGCTTTCTCATCCCAACATCTTATCTACCACAATGGAATTAAATATCCCTGAAATTATGACCCAAAATTATCTTTGCTGTCAGGAAGTATAGTGAAACAAATTAACTAATATACTTCCTCTCCTGTCATGGAAGAACATCACCACCTATCAGAGAATTAAAGATGTAGAAAAGAAACACTGCTTTTAATTCAAAACTTTTCAGAAATTAAAGTCAGAAAGGAAGGAAATGAGTGAGTCCAGGTGCAAAACTCAAATCTTGTCGCCACCTGCACTTGGTTTCTCTCTTTGACAAACACATTCTCTTTCTCCTGTCTATATGTACCATCTCCCATGACTGACAGAGAGTCGATAAAAGCAATGAGCATTGGGGCTGAGAGTTACCAGGTGTGCACATTCACTAAGAGAACTAATGAGTGACTGTGGCACACAATCTGCATGATTGTAAACAACCAACATATGATTATAAAGCGGCAGAAAAATACTGAGTTCTCTGTATGAAAATGCTCGAATAACTTCCTATATCTGGAAGAATGTTTCAGTGCTAAATTGCTTTCAGAAAGAGACAGGCACAGTGTGTACTTTTACATAATGAAAGTTTAAAATCCTACTTTCTGTCCTTTCATTGACCCAAGAAGCAACAGACATGAGAAAGGAACAAAGGGAAATTTTAATGCTTGCGATATTTTGAGCTGACAGCATGGGGCAAAGTCTCTGAGAGAAAACTCTCTCTTCCCAGAACACCAAATCAAACAGTGGAGGCAAGCCTGGAGTTGCATTTTTCATTGGTCACATATTATTCCTTATCCAAATATCCTCCAAGTTGTTTGTGTTTTACTTCTGGAGATAGAATTTGTAGGATTTCTTTGCATTCTGTCACCTTATTAGGGTAGTAAGGAAAAGTGGAAGAAACACATCAAAATACATACCACTCCATACTTTCAGTGCAAAGTATGTTTGCTGAAATGTAGTTTCCTGGACTTTTCACTTATTGTAATTTTAGGTTACTATGGATGCACAACAAAGATGTCTCAAATTTTAATGAGTTAAAATATTTATCTTTAATTTTGCTTACTGTTTTATGGGTCACGAACTCAAGAAGGTCACTGCAGAGACAAGGCACTAGAATTTCTCTCATGGTTGACATCAGACACTAGCTTTCACCAGAAAGATCAATTGGACCAGACATCTAAGATGGCACATCTACACAGGCAGCAGCAGCTGGTGGGACTATTGTCTGAGAGCTCAGTGGGGCAGTTGATCACAGCACCTCTCTGGGCCTCCTCTAGCATGGTGATAGCAGGGACATCAGGCTCTTTCATGACATTCAGCTTCTCCCAGAGTGAGAGTCCAAACAGAACCAATAGAAACAGCATAGTCCTTTTATCCACAGAAGTCATACAGTGTCTCTTCTACCATCATCTGTTGACTAAAGTAGTTACAAACAAGCCTAAAGAAGTGACATAGAGTCCACCATTCAATAGGAGGATTGTAGAAAAATTTGTGGAGAGATAGTTCAGCAGTTAAAAGCACTTGCTGTTCTTGTAGAAGACTGAGGTTCAGTTCCCAGCATTGATGTCGTGGCTCACACCATCTGCAACTCCAGCTCTCGGGGATCTGTCACCTTCTTATGGCCTCTATAGGCACCAGACACATATATAGTGCATCTCCATACATGCAGGGACTTGTATATACTCATAAATAAAATAAATAAATCTTTTAAAAAGTTAACACTTCTAAAAAAATCAATGTTCCTCCTGGTTTCAGATTCTTTTAAAAAAATTTAACTGAATTTTTATGTATTTCATACAGAACATCTTAATCATCTTTACACCTCCTTCCTCACTGACACCATCACATAGTACCCCCACTGGATTTCATGCATTCTGTCATTTGTGTTAAAGCCTATGAAGTCAAGTTATTGTCCCCAGACAATCCTCAGTGCAAGTTCATCTACTGGGATCTAGTCAGCCTATCTAGAGTCCCTCCCTTTAAGAAGAGCAGCTCTTCCTCACTCAGCAGTAATCGGCTGCCCAATAGTTTTTTAGCTAAAATTGGGCCTTCTGCCCATTTCCACAGTTCTATGCATTGGTTTTGTCTGCTTGAGTTTTCACAGGTCTTGTGCATGCTGACACTATTGCTGTTCATTCATATGAGCAAAGTCCCAAGAACCTGTCAGACTCTACTTCCATATAGTCATGCACCTCCTCCCCTGGCTCTTACACTCTTTCTGAGCCCTCTTCTGCAATGGTCCCTGAGCCCTGGGTGGGTGGAGTTTAATATAGCTATCTTGTCCAAGGACCCACACTCTGTAGACTCTTACTCTTTATTCCCTTTTGTGTTCATGGCCCTCTGTTGCATGAGGGAACTTCATTGATGAGAGTTGAGAGATGCATTAGTATTCTCTCTCCTCCTCCTTGTTCCACTTCAGGTTCTTGAATAAGGCTTAACTGTTAATAGGAATCCTCACCCTCCAGTAGCATTCTCAGTATGTTTGCAAATGGCTGTCACTGCCTATGGTCTGCCTCTATTCATTTTGTTCTATCGTGTTCTTTCCAAAACAAATCAATACAATTAAAATACTGTGGTTTTCCTCCATATGAGTTCATGAGTTATTTCACTAAATGAAAGAACACTCATAAATGTCCTAGGAAAAAGTTTTTTTTACCTCTGGTTCCCTGTAGGACTACTCTGGGTTAACCTAGCAGCCACAGGAGGCTGACTACTCAACAGAAAGTACCTGTGGGGGTTTTTATTTAAGATTTTTGAGATACTTAGTTTAAAAGTTTCTACGACTTTAAATATTCCTTTAAAAATTATTTTATAATCAACCTTTCATCTGTATATTTCACTAAAATATTTTCTCTTTTGTTTTGATTTGGGATCTTTGACATGCTTGTTTCTTCTGTGAGAAGAATATAACCACTCAATGCCTCAAATGATTCTGCACTTTTCCCATGGAATATTCAACTTTACTCAAAAATCATTAGTCATAATTGGGGGGAAGTCTTGTTTATGAACATAAGGGACACAAATGGAATGTATTTGTTGAACAATAACTGAAAAGGAAACAAATATTTAAAAAATTATGTAACAAAAATTAAGAACTACCAAAAAAGTGGATCATATATAAGAAGGTAAGGTGTAGTGGGATAAAAATTATTTAAAGACAAAATACCTAGACGACATAATAAAGAGAAGGAAGAGTAGAGAAGAACAATGACAGAGAAAACACATGTAGATGTGCTAAGTACTCCATAGCTTCAAGATGCAGAAACCAAAATAAAATAATTTCCTTGGAATAAGATAATAAATTGTCAAAAAACAAATAGGAGGAAAAACATTATAGTTAGGTAGGACAAATCAAAATGTAACTTTCAAAGAAGGAAGAATACAATCAGTGTTTGACATCCTAGGAAATAATTAAATTCAGCAGCAATGGAATGACTCTGCCAAATAATGAAAGAAAAGTGTTCTCAACATAGAAATCCATACTCCAGAATGATAAGGAACATTCACATACACATTTATACAAAGAAAGAGAGAGTTTAGAGAGGTAGAGAGACAGGAAGTCAGAAGGTAGGACAGGTGTGCCCTGAAAGGTACTTATTCCTCTGAAAATTGTAAGCCAGCTGGGCGACTGGAATGGAAAATGGAAGTGTGCGGCCCCTAGGGCAAATGGCGGAGGCATCCTTCAGGTGTGGAAGCTAGACCCTGGGGTGAGACTGCATGTCTATGGAGGGGGGGCTAAGGGAGACTGTGGGTGGGGCTGGAATGACACCATCTCTTTGTAAGTTGCTCCCTCCCTATCACATAAACCATGCGAAATACAAGATAAAAATGTGTTATGCTGGTTTTGTTTATCTACCCCTATCAGCTGAAGACCCTGAAAGATTGAGGGCCTGTCAAACAGATAGTGAAAAGGGGAAAATTTAGTGGGACAACAGGTCACATGTTTAGACAAACAAGACTCATTAGAATTTGTTGCACCAAGAGCAGCTCCAAAGGAGATTCTAATGGACATTTTTCCAAAAGAAGGAAATGTTCTCATATAGAACCATCAAAAAACTTCAGGAGGGAATGAAAAGCAACAGAAAGATGAACATTTGGACAACTCTAAGGAACTCTTCCCTGAATAATAAATCAATAAATATATATCGAAGGCTTGTGTTGGTTGCTAAGATGGCAGACAAGAAGCCCTTTTGGTGTTCCTTGGTAAGGAGATGAATGAAGCAAGGATAAGAAAAAAATATGCACTTTTCCAAAGAGATAAAGTCAGTAGATTCAGATATTCACCAAGGTAGCTATAGAACAAATGAAAATAATGGAGAAGAAGACAGGCAACATATGACAGAGCAGTAAGTTGAGATGAACAGAACTCCAGCCAGGGGAGGGGAAGCAGTAGCCTATGCTCAGGACAAACCCACAGCACTTGAAAGCCTGAAGCACCTGCAAGCCTTGTATCTACTGCAGGCTGTGGTGACTTAGTGATTCCTTGGGCAGATGGGTCAGCAGGGGAAAGGAATCTCATTTGTCACTATGACTCAGAAGGCATTGTCCAGGTGTTAGCTTAATCAGTAACCTATTATGCAAAATAGAGCTACACTGGGGACCCAGGAACAGGGAATAACTATTTATTAGGGAGTCTGAATTTAACCTGCCACAGCTCGAGGGTTGAGAGATGGACTTGGGAGGCAGTTGTGCAAAGCTGGAAGGTCTGATGCTGATAAATCATATTCTCAGGTGATAAGAGGCTCAGAACAGGCACTGAAGGGCACAGTGGAATGTAGTTCCACTCTCAGTAGCCAGGAACAGACCTCATCAACTGAAGTAGCTCTGGGCTTTGAGAGCTCTAAGCCTGAGTTGAACAGGTGAATCAACCTAAGTAGTCACTTTTCTGCTGTTCATTGCTGTAGAGTCTGAGACCCCTGAAACTCAAGAACAATGCCTGATAGTCACAACTACTTACATCAAACAGGGTGATTAATACTTAGGGGGCTTGGAATGTATGAAGACAAGTCATCTAACTGTGCAAATCTTCTCTGGGCTGTTTCCCCACTCCTGGCATACTTAGGGTCAGTTCCTGCTAGGACATTAGCCATGCTAGGAAGTACTGTCTGGGGATTCTCCTGAAAGTGAGAATCTGCCAAGCCCACAGACTAAAAAGCTAAATGTGTTTTCTTAAACACAGAAGGAAAGCTACTAAAGTAAGAACAGTTCTTGCAGGCATCAGACACCTTTCCAATACAGGTGTAGCACCAGCACAAAACAAAGGAAAGATGAATCCACAGGTTCATCTGACATCTCCTCATGCATATAATTCTCCAAATTTAAGTACTCTCCCAAAAGCTGCTCCAACACTCCATCTTTTTTAACTAAGCATGTACAAATATACAAAGAAAAAAAGAAGAGAAAATATAGCTCAAATAAATGGCATAACAGAAACAAGTAGCAAAAGAATGCACATATGTGTCTATAGTTACATTAAAGGTAAATAGGATAAATGTGTACATTCAGAGATAAGACTGATTGAATACTTAAAAACAATACTGTGGTGCTTACAAGAGCAGGACTTAGACATAAACACACAAAAGGCTGAAAATATATACCATGCAATTTAGAACAAGCTAACCCAAAAGACACGTTATAGTGATTACTGAATACAAAGCAGACTTTGAGGGAATAACTGTGACTAGAAGTAAACAGAAATACTTCATGGTAAGAGTCTGTCCACTAGGAAACAGTAAGAATTATAGATTTGTAGGCACAAATGAAAATGGCCTCAATACAAGGAGGTAAAACTGACCAAACAAAATAAAGTAAAACCTACATGTCATCTGTAGATTTTTAAAAAGTAACAATAACAGGAGGTGGGATAGTTCAGAGGTTGTGAACATGGCCTACTCTTACAGAGGATGTGCGTTCCATTCTCACCATCTGTGTTGGGTGACTCGCAGTTGCCTATAACTCCAGTTCTAGGAGGACCTGACTCCCTCTTCTGATTTCTAAGGCACCTGCAGTCATATGTACACACTCACAACAGATACACACACATACACATAATCCAAAATTTAAAAAGAATCTTAAAACATAACAACCACAGATCCTAGAAGACAGTTTGAGAGTGTAGGTTCCAAGTTCCATCGGTATAGCTGCTCTAATCTCAGCAGACTGCCAGAGTTCCATGTTCGGGCCTCCCTATGGCCTCCCTCTGGCATAGGGGCTGAGAACGCAGGGGACTACCTGAGAGCACCCAGATCCTGCCTCCATGTGGTGAAGGAAGCCTGAGTGTACCTGACTGGAACCTGAATTGGGCTTCTGTGGGTACTCCTGAATAGCTGATCTAAAGCCACCAGTTCCCTCCAAATTAAACCTGAGAGAACCTGAACCCTGTACCAACTAGTTTTAAATAACCAATAAAGAAAGGATTTAGGCACACCAATAATACAAAAAGAAGTATGCTTCAACTTAATTCTCATATAAGAATTGTAAACAACAAAAGAAATTCGCATGCCAAAATCACAATGAAAGAACAATAAAATGGAAAGCCAAAGTACTATGTACCCACAAAACTCCACCAATCCTGTAGAAGAGTTCTACAAGGAGAACCCCCTAGAGATAATCCAGGGCACTGAATTTAAAAGAACAATCATAAACATGATCAAGGAATTCAACATATTAAAAAAACACATGAACGAACAAATCAAAGAACTAATAGATGATAGGGATAAACTTCTGAATGAATTCACAAGAGATATAAACATTTGTGGGAGACAGGTTTGAGCCTAGGGTTCAAGTTTTATCGAAAGCCATACAGCAGGGCGGAGGCAACCTCCGGACTGCTGGAGCCACAAGGAACGCCTTGTGACATTTGCTCCCATTGGCAGATCATGAGACTGATACCTAGAGCTCGCCACTCCCTAATCACCACCCTTGAGATCCAAAATTGCAACACTTAGACAGTCTGGGTCATGTGGGTCCCAGGAAACCAGGCCCCATAAGGAAACCAGAACCTAAGTAACCTGAAACCCATTATGCTAAGGAGGAGTCTGGCTCGGGATGTCATGATAGGACACAGCCCTGCCAAAGATCTGAGTTGTAACTTCTTGATTGGACCCCTACCCCTATATAAGCTTGTGCCCTTCTACAATAAACCAGATTTGTGACACTGGACCTGGTCTCCTGTGTCTGAATGCGGCTCCACTGACACAGTCTCCTCACCAGCCCTGGGGTCCAGGACCAGAAGTAGCGACCATCGGAGGCAGCGCCCAGTGGGCAGAATAGTGGCCTCAGAGCTGCAATGAGCAGAAAATCTGCCTCAGCACCTGGCGAGCAGAAGAGCAGCCACAGCTTGAGGCCCGAGCAAGGAAGGAAAGGCAGCACCCATGCAATCACAGGCGGCAACCCTGCAATCTGAGGTGGCACACAGGAGGCGGTGCCTGTGTGATCAACATCGCACAAACAGAGAGTGGCAGTTGGCACCTGGAGACAGCACCCACCACTGGAAGAGTGGAGGGGCAGCAGCAGCTGGCTGGCAGGGCAAACATTGAAGAAAACTCAGGCAGAAATGAAGAAGAAAGTGCAAAACTCAATAAGCCAACTTGAAAAAAAGGTGAAAGCCTCATTGCTAGAATGAATGAAATGGAAAAGAAAATATCAACACTGGAAGATAAAGTTCAAGAACTGGACCACTTGAGCAAAGATTATGGAAATTTAAAAAAAAACACAGGAATGGACTATGCAAGAGATCTGGGACACCATGAAAAGACCAAATCTATGGATCATAGGAATAGAGGAAGGAGAAGAATTTCAGGTTAATGGTGTTGACCAGATCTCAAACAGGATTGTAGAAGACAATTTACTGAATTTAAGGAAGGACATCCCCATACAAATACAGGAAGCACATAGAACACCAAATAGACAGGATCAGAAAAGAAACTCCCCATGACATATCACAGTAAAAACACTAAATGTAGAAAACAAAGAGAGAATACTGAAAGCAGCAAAAGAAAAGCAACAAGTCACATACAAAGGAAAGCCCATCAGAATTACACCTAACTTATCAATGCAAACTGTGAAAGCCAGAAGAGCCTGGACCAAGGTATTTCCAATTCTACATGACAATAGATACCAGCCCAGAGTACTTTATACAGCAAAAATGTCTATTATAGTTGATGGGGAAAGAAAAATCTTCCATGACACGAAAAGCCTGCAAGAATACATGTCCACAAAACCAGCCCATCAAAGAATACTTGAAGCAATACAAAGAGTGGAGAGAGAAATGACTGTATCCCATGGGCAATGAAAGAAAATAAATGAAGGCATAATCTAGGAAACACAAAATTAGAGAACAAAAACAGCAATCAAAATGACGGAAACAAATACACACCTTTCAATAATAACCTTAAATATCGATGGACTGAACTCCCCAGTCAAAAGACACAGGCTAAGTGAATGGATTAAGAAACAAAGTTTGTGTCTTTGCTGTCTGCAAGAAATCCATCTCACCTTCAAGGACAGACACTACCTTAAGGTAAAGGATGGAAAAGAATATCCCAAGCAAATGACACTAAGAAACAAGCAGGGGTTGCAATTCTAATATCCGACAAAATAGATTTCGAAGTAAAACCAATCAGAAGAGATAAGGAGGGTCACTTCATTCTGATCAAAGGAACAGTTAACCAAGAAGATATTACAATCCTTAACATATATGCTCCAAACTCTGGTGCACCCAAATTCATAAAAACAACACTATAGGATTTTAAGACACAGACTAACCCCAACTCAGTAATAGTAGGGAACTTCAATACCCCACTGTCTCCATTAGACAGGTCAACTTGACAAAGAATAAGCAGAAAGACATCTGAATTAAATGATACTACACATCAAATGGACCTAACAGACATGTTTTGAATATTCCACCCAAGCACCAAAGAATACATGCTCTACTCAGCACCCCATGGAACTTTTTCAAAAATTGATCACATACTAGGCCACAAAACAAACCTCAACAAATACAAAAATATTTTAAAATCCCATGCATTCTATCAGACCACAATGCAGCAAAGCTTAATTTCAACACTGGGCAAAGCCCTAGTCACTACATGAACTTGTGGCAATTGAAGAATACACTGCTATACAATGAGTGGATCAAAGGAGAAATTAAGAAAGAAATAAAAGAATTCCTGGAATTCAACAAAAAGGACAATACAACACAACACAACCTCTGGGACACTTTAAAAGCAGTCCTAAAAGGGAAATTTATAGCTCTAAGTATCTCCATTAAAAAATTAGAAAGAGCCCAAATAAATGACCTAGTGTTGCAACTCAAGACCCTGGGAAGGCAAGAACAAATGACACCCAAACACAGCAGAAGAGAAGAAATAACAAAAATTAGAGCAGAATTTAATGAAATAAAAAAAGAAACAATACAAAGAATCAATGAATCTAAGAGCTGGTTCTTTGAAAAGCTAAACAAGATAAACAGACCCTTAGCCCAGTTAACCAAAAGAAAGAAAGAGCAAATCCAAATCAACAAAATCAGAGATGAAAGGGGAAACATCACAACAGACAACCAAAATTTCCACACCATTATAAGGGACTATTTTAAAAACCTATACACTACCAAACTTGAAAATCTAAAAAAATGGATATCTAAAATCATGGGACCCACCGAAGTTAAACCAAGAAGAGACCAACAATTTAAACAAACCCATAACATATGAAGAAATTGGAACAGTAATACAAAGCCTCCCAACTGAAAAAACACACAGGCCCAGATGGATTTACAGCAGAAACAGACATTTAAAGAGTATCTCCAACCAATACTACTTAAATTATTCAAAAAGATAAAAACAGAGTGAACACTCCCAAATTCCTTCAATGAAGCCAGCATCACTCTAATAACCAAACCAGGTAAAGACACAACCCAAAAAGAAAACTATAGACCCATATCCTTAATGAACATAGATGCAAAGTTCTCAACAATGGAATATCATTGAAGATCCAAACCCGAGTACATGCAATTTCAGCCACTTGATATTTGACAAAGGTGCTGAAAACACACAATGGAGGAAAGACAGCATCTTCAACAAATGGTGTTGGCAAAATTGGATCTCCACCTGTAGAAGTATGAAACTGATTCTTATCTTTCACCTTGCACAAAAGTCAACTGGATCAAAGACCTAAATGTGAAACTGGAAACCCTGAAACTATTAGGTGAAAATATTGGCAGTAACTTACAACATATAGGTGTAGGAAAGGATTTTCTAAATCAGACAGAAGTTGCTCAGAAATTGAGGTCATCAATCAACAAGTAGGACCTCATTAACCTAAAAAGCTTCTGTACAGCAAAAGAAACAATCAAAAAAGTGAAGAGAAAACCCACAGAATGGGAAAAAATCTTCACCAGTGACATATCTGACAGGGGTTTAGCATCCACAATGTATAAAGAACTCAAAAAACAAAGAATTGAGAAAAAAAATGACCCAATTAAAAGATGGGCTAAATATTTAAACAGAGAGTTCTCGAAGGAAGAAAAAAAGATGACTAAGAAACACCTGAAAAGTGTTCAACATAGTCAGTAATTAAGGAAAGACAAATTAAAACCTCCCTAAGGTATCACCTTACCCCTATCAGACAGGCTAGGATCAGGAGAACAAATGATACCGAATGCTGGTTAGGATGTGGAGAAAGGGGAACACTCATTCACTGCTGGTGGGATTGCAAACTTTTTCTACCTATATGGAAAACAGTGTGGAGAACTCTTAAAAAACTAAAAATGAACCTACCATATGACCTGGTTATACCACTCCTTTGCATATACCCAAAGTACTCATCCTATTGTAGAGACCCTTGTACAACCATGTTTGTTGCTGCTCTTTTCACAATAGCTAAGAGATGGAAGCCCCCTAAATGCCCCTCAACTGATGAGTGCTTAACAAAAAGGTGGTATATTTACACAATGAAGTTCTATTCAGCAGTAAAAAAAGATGAAATAATGAAATGTACAGGTAAATGGATGGATCTAGAAACTGTTATACTAAGTGAAGTAACAGATTTGGAAAAACAAACTACATATGTTTTCCCTCATATGTGAATCCTAGTACCAAATGCTGTTAAATTCCAGGTCCCTTTAATAAGAAGATGTTATACAGCAGTCCCTTCTGCATGAAAAAACTACCATCATCACAACTTCAGCTGAGCATGATCACTAAAAATCATCACAATTGGGCTTCTTGATGGTTGCGCTCATCCATTAAAGGAGGGACAAACAGGGTCATTGGACCCTCACTGGAGTATCCAGACACTCTTCCCAGCCAACTGTATGTAATTTGGCCCTAATCACACATGGCCTCCTGGACTTGGGGAGGGCTAATTTGTATACAATCTGGGGAAGGCTAGAAAGAGAAGGCATGACCCGGGCTGGGTAAAGGCTTTCCAGTGTGCATGCCCTCAGGTCATACATACACTTCAGCGACCCCTCAGTTATCTCGGTAAGTAAGCTCAACAAATTCATTGGTTCCCCAGTAAAACTTTAATCAAACATTGGCTTGACACTGGAACCTTAAGAGGGAATAAGTATTGTTTAGCATCTCCAGGAAAAGAAGTCTCACAACAGATGGAAAATTTATTTGTTAATGCTATTATGTCTCATAATTATTTAAAAATAAAAGAAAAAGAAAATGTAAAAGATTTTAAAAGGATATGGGAATGGAGATATTTTCCAAAATAGAAAAAATGAGAAAGTCTAAGCAAGTGATGAAAGTCTGTTTATGTTTGTTATGATATCTAAAGGATGAGACAAATATAATATACACTTAATCTTAAAATATCTATGGTCATAGTTTAGTCAACTAGTTTAAGAAACAAAAGTTTATCTGAGAATATTTGGCTTTTTTACCAATGCCTTATCTACATGGCACATGATAATTAAAAGTACCAGACTGGTGGAACTAACCTTTTGGATGTTTAACAGCCATAGTTTGAGGCCTATACCAATGTGGTAAGAGAGACTTAAAGGACAATTTTTTCCCCTTGCCCCCAAGGTCGACTAAGTTCCAGGCAAACATCTCTCAAAATGTCCTGTAACTGTGGTGAGTCACCTATCCTCTTGTTCAGGGAGGCCATGGAGACCCCATAAGATGGACTTGAACCTGTGTCCAGTCTACAAAGAGGAGGGTCAATTCAGAGGAATCATCTCATTCATGCTTCCAAGTGAAGCCAGACATGGTTGAACAGGACCTTTGACTTACCTTTACATAGATGGAACTGGTAAAAGAAAGGAGCCAGGAGCTCCTCCAAGCCCATGTGGCCCATGAGGAACAGATCCTCAAATGACTAAGTGTAAAAATAAATTGATTAATTTGGGCCAACTCTATAGTCTTAAACACCCAAAAGGAAAGTATAACCAAAGAGTAAAGTGATCAGTATATTTCTTCAAGAGTTCAAGGGATTATACTTCTAAGACATTAGGCTTAAGTCTATATAAAAAGTTATTTATGGGAGGGGGGAGAGAAGGGTATACAAGGAACCTAGGGGATAATGGGATAGAAAGAGCTCAAGAGAGGTAGGACCATAGGAGAAGGGTATTATTAAGGGAATCTCAGAAAGTGTTCAACATTGTTAGTAATTAGAGAAATGCAAATTAAAACCACCCTAATTTATCACCTTACCCCAACCAGGCTGGGTAGGATCAAGAGAACAAATTATACCAAATGCTGGCGAGGATGTGGAGAAAGGGGAATGCTCATTCATTGCTGGTGGCATTGCAGACTCATGCAGCCCCTATGGAAAACAATGTGAGAACTCTTAAAAAACTAAAAATGAACCTACCATATGACCCAGTTATACCACTCCTTGGCATACACACAAAGGACTCATCCTGTTATAGAAACACTTGTACAACCATGTTTGTTGCTGCTCTTTTCACAATAGCTAAGAAATGGAAGCAACCTGAGTGCCCCTCACCTGATGAATGGTTAACAAAAATGTGTTGTATTTACACAATGGAATTCTATTCAGCAGCAAAGAAAGATGAAATAATAGAATTTGCAGGTAAATGGATGGATCTAGAGACTGTTATATTAAGTGAAGTAACACAGACTCAGAGTAAACATCTCATTCATGCTTCCACATGAAGCCAGACATGGTTGAGCAGGACCTTTGAGTTATCTTCACATAGATGGAACTGGTGTAGGAGCCAGGGGATCCTTCCAAGCCCATGTGAGGAACTGATCCTCAAACAACCTTAAGTATAAATATAAATTGACTTATTTGGGCTAACTGTATGTCTTAAACACCCAAAAGGAAAGTATAACCAAAGACTAAAGTTATCAGTATATTTCTTCAAGATTTCAAGGGATTACACTTCTCAGACATTAGGCTTAAGACCAAAAAAAAAGTTATTTATACAATTATTTCTCATTGATGATTTTGTTCCTAACCAGAAAGTGCTGCTCACATGTAAGACTTCAAATGTTGGTCTTTAATACTATAGTTCCCACCTGTAGCTAAAGGAGACAAACAGCTATTGTTCTAAAATGATGGATAAATTTGTTTTCTCCCCCTATCTAGAAGCCTTTGAGAGGGAACTGACACTGATTCTAATCACTCCACCAGCTATCAAAATACCTGAAAGCAAACCCTGAATCCATCACTCTTGAGTCTAGTCTTGGAAGATGAAAGAAAATGCAGAAGAACCCAGTACAGGGATGCTTTTTGAAGCCCTTGTCACGAAATTCCAATGGACTCTCATATGAACATTTGAAAAGTGCCCTGTTCTGACTTTTTTCTAGTTCCCTGTGTAAAACTTGTAATGCTAATTACTCTTGCCTTTATTTCTCCTTCACATCTCCTATTCAAGATTCCAAGACTTTCTTTCCCTCTTCGAGGTAAGAGTTATGCAACTTCGGAGTCCTGTAGATAGACCCACTGAAGGGGTACTTCAGTTTCCTTACCCTGCATCCTTGTTCAGCATGGAAGAAGCCAGAGCGGTCTGCATCCTGATTCCTTATCTGCAAGCTGGGTAAACTCTTCAGAGGATGTGTGATAAGAATAGGAGGCAGGAATGGCTAGGCAGTTATGGTAAAAAGACCTCAAAGAAAAGTAGCTGGTTTCTTCGCCCAATGTTGTTGGGCCTCTTAGCAACATACTCCATTCCAAAGGCCAAAAATATTGAAAGTATTTGGGAGTTTGTATTTAACCCTTAAAAGATTTTAGGGTTACCGTTTAAGATGGAGGAATGTTAGTATAGCCCAAAGTCCCATAAATATAAATCAATCAATCAATCAAAGAAGAAGAAAGAGTACGTGAAGTTATCAGAAAAAAAGTGATGGGGAGAGACGGGCGGAGGTGGAGGGGAGGGAGTGAGCATGGATTTGACAAAAACACCTTATACGCATGTATGAAATTGTCAATAAATTATTTAGGTCAAAAAATAGTAACAACAAAAGCCCAGTAGGATACATATGATTTTAAAGCATTTGACCAACATATATTTACTCTAATAATATGGTTGTTCACAAGGCAAGAATCAACTCAATTCAAAAGTTTAAAACCACACAGCATATTTTCTCTAATGAAAGGAAAATCAAACTAGAAATCAGTAATGCAGGAGAGAACTCACCCAGTGTTTAGTTAATAATTAAGCTTTGTAATATTGCTGAAGCAATGGGTAAAATTAAAAACTACAATAGAAAACAGAAAACATTTTGAACCAGTTGATAACTAAACACACGAAAAGCACGTTGCAGATGAAATTAAGGTATTAAATAGAGAGAAATTGGTAGTAATTATGTTATACAAGATTGAAAAATAAGTACCTAAAAGACATCTTAAGGACTGGGGATGTAGTTCAGTTGGTACAGTACTTGCTTAGCATTCATGAAGCCCTGAGGTCAATCCCTAGCACCGTATAAAACTGGATGGGGTGGTGCATGCCTGTTGTCACTGCATGTGGGAGGTGAAGACAGGAGGATCCAAAATTCAAGGTTATCTTCATTCAAATAGTGAGTTGAGGTCAGCCTGGGCTATGTGAGATCTTGTCTCAAAACCAAAAATGGAGAAAATAATAAAGATGAGCACAGACTTAACTTACAACACAATTAACAAGAGAATCAATGTTAAAAGG
This sequence comes from Nannospalax galili, assembly GCF_000622305.1. NCBI lineage: Eukaryota > Metazoa > Chordata > Mammalia > Rodentia > Spalacidae > Nannospalax > Nannospalax galili. Next base: position 1,794,155 of record NW_008356458.1, read on the forward strand.
TGGCTTTTTGAAAGTTGTTTTGCTTATAAAGTAATGCAGGTAAAGCAGGCAATAAAGAATTTTGTATCCATAAAATGTAAGAATTCTAGTAAAGATGCATAAACACCAGTAATCTACTTTATCCTCCATGCTGGGAATTGAACTGAGGGCCTACAGCATGCTAGGCAAGCTCTCTACCACTGAGCCATATCCCCAGCCTTCAGATAATTAATTTTAAAACACATATTGTAAAGAAAGTTACTTCAGAAGGAAATGTATTCAAATATCCCATAAGCAGTTCATTTTCATTAGTCATAGAGAAATGTAAATAAAGACTACAATTACTTGTCTGTATAGCACCACCAGAATGACATTTAAACTAAAATAAGTGTCTAAAGTCACCCCAACTGTATTAAATGTTCATGTGAATGTGGAATGACAGTGTGCTTTAGGTGGGAGCAAATTGATATGACTCACTTTGGAAAGCAGAGGGATGTATTCATGGAGAGCTGAACCATGTACAAAACCTACAACCAACAGTTTCCACTTCTAACCACATATTCAGTAGAAATGTGTAAACCTGTATACCAAAATCACATGCCCTAGAATGTTTATTGCAGCATTATTTATACTAGCCCCCAAACTTAAAACAGTATAAATGCTCATCAACAGTAAAATGGACTTTTAAATTGAGATATTTGTACAATGGGGTTATTTACAGCCATGAAAATGAATGAACTATTCCCAAAGAAAACAGTATAAATGACTCTATGAATATTATGCTGCATAAAAGACACAGAGAGTACTCTGCTGGGTGATCCCATTGCATAAACACCAGTAATCCACTGGTGCAGTAGCATTCAAAAGCTAATCTATGATATTACAGGCCAAGATGTCAACACTCGAGGGGAGGGTGGCACAGAGAGACGTTGGGAAGGCAGGTCATATACTTCCTGATCGTTGTGAAATTACACAAAAGAATCTGCTTTGCAGTCACATTTCAAGGTAGGCATTCGCAGTTGGTGCATTTTTCTGTCTATGGTGTACACGGATAGAAAAGCTTATTGTTGAATCAAAAAGCAGGGCTGGGGAGATGGCTCAGTTAGTAAAGTGCTTGTGCAAGGATAAGGATCTGACTTCGGATTCTCAGAACCCACAAAAAAGCCAGGCAGCATGCATCTGTAATTCCGGCAAGGGGCGGCGGGTGAGGGAAGACAGGTGAGTCCCTGGAACTCCACAGCCAGCCAGTCTAACCAAATCAGGGAGCTCCAGGTTCAGTGAGAGAACATGTCTCAAAGAATGAGGTGGAAAGTATGGTGGTTTGAGTGAGAAATATAACCTATAGGCTCAAGTATTTGAACACCTGATACCCGGTTGGGAGCACTATTTGTGGAGATTTAGGAAGTGTGACCTTGCTGGAGGAAGTATGTTACTGGGGACTAACTGAGAGCTCATAGTCTGAGTCAACTCCAGCTTTCTCTCTCTCTCTGCTTCTTTGTATAAGATCGAGGACATGAACTCTTAACTTTCTGCTCTGCCCACCTGCTACCATAATGTTCCCGAAATTATGGACTCTCCCTCTGGAACCATAGCCCAAGTACACTCTTTTTTCTATAAGTTGCTTTGGCCATGACGTTTTATCAGAGCAACATAAAAGTAACAAATACAGAGAGAAATCAAGGAAAAACACCTGGCATTAATCTATGGCCTCTACTCACAGAAGTACACATGTGCATGTACACACACACAAACACAAACACATGCACAACATCAATAGCAACAACAAAAACACAGGTAGTTCTAACTTTGCATGACGGTGTAGGAAAATTTTTACAGAAACCTGATAGCTCATGCTGAAGCCATGCAGTCAATCAACTGAAGAAAACTATAGTTGTTCTGGGTGTGGTTTAAAAAAAATGTTTGGGAGTTCCTTTCCATTTTCCTGGCACCTGTGGCTACATTATTACACATACAGCTAAAGATTTCCAGCTAGGATCCACAAATGGGAGACAACATGTGTTACTTGTTTTTCTGAGTCTGGTGACCTCACTTAGTGTAACAGTTTCTGCTTTCATCCATTTACCTGCAAATTTAATTTTTCTTTACTGCTGAATAGAACTCCGTTGTGTATATGTACTACATTTTCATTATCAGTTCGTTGGTTGAGGGACAGTGTAAAAGTCAAACGGAAATGTGGTATTTAACAAGCCTACTGAAAAAAATGCACATGTAGTATAGATGTGAGTGCATGTGAATAGCACAGTTCCAGGCAAGGAAAACCTCCCTTAGGGTTGTTAGTTAGAGCATTCCAAGAGACTCTCAAAATAATACAGGCTTTTGTTACAGTGCTTCATTGCCTCCTAGAACTTGAAGACAAGATTCTATTACTGAAGACACAACATACTTTGGACACAGGGCTTGGAGCAATGGAGCTGGAACTGATCTGGAATCTTCCTTGTCAAAGACTAGCTCTCGTAGTATCAGAAGATACTATGCAAGCTTCCAAAGGCGAAAACCAATCAACGGTCCTATCTAGCTATAATATCTATGAACCACAATGACAGGCCCAGCAAACTATCTCTGCTGTGCAGTAGTTGTACTTTTATATTGGGGGAGATCAACAACTGTCTAATTGGACTTAAAGTCCACCCAAAAGGAGGGAATTCATACTTGGTGCTATAAATATAGCCAAATACACATGGTTGGAGAAGTCATAAACCCTAGAGAAGAATGTACTTTTTTCACTTCCCTCAACCAGCATAAAGTATTACTGTATTCTGAATATGTACCCTTATATTTACAGACAAGTGTACCTCTCACCACTCATGAAAGAAGTTTCTTTTGGCAATAGATGGAGACAATTACAAAATTCCACAATTGGTCAAAATACATGAATAAGTGACTGTGAGGTTCCTGGCTCTACGTGACACATCTACAAGGCAACCTCTACACCTAGGTTCAGGGAACACCGTGGAGTAGGGGGCAGAAAGAATGTAAGAGCCAGAGGAACAAGACTCCTGCTGCTAGTTAATGCATTCTAGACGTAATAGGGGAGCTACGGTAAGGAAATCACCACAGTACGGTTGTATAACAAAATCTGCATAAAGACAAAACAAGTTGACATGCCAATGTGGAATAGGGAAATTTCATGAGGGCCCCACCTCAAGATGAAGGGGAAAGGGCAATCAATTGATGCTGAGGGAGAGAGAATAGTTTCCTCCTGAGAGACATTCTAATCTCAGGTGGGCAACCCTAAACACAGGTATACACAAGCACCACTAAATGGACGTGATGCATAATATATATGTATATGTATAAATTTATGTATGTATATATAACAATAATAATCAAGAGGACAAAAATTGAGAGGGTATGTGGGGTTATGGGAAGAGTTGGGAGAGACTAGGAAAAATGAAAATAATTAAAACATATTACTTATATATGAAATTCTCAAAAATATATTTTGAAAATCATTTGACAGATACCGTTGATTTAAATATGTGAGGAAATTTAAAATAGAAACATTAGGGCTGGGCATGGTGGTGCACATCTTTAATCCCAGCACTCGGGAAGCAGAGGCAGGCAGATCTCTGTGAGTTCAAGGCCAGTCTAGTCTACATAGTAAGTTCCAGGTCAGCTGGGGCTACAGGGAGACCCTGTCTCAACACCCCCCAAAAGAAACATTAATATTTATTTACTACATGGTGCTTTAAGCATTAAAGGGTTATTTCTTTGTAAGACATATCAAGAGAGGTGTTCTAAATAACACTTGTCATACTGCTGTCTGTAACTTTTGACACAGAAATATCTTTCCCCTAGTTTGTGCAATCATTATATACCTTTTCTTGAGTTAGCATCTAAATATTTTGTGTGTGCTTTGTGTCTGCGTGTGGGTCTGTGCATGTGCATACAGTTGCCTGTGGTGGCCAGAAGAGGGCATCAGATCTCCTGGAGTTGGAGTTAATGTTGTAAGCTGCCTGATGTGGGCACTGTAAAGGGAACCTGGAACTTTTGCAAGGGCAGTATGTGCTCTGTGCCACGGAGCCCTTTCTCTAGCCTCCAACTGTGTAATACTTTTGAGATTTCCTTTCATACAAAGTTTAGTTTTCCTTTGAGATTTTTGCCAGCTTTACTTTCTTTAGGACATCTGTGGCTTTTTTTCACCATCCTAATTTTCCTCATTTAGGAGACTGACAGTTTACCTTCACTTAGAGTCAAAATTCCCACGACTAGCTATTTCTTTTGCATCTATATTTATATGTATTTATTTGAATTTTACCTTCTACTTTGAGTATTATGATTTTGATGCATTTCCATCTGTTTGCCAATCCCCACTTTAACCATTTAGTTGTCACATATGCTTGTCAAAACCTGAAGACACAGAGTCAACACAGCCACACATTTTCCTGTCTTTGTAAAAACTGGATAGCAGATACTCAGGGACAGCTTTCTATGATGACAAATGACCTATAGACTTTCAAAAAGCGACAAAATTTGTCTCTGAGTATATCGTGCACCTGTTTTTCATGTTGTAGACTGAAAAGCTAACAGCAAACTTTGAACTTATTCAATTAACCACAGTTTATGAACTGTGATAAGTAAACTTGTAGCAATCCTGCTAAATGACTCATGTTGGTTAACTAAACCATGGTAACTGAGATTCAGTCATGCCAGAGCCTTTCAAAGCAAAGGATACCTGTAAAGAAAAATCTTCTCTTCTTAGGGGCTAGGGATATGGCTCATGAATGCAGGTTCCCAACACCTGTATAAGAGCCATGCGTGCAAAGAATAGACTTGTAATCCCAGCACTGGGCGGTAGAGACAGGAGGATCCTAGTGGCTCATTGGTCAGATAACATCTAGCGAATCAATGAACCAATCAGTGAGAAACCCTATCCAAAAAGTAAGGTGAGCAATCAACCAAGACATCCAACATTAACTTTTGTCATACACACACACACACACACACACACACACACACACACACACACACACAAGTACAATTTTCTCTTTGAATTTACTTGTGAGATAAAATCTATTAGGTTTTATTCTAACTAGCAACCTGCATTCTGTTACACTGTATCCACATGCCTGCATAGTATCTACAGCATATTAAGACCTGGTTAAGTTTACTGAATGAACAATTCAAGACCTTGGTTTCTGCTATTACAATTTCACAAAGAGAAGAAGTTTGAGAAGTGACCTCCAATGGACCTATTAGATGCCTTTCCAGACAATTTAATATATGCTCAGGTAGCAACGGAAATGCAGAAGACCAGTGTTTACTAACATAAAAAGGGCCAACTGTAGTTTGGAAATTTGCTATGCAATTGGGAGTCACAAATGCAGAAACAGCCATGGTTTTTATTAGGAACTTCCCATGTTATCCTAGGCTACAGAACGCTTCTACACTTACGTAAACTATGTCATGCCCTCTTAATAAAATAAGCAGCTGAGCATAGTGCCACATGCCTAAATCCGAGTACTCAGGAGGATGAGTGAGGAGGATTTCAAGTTCAAGGCCAGTTTGGGTCACGCACATAGTGAGACTGATATCTAACAGACCATGAAGTTATTGTTTGGAAACCATGGCTGTCTGTGCATTTGTGACTCCCAATTCCCTAGCAAATTTCCAAACTACAGTTGGTGCTTTTTATGTTAGTAAACACTGGTCTTCTGAATTTCCATTGCTACCTGAACAAATATGCCTCAGCCTTGATGAGACACATCATTCACTTATAGCTCTCTGGTACTACTTCACTCCCACTGAGTTGATTTTATGAGGGAGTGATGGGAAGAATATTGGAAAAGCAAATTCTATTAACACATGCCACGTAGTCTTTACTTACTCTATTCTCTCCTGCCCAAATGCCCTTCCTTACAGAACCCTTCAAACATTCACTGAGTCATTGTCAGCTTCAGATCTCTAATAGCTCATCCTATAGTTTGTGTCAAGAGTCTCCTTAGGCGCTGTTGCCATAGCATATACCATTTTCTCCTAGGACAAATCATTGTGCAATTAGCTATCATTTCTGTGAAGTCTTGATTAATGTCTGTCTAAGAAATGCTCAGTTCCATAAATTCACAGTAAATGCAATACAGATACCATGACTTCATTAGAGATCATGACGTGTGGCTAGGTGTGGCTTTAGTCATAAGAATTTGATAAGAGAAATAGTTCTCTGTTTCTCAAATTTGTTTTCTGATTGTTGCTGGTTAGCAAGAGTAAAGTGTGTCTGAAGAGGTTTGTCATTACATCATCCCTGGCCTTTATCCAGTGACCTTATTTCTTCCCCTCTGCTAAGAGGAACATATTGTATAAGGTCAGCAAGATGGATCTGGAGCCCCAGTTTAATGTCTTCCCTTGCCAAAAAAAAAAATCACTTCTGCTCTGGGGCACACACCTGCTCACTCGTTCTCTGCCAGCTCTGTGAGGTGAGGCAAATGACAATTTCCCTTCTTTCCAGGGTAGGTGGGATGCAAGCCTCCAGATTCGTATGCCTGAATCCATCCTCCATCAAGTAACAAGCATCTGATGGGAGCTTATTGTAAGCATAGCAAAGGACATAATGCAATAGCCAGTGGACTCAACCCAATTATGAACTTAGAAGTGTCTTTGTCTCTCCCATATCCAACCAGCTGACAAATCCCCTATTCCATTGATTCCCAACCCACCATTGGTCAACACTCCTCTTTTTATATGCTTTTTTCAAGGTGATGCCACCACTTTCCTGTGCCTCTGTCTTTTTAAGGTGTCCAGTGGCCACTGGAGACTTTCCAGCTGTTCTGACTTGGGTAGAGGTGAGACCACATCCAAGTAGCCCATTTGATCTTTGCGATGCCTCTCAACTCCCTCACACTTGTGCCATGATTACCTTCAATTGTTGTTAGAAGACAAGAATCCAAGCAAATTATGCCTTTTCTTAGCATAGGAATTCACACCACACCTCCATGCGCTTACCTCATACCTCTTTAACCTTTTCTTTCTGTGCTCCAGTTACTGAGGCCTTTGGGCTTCCTGCAGGAGCAATAAGCCTACCCAAACCAAATCCTCCACTTTCAATTATCTTCTTAATTATCACTATAAATAGTAGAGTGAATTTGAATCTAGGTCTTTTGCCCCTCACACTGGTCCTACCACAATTTATCTCTCCCAGAAAGGAAGCAGGGCATGATGGGGAAATATTTAGATCACATGTTAGCTCAAAACCTGGCCAATGTTTATAGTCCAGGCTCTTTCCCAGAATCTGCTTTTATTTTCTCCTGCAAACAACAGATGCTAACTTAGCTATATCTTTCCTCTGCCTTCACCATTATCTTTTCTACTCAAAATTGTCTCTGCTAAGAGCATGGCAGAGCTGAGGTTTAATGGAATGGATATCAGATCCATAGCAAAATGGATCTGGGTACCTACTCGGCAAGTATGAGCTATGTGAACATGTTCACCTGGTATTACCTTGTTCAGTGTGTTGGCTTCTGCCCTCCAAAAATCAGACAGGGTTATACAAGCATAAATTTATGAAGGTAATGCCCTTGAAGTTTAAAAGAGTAAGTGGAGAGAGACATGAAGATGGCAAGACAGATTTGACATCTCCAGAAGGATGGGAGAGAGGAGGAGTATGCTTCTCAGTTCTAAGAAAGGTTAGTCCAGCATGATGGGGGGCAGGGAAGCATGGAGCCATGTTACTGCTGAAGTCACATCTCCAGAGAAATGCATCCCACTAGCATCATCTCCATCTCCTTCTTCTGTCTTTGACTGGGTATAACCTAGATGTACCATAACTTGGCATGCATTTCAGGATGGACTAACCAGAATACTCTCCCCCAGAGGTACCACACTCAGCCTCAGTTTTCTTACTACAAATAAGGACTGTATACCAAGGAAGGAATTCCTGATATGACTTTTACCTCTGAAATGATGAGATTTTCCCTTCTGTATCATCTTCTAATTTCAAAGTGTAGTTTTCACAAAGGATAACAAATGTTGGCATGGGTATGGGAAAAGATGAACTCTTATTGGCTACAGGGAATATAAAGCTGTATGATCACTATGGAATGATTGTGGAGGAGGTTTGAAAACCTAAAAATACAATTGCCATAGGAAAACGCTATACCACCACTGTATATTCCCAAAGGACTCTAAATCAACACACCACAGAGATACTTTCATATCCATGTGTATTGGTGCAATATTCACAACAGCTAGGAAATAGAACCAATCTAGACATTCATCAACAGATTAATGGATAAATAACATTTGATAGACATACGATGGAATTTTATATTTTATTCATCCATAAAGAAAAATGAAATCATCCCATCTTCAAGAAGATTGAATGAACAGGAAATCACATGTTAAGCAAAAAAAAGACAGACTCAGAAAAATTACCTCATATGCAGTATATATATTATATATTCCCATACATTATATATTCCTATTCATACATATTATATATTCATATATATTATATATTCATGTATATTATATATCCATATATATGCAAAAGGGACCATAAAAGGGGAGGAAGAAAGGGGGGCACTAATGCAATACATGGGTATGAAAGCAGAAGTGGGGACTGCTTGAGGGTAGGAAGGGAATCAGCAAGGAGGGTGCAAGAGTAAGGGGAGCACATTTACAGGGGGATTGTCATAGTTAGCTTTGGCTGACAGCTTTACACAAAATGGAAGTCACCTGGGAAGAGTGAATTGCGGTTGAGGAATCACCTCCATCAGGCTGTCCTAAGGAGTGTTTTCTTAATTGCTAATTGACATAGGAGAGCCCAACTCACTGTGAATGGTGGCACTCCTGGGCAGCTGGACTTGGGCTACATAAGAAAGTTAAGTGAATGTGAACCTGGGAGCAAGCCAGTGAGCAGAATTCCTCCATGATCTCTGCTACAGTTCCTGCTTCTAGTTTCCTACCTTGAGTTCTTCCCTTAGCGTCCCTTGATGATGGAATCTATAAGATGTAATCTATAAGATGAAATAAACCCTTCCCTCCCCATGTAGCTTTTTGTCATAACGTTTATCACAACAACAGAAAACAAACTAGTACAGGGATAAACAAAAGCAAAGTGCATTGACATATATGTGTGAAATATCTTAGTGAAAAAGGCTAGCTTTAAAAATTAATATAAAAGGGTGTTTTTCTGATATTAATTAAGGAAATATGAGTAAATAATATAAAGGAAAATATCGATAAGCCTGAAAATATTTCCTGGTTTTATTCTTCCTTGATTAAACTTTTAGTAGAATGGAAAGGACTTTGTCTCATGCATATTTGCACCTCCAGGTTCCAGTGCAAATAAATGCTATGTAACAGATGCTAACTCGGTCCTCCTGGATGTACTTGTCTGGGACTGACTGGAACTAGCAGTGATTTTAGACACATTCATTAATTTGAACTCCTAGTTTTTCCTTCTGGGAAGGAGTGCCATGGAGATATGATTTTTCTCCTGGTTTGGCAACTGAGTCTCCTAAATCTCTCCTACAGGAGAATATTCATCTCCGTCCCATCTGCTTCACCCATAAAACCTTAAATGATATCATTTGCTATTTATAATATTGCCTACAGATCTCAACATTGCCCCCAATTTCCTCCTGAGCAAGTATTTGATCATCTCTTCACATATGGCTCTTGTCTTCAAGGAACTCTTAGTCTGGCAGGAAGATAAGTTCATCAGACTAAGAGTCATAATGTTCCCAAGCATAGGCTCAGGAACAGTTATTGCCAGATATATTACTAGAGGTTTCATGTAGCTTGTGCTCAGAGAAAAGAGTTATATGGGGCTACTAGGCACGGGGGTGTTTGTGCTTCAGCTGACTGGGGACAGCCACCATTCTGTGGCAGCTGGACATAGTCATGGAGGACTGCAGGTCCAACAATGCAAGTCATCTCTTTGTGGAGAAGAGACAAAGGAACAAATCCAAATTTTCTTAAAATCTTTCCATTTGATGACAATGGGAATTAACTTAAACATTTAAAATTTTCATTGTAGGCATAAGAAGCATATATGCTGAGCAGATCTGACCTCTGGCTAGAACACTACTTATGCAATTAACACCATTCAGTTATCACCAACTGATGGATATACAAACTTCAAGCATTAGAAAGGGAGAAAGCAATGATTTGGTCACAGCAGGTCTAAGGGAGGCGGTTAGTTGATCCTTGAGACACAAGTATCATTTAGACAAGGAGCAGAAAGGGACATTTCAAGTAAGAAGAAAGATGGGTGAGATTGAGTTCTAATGAGAAGGACTGAGGTCCAGCAATAGATTTAAGAGGAATAACTTCAGCCCCATGGGAAGAGCCAGCAACAGATCTCCAGGACCTCTGCAGACCAGAAAATCTTCACCAGTTTGGGCAGTGATGCTGCTCAGAGGCAGGGAAGGGGCAGCTGAGTCCATCCGTCATTTAGGGAGTTGATTATTCATACTGGAACACACTAGGGGAAGTATAGGACTCATTTCTGGAGGAAAATATACTCTTTGGGAAGGAAAACTCTGAAAAGATGAAAAGGAAAATTTGTTTTTCATGGGGAATAATGCATGCTAGTTAAAAATATTACAGTTTGATGGTTTGGTTGGTTATTGTGCATCCCACTGTCAGTTTAAGCAAAATCCATCTTTCTCGCTCCTCTGACAAGCAGGAAGGCAGCCAGAGCCTTCTTCAAATTTAATGGTGTGAAACTTCTTCCATCTGCTAATTTCTGGACCTCTAAATATCACTGGACTATATGCTGAACATGCATGTAACCACAAGGAGCACAAGAAATATGTCCACAACCATAAATCATGCTGTGTAAGAACCTATGTCATTTCAATAAGGAGAGAAAGGGCCAGTGATGATAGGACCAAAGAAACGAGCTAAGACAAGCCTATGAGAGGAAGAAGAGATGGGTAAGCCTTAAGTCCTAAATTAAAACACCTTAGTGTGCTTAGTGTACAGAGCTTCTAGCCCTAGTAATAAGACGGAAAAGTGGCACAGACCAAATAAATCTTGGGTTGGAAATATTCTCTGATGAATATGGTTTTCTATCATAAGGATGCTTATCTAAAGTGATGAGCTAAAATTCCCTTCACTGAAACGCCCAGCATTGCTTTATTAGTAAAACAGAAAAGGAGACAGTATAAGTCTGTAATTGCTATAGTTAGCTACCTTAGGTTCACATATTTGGAAGCTCAAGAGGATGGTATAGTCAGCTCTGTGAAGATCCCAGGGTAGGCCTGAGTGAAACAACAGTGAACCAGACTACCAAACAGGAAACCCGAGAGCTGGGTGGGGCTAGCCTTGCTCTCTCCTTTAATAACAACTCTGAAAAACTAGTGAGGAGTCCCACAAGAGTAAGCTAAATCCCTTCTGTAGGAAATGTGGGGAATGCCCTCAATGACCCAAGTACTTCCCACTAGGCCCCTCTTCTTAAATGATCCACCACATCCCAGTGTTGCTACCCTAAGAATAACATATGTGAACTCTTGGCTGGCCTGGAACTCCCTGGACAGACCAGGGTAGCCTCAAATTCTCAGCAATCCCCCTTATTTCCAGCAGTTCAAGTACCTGGATTATAGGTATGAGCTGCTATGCCAGGCTCTAACTGATGATTTATAGAGATACTAAAGATTGGCTTATGGTCAGAGACACCAGCTCAGCTTGATTCTAGTCTTGAAGGTGAAGGACAAGAAGGGAGGCATATTCTATAGGTTTGGTTAGTTGTATAAAAACCAACTGTTGTCCCTGGGACTTTGAGAACAGCCAGACTAAGGCATTATGCCTAGCTAGTCATAAACAGCTGCTGTCTAATGACAGATTATATCCTTTAGTTAGACAGACATCAAAACTCCTTCATTCATTTCTATTGGAAGAGCTTGGGCTACAGACAGAGCTACTGTGAAAAGCAGTGTAAGGGAAGATTCTCAAATTCTCCCAGAGCCCATGAACTTTCATCTACTAAAACAATAGACACCAAGTTTGATGGGGAGGAACCTCTAAAAGAATAAAACTGGGTTCTGAAGGTTGTTTTAGGCAGAAGGACTGCAAATTCAAAGCCAGCTTGGACTACATAGTAAGTTCAAGGCCAGCTAGGCCAACTTAGCAAGACTGTGTCTCAAAATGCAAACAAACAGACAAAATAAAAACTGAAAATCTAGGGATATAGGGAGGAGAGGAGAGGAGAAAGGATGGTAAAGGGAAGGGAAGGAAGGGAAGGGGAGGGGAGGGGAGTGGAGGGAAGGACAGAGGGGAGGGAAGGGAAGGGAGGGAAAAGGAGGGGAGGGGAGAGGAAGGAAGGGGAGGGAGTGCCATTTCTTCATATTTCAAAACTTTTCTTTGATTCTGTGCTCCTTTGTTCCCACTTCCAGTTGCATGAAACTTTACTCAAAACATATTAGACGTACTGTTTTGTATTTGAGTTCATAATTTTCCCAAAATCTACTATCCTGTTGGTGCTCCTTCAGACAAACTCTGCATATCTTAAAATCATATTAGGTGCCAATGCATTAGCCCAAGAGTTGAATTCCTGCTTAATATCTGTTTTGTGAATGATTTAATTAAATCATTTTAATAAAGTGCACAGATCCATAACTGAAAAACTCTCCCCCCTACTTATCAATAAAATTATGGAATTCTATAACCACCCACTAAACTTTAGAAGGATTCAGGTCCTTCTGGTTTACTATTTTTATCAGTTTTGCTCACTGGTTCACTCAAACAATAGGCCTTTTTATTTAACCACAGTTAAAGATCAGAGTCTGGTGAGAGGATGTGCTACCGCAGGAAGAGAACTTCCAGAAAGGGGACGGTTTGAGTTCATCTTCTCTCTTTTTTCACTGGAGCTTCATAATTGGTGTTCCCACTAATGGTATTTCTAGTTTGCGTTCTCAAAACAAAACAAACAACCTAAAATAGACACATGCAGTGGTAAGCTGTATAGATCCTCAGACACTATCTGCCTCTAGGGAGTGATGCTCAAATGGATATAAAGCAGGAAAGGCAACTGTGAATTGTTTCCATGAAGAGAAAATGTGTCTGTGTGAAGGAAATCAGAAAATAAAAGTGACTTCTTTTAAGAGGCTACTATTTTTTAAAAGATTTAATATATATATATGCGCCTAGGTGAGTTTATATGCACCATAAGACCATGGAAGCCAGATGAGGGTGTCAGAACCTCTGGAACTGGAGTTTTACATGCTCTGTAGGTGTTGGGCCCCAAACCCAGGTCCTTTGCAAGAGCAGCAACTGCTCTTAACTGCTGAGCTAACTCTACAGACCCTCTTATCTTTTGAATGTGTCGACAAAATTGAACACAATTTCTTCCCAGATCTTACATGCAGGTAATCAAGAGTTTGTAGCCCATATGCCAGGTTCTTCATATTAAAATGAAACGTGTGTGTGTGTGTGTGTATGTGTGTGCGTGTGTGTCTGTGTGTATGTGTGTGTGACCCATTGAGTTTAATTATGGTTGCTTACATGAATATGAGTGGGAGATTATTTACAAGAACATGGGCAACCCATGTTGAAATGGTGCTGTGCCCAGGCACATGAGGGTTTTGTGTAGGTAACCAAAACTGCAGTGAGTTCACAGGTACAATGGCTGTGTCATGATGTTGCTGAGTCTTTGAAATATTACTGTTTTTATTTTGTGTGCTTGAGTGTTTTGCCTGCATAAATAAAGATTCACCACAGACAAGATAACCCTTGAGCCATTCTTTTTTCTACACCATAGGTCTTACTCTTAGTCCCATCAACACAACAACATACTGTAAAAGTCATCTATAAAATGCACTTTCTTCTCACAGAACATGGTCTCCCTACCTCTTCCAATAGTTCTGTCGGCATTCTGCAGCCCGCATGCTGTTACCTTCTGTTTCTCATGCCTTCTGCAACCCATTCTGGATGGGATGGCTGTATGTGTATCACAATCACCAGTGGTTTCTACAGTGTTGAATTCAATGATCATTTCCAGCCCCCACACTCCTCAGTCTTCTGGCATTTGACTTCAGAGCAGATGTTTCCCTCCTCCTTCAAAACCCTTCTTAGCTTAGATCCACACCATTCTGCTTTCTGTCAGCACACTAGCTGCTCCTTCTTTTTCACTCCTGCTACATCCTCCTCTTCTCCCGTTCTAAGTAGGAGAATGCCCCAGAGGCTTAGTTTTAGATGCTCCCTATATGTGTGCTGAGAATCCTAAATTTCATCTCGAAGTCTACCTTTTCCTGAATCTCACAATCAATTCCTACTCAGCATCTTTATTACCTGATAAGGAGTACTTCATTGTTAATATGCTCTGAATTTAACTATCAATTCCTATATCCCCCTAGTTCATTTCCTCCAAATGGAAACATTTCCTAAATGATTACCAAATTTGCCAGTTGTTCACTTTAAAAACCTAGGAGTTCTCCTTGATCTTCTTTTCTCACAGACTTGAATGTCAAGCCCATTGGCATCACCGCAGTGAACATCAGTCTTCTCATCACCGCTGTAGACTAAATAGCCATCAACTTCTAGCACTATGGCACGTGCCTTCTAACAATATTTATTCCTCTTCATATGTGTATTTGCCTGCATATATTTAACTATACCATGTGTGTACAGTGCACACAGAGGCCAGAAGAGGGAGCCAGATCCTCCAGAACTGGAGGTAAGAATGGTTATAAATTGCCATTTGGGCTCTGAGACCCAAGCCCAAGTCCTCTGGAAGAGCAGCCAGTGCTCTTAACCTCTGAGCCATCTCTCTAGCCTCAGTACTGCTGTTTTTGAAAGAGAGAATTGACTCCTGAAAGTTGTCTTCTGACCTTATGCATGCCCTTCCAATAATAAATCAATGTAATAAAAATTTAGAAAGAAATCTTAAGGAAAAGTTTCTTACAGTCATGCACACAAATTTCATCTACTTTAAGAAT
>NW_008356458.1:1809055-1822807 GCF_000622305.1 Nannospalax galili
TATATATATCGATATATACATAGCACCAGTCATGGTGGTACATTCCTTTAGTCCCAGCACTTGGGAGGCACAGGTAGGAAGATCTTTGTGAGATCTAGGTCAGCCTGGTCTACATAGCTACTTCCAGGCGACCTGGGTCTGCAGGGAAACCATGTCTCAAAAAAACAGAACAAAAAAACCAAACTGAAAAAAAACAATAAGCAAAAAATAACCCCTTCCAAAAAACAAACAAACTAAACAAACAGAATTGTAGATGATAGACAGATAGATATATAGCTAGTGCTAGATAGTTAGCTAGTTTCAACACCCAAGGAAAGTACTGTGTGCTTATTTTAATGTAGAAGTACTCTATTAATTTTTTTATTGTTACTATTATTGATCTTCACGGCATCATTCATCCTTCTGAGCACAGACGTTTCTTTCTCAATAGGAAATTGATTCTGTCTCACTTGGGTGATGTTAGCTCACCCTGCCCTGCCATGTGACAAGAAAGAGAGGCCGCTTCACCAGGTGAATCTGGCCAGCCAATTAGATTGAACCATACCATGCCAGCAGGGCCAAGTGACTTACAGAGAGCCCATTGTAAGCTGCTCTGAGATGTGCTCTGTGGGCTTTGAGAGGGAGAATTTTTAAATATATTTTATTTATTGTTTTTATTTTATGTGTACACATGTATTGCCTGCATGTAGGCATGTCATGCAATACCCACAGAGGTCGAAGAGGCTGTCAGATGCCCTGGGACCAGAGTTATGGACAGTTGTTAGCTTCCATGGGGGTGCTGAGATTCAAACCTGGGTCTTCTACAAGAACAACCAGTGTTCTTAACCACTGAGCCATCTCTCTGGCCCCGAGGGAGAATGTTTATACACCAGAATCCTCAGCCATGGACAGGTAGAGATCGGTCTATCAGGAGCCCTGTCAGCCACAGATGGAAACAACTTGTCAGGAAATGAAATGAGCATGTAACAGTGAGCAGAATTGGGGATGAAGAGAGAATTGGAGTTCCAAGTTGCCACATGGGAATCTGTAAGTGAGCTTAAGATCTAATTAAACATAGACTTGTGGCAATCTAAGACATCTTTGCAGGCTTCTAAGCCATGGTCTTTCCTTCAAATGAATCTGACTTCATATTCTATGACCTGAGGCACAAGTAGATCTGATCAATAATCCATCTTTTACATATTTTATGAGAACTGTAGAGTAGCCAAACTCTGACAAGTCTACCAGGACCCCTGGTTCTTTAATTTTAGGTCATGCTTCTCGGCATTTGAAATCCTTCTCTGGTCATTACT
This sequence comes from Nannospalax galili, assembly GCF_000622305.1. Lineage (NCBI taxonomy): Eukaryota > Metazoa > Chordata > Mammalia > Rodentia > Spalacidae > Nannospalax > Nannospalax galili. The sequence goes on from NW_008356458.1 coordinate 1,810,348, forward strand.
TCTGACAGTTCAAAAATTTCCCTTCTCTTCATCCTTCATGTTTTTTGTATGTGTTTATAGGACCTCTTTTAGGAATACACTAAACACAAAATAGTTTATCAAAGTAGAATTCAAGAACAACCAGGGCCATCATGTTATCCAGAGAAGGTTTTTTTCTCTATGTGTGTGATGATTCAACAGGATAGCACATGACAGTGACTGTGGAGAGGCATGGTATTTTAAACTAGAGACATTATATCTGAATGTATTTAAGTAGGTGTAGAGTTAAAATGAAGTCAAGCAACACCAGGAGCAAGTATACTTTTGTTTTCCTTTAATAAGAGATCTCTGGGGCTGGGGAGATGGCTCAGTAGTTAAGAACTGACTGTTCTTGCAAAAAAAACCCAGGTTCAAATCCCAGCACCCACATGTAGTTAACAACTGTCCATAACTCCAGTTCCAGGGGATCTGACCACCTCTTCTGTCCTCTGTGGGCATTGCATGATATGGGTGCTCTTCCGTACATGCAGGTAATACATGCAGATACATGTCAGGGGTATTTGGGAGCTCTTATCTGGTCACTAAAGGATTTGGGGGTTACCTTTTCAGAGGAGGGAATGTTAGAGTAGCAAAAAGTCCCATTTAGAAAGAATGAAAGAAAGAAAGAAAGAAAGAAAGAAAGAAAGAAAGAAAGAAAGAAAGAAAGAAAGAAAGAAAGAAAGAAAGAAAAAGAGTACTAAGTTGTTAGAAAAAAAGTGATGGGGAGATATGGGAGGTGTTGGATGGGAGGGAGTAGGCATAGATTTGATCAAAACGCCTTATACGCATGTATGAATGTCTCAAAAAATTTTTTAAAGTTAAAAAATAAAAATAAAGTTAAAAAACGAGATCTCTTAAATTCTAAATCTATAGGTATCCCTCTGAGGGGTTAATAAGTCTCACTCCTGGTTATATAAATTAGAAAAGTGAAAACATATTTATATAAAAACATGTCCACCACTGTACACAGCAACATCATTCACAGCATCCTGAAAGCAAACAAACCAAAGATCCATTAACTGACTAATGGTAAATCAAAAGTAGGTGTGGCTGGATGATGGACTGTTACCTGGCCATGAAGGATAATGCATGCAGTTCAGCCTACCCTCACAACCTTGTCTTATCTTGACTAGCTCTACAAAAACTTTACCTTCTAATAAGTTCACATTCTATGGTTCTGGGGGCTGGAACTCCCACATATCCTTTTTCAGGGACACAGCATTCAATTCCCTAGAGAGTTAAATTTCTATTTCTACTAAAATTCTCCAAAAACATCATGATGTTGTAAACCCCCAACAGTTTCTGAGCAAGAACATTGTGCCTTGCCTCCGGTAGTGACTATCATAAAACTATTATTAAATCTCAGAAGGTGAGCAGAGAGTCTCACTTCAGTGGCCAGGCTGTAACTCAGCTTTTCCACTAAGACTTTCTTATTTTTCAGTCCGCTACTTTGCGCCATCACCAGATGAATTCATTTGGCTTAGCCTTATTCTTATGTCCACTGGCTTCTTAATGTCAATAAAAGAGCTAGCCCAGTGAGGTGCTCAATTTATCTGAAAGACACAAAGCACTATGGATTCCCAAATCTCTTGGAGGTAGGCCAGTCTGACAGAGTGAAAAGATATGGGAAAATAAATCTGTACAAGAAATTTAACAGGATCAAATATATCTATGCATATTTATATACTCAGCATATGTACATGTATATGAACACATATGAATTACATGACTAAGTTAAAAACATCTGTTCATTAACTGTTCTTAATGAACAGAGCAACATGGATTCTAATTGATTATTCATTTATTTTTACTCAACTAATGTTACTGAACCACTTGGAATCAGAGACCAGTTTTCTTTGTTTCTTTCTCACAATCAGAAGATACATTTATATTTAAATATTCTGGTATTCTTTTTTACTTAGCAAAAGTGTTTGCTTAGATGGTGTTCTCAGCTGTGCTGGGACCTGTGGCCTAGAAGTCAGAATATCTAGATCTTTGCTTAGTGATGCCCCAAGCTGTGTGTAGAATACAGAGGAGGCCTGAATCCCTCAAAACATTATTATGTTCATCATTTAAAAAGAATTCAACACTAGCCTGACATAGGAGTGTACTTGTGAAATTCCAGCACTGAAGAGGCTGAGGCAGGACTGGGATTTTAAGGCCTGTCTAGTCTACATAGTGAGACCCTGTTTCACAAACTGAAGGTTGAAGGTGACCTGTGTTTGATCCTCAGAACTGGGGAAAAATTCAATAATAAACAAAAAAACAATAAATAAACAAACAGTAAATACAAAGCAAATTAAACTTGTGTATTCCACAGAAGTGGTAAGGAGAGCACATTGACTCCAGTCTCAAGGAATGACATCTGCTAAAGTTTGCAGTAGACACTTAACTAATCACTATATGTGCAATAACACTGAAAAGTACCTGGTAAGGAATCAATGCTTCGTAAATATTTGTTAAGTGGGTGAAAAGTTATGAACATATTTTGAGGAAAATGGTGTTTTCAGTTCTCTCAATTTCATGTTAAATTTAAAACTGAACCTTTGGTCTGAAGCTCAGGCTGTACCTCAGCGGTGGAATATCTGCCTAGTGTGCATGAGGACATAGGACCCATTTCCAAAACAATGATATTTATATCTGACAAAGTTAGTAGAATAGAGAACACCTAAAACGCAACAACGGCACTAAACTCAAAATCAAACTGTAGGAATAAATTATTGTGTTTTATGGCTTTGCAAAATGGCAATAGTCTAAAATACTTTATTGTGTATTTTATAAAGTACTAGGAGTTTGAACATTCCTGCAACAAATAACTGATAAATGCTTAATAGGATGGAAATGCTAATTATTGATTCTCTCATAAGCACTGTATGTTGAAACTGAATTACTACACAGCACCCTATTAGTATGCACATTCATTATGTGTCAAAATAGGCAAAAGACTTAAAATCTCTCCAAAAAAAGGTACAGAAATGGACAATACATATAAAAAGAGATGTTCAACATCTCTAGTTGTTAGGGTAATGCACATCAAAGCCACACAGGGGATTCCTATCATCAACAATTTTAATCAACAAGATGGGAATCCCATCCAGAGCAATTGGGCAAGAGAAAGAACTAAAAAGGATCCAAACAGGAAACTCAGAAGTGAAACTGTCACTGTTTCCAGATGGCTTGATCTTATGTAGTGAAAATCTCCAGGTCTCCACCAAAAACCTATTAGATCTGATAAAGACATCCATAACCAATCAAGCAACCAGTCTATGAAAAGGTTAGCCAAAGAAGTAAGAGGTATTTATTCTAAAAGCTAAAAACCATGAATTAAGATATTAAAGACTATAATAAAGGGGAAAGACATATGATATTGGTGGTATTGTAAACCTGTCCTTACTGCCCAAAGTGATCTGCCAAAGTAATCACTAAAAATAAGAACAATAACATTATTCACAGGCCTATATTAGAAGCTGGGAAATGGCTCAGGGGGTAATAGTCCTTGCTGTGTAAGCATGAGGACCTGAGTTCAAATTCACTGGACTCAGATAAACAAGCCAGGCATGGCCACATTTGCCTGTAGCCCTAGTGGTGGGCATGGGTTGAAGGAAAAGAGGCTTGTTAGGGCTTGATAGCTATCAGCCTAGCTCTAAGTTCAGTGAGGGACCATGTTTCAAGGGAATAAGGCAGAACATGACAGAGCAGAACACTCAGCATCCTTCTCTGGACTCCACATGTGATGGATACGCATACCCACACAGGTTTGCATATAGCACACACATGCAAACACACACACACACACACACACACACACACACACACAGGCAAAAAGAAAACCTCAGTGAAAATGTTGAGATTTGGGGCTGGAGATATGGCTCAGTGGATAAGAACACTGACTGTTCTTGCAGAAGTCCCAGGTTCGAATCCCAACACACATAGCAATTAACAACTGTCTCTAACTCTAGCTCCAGGGGATCTGACAGCGTCTCTGTCTTCCACGGGCATTGCATGACATGGGTCCACTTATCTACATGCAGGCAATATATTCATACACATAAAATAAAAATAAATAAAATTTAAAAATTGAGATTTATAGAAAACCACAAAAAGTCTAAATACTCAAAGACATTCAAACAGAAAAGCAGAAAATATTACACTACCTAACTTCATATTACAGCACAAAAGCATATACTAATAAAAAGTAGGGTGATAGTGACATAAAAATAAACATATACACAAATGGAGAAGAATAGAGAGCTCAGCTGTAAGCCCATCCAGCTTCAGCCAACTAATTTTGACAAAGATGCTAAAAATGTATTGGAGAAAGGATTGTCTTCTCTGTAAAATGTGCTTGGAAAATTGGACAGCCACATGGAGAAAAAGAACACTAAACTCCCATCTAGTTACAAGTCACAAAAATTAAAATGGATTAAATATTTAAAGTAAGACTTATGAAGATTTACGAACTATGAAGATAATAGGAGGAATCATGGGGTAAACACCTCAGGGTATTGGAACAACCATGGGTTATTTTTGGACAAGAGCCTAAAATTCTAGGAAATAAAAGCAAATACAGACAAATGGATTATATTAAGTTTTAAAAAGTAACCATCTGTAGAGGCAACCCACAGAATAGGAGAAAATGATGGCAAATTATGCATCTGAGAAGGAGATGAGATCCAGAATGTATAAGGAACTCCAAAAATGCAATAGAAATGAACTAACCTGATTAAAGTGGGCAATAGATTAGAGCAGATATTTCTTACGACGCACAGCAGATATTTCTTAAGGCAATATGTATATGAAAAAAATTTCTGATATCACTAGACATCAGGGAAATATAGAAAAGATATAAACTCTCTTCAGTTAGCATAGCTAACAATAGCAAAGGGCAGCATTGGCGGTGGTGAAGTGGAGAAAAGAACACCCTTGGACACTGCTGGTGAGAATGGGGATTGTCACAGCTATCACAGAAGACAGTATGGAAATTCCTCCCAATATGAACAGATCCTATGACCCAGCAATCCCACCCTGGGCATACATTCAAAGGAAATGAAATCAATTGATGAAGAGACATGTGCTCTCCCATTATTCACTGTAACATGAAGTCGGAGTGACCTAAGCATTTATTAACTTGTGGAAGGCTAGTAAAAATGTGGCACATATGTACAATGGGATGCTATTCACTGACTAAAAAATAAGAGAAACATGTCAGTTGCAACAACTTGTCTGCAACTGAGAACATTATTTTTAAAAAAGGTCAGGCACATAAGAGAAACACTGCATGTCCTCACTCAGAAGTGGAATCAAAACAAACAAAAAAAAGATAGATAACCTCACAGAAACAGCATAGAAGTGGAACCTCTAAAGTCTGAGAAGGTTAGGGAAAGAGAAGGAGAAGGAAAAGTGATCAGTGGTGTGGCAGTTTGAATGAAAATATCTCCTATTTGTTCATGCATTTGAATACTTACACCCCATTTGGCAGTGTTGTTTGGGGAGGTCATGGAATCTTTAGGAGGTGGATCCTTTCTAGAGGAAGTTTACAACTGGGGCTGGACTTTAAGTGTTCATAGCTTCACCCCAATTCTAGTTCCCTCTCTCTGCTTCATGTTTATGACTGAAGATCTTTCAGTTTCTGGCTCCAGATGCCACAAATCCCTCATCATTATGGACTCTACTCCTAGAACCATAAGCCAAAAATAAACCCTTTCCTTCCTCAAGTTGCTTTTGGTCATGTTGTTTGATTACGGTAGCAAAAAGAGACTAATATAAGCAATCACTAAGTTACAGTTAGATAGGAGAAAGAAATTCTGGTATACTACTTCACTGTAGGGTGATTACACAAAACTAAGACATGCCATGTACTTTAAAAAACTAGAAGAAAGAAATTTGGATGTTTTTAACCATTCAGAAATGTTGGGGCTGGGGAGATGCCTTAGTGAATAAAGTGCTTGCCACATAAGCATGAGGGCCAGAGTTTGGATCCCCAGAACTGATGCAATGCCATGTAGCCATGGTGGCCTTCTTGGAATTCCATCTCTCCAAAAGCAAAGCCAGGTGTAACTGAAATTCCTTCTGAGAGGTGCAAATGATGACTGGCCTTTTCTTCTTTTGGTTCCTATGACAATCCAGATATGATTTCACCAAACTGTAGTATGCAAAATCAGTAAGTTTTGGGGGCTTATGTGGAGATTTGAATGAGAATGTCCCCCATAAACTCCAAGTATTTGGACATTTTGTCCCCAGTTGGTGGCACTGTTTTTTGAGGTCCTAGAAGCTGTGGCTTTCCTGGAGGAAGCATGTCACTGGGGGTGGGCTTAGAGAGTTCTTAAGCCTTGCTGGATGTCGAGTTGCTCTCTTGCTTCCTGTGCTTGCTTGAAGATGTGAGAACTTAGCTTGCACTGGTCCTGCTCCAGCCACCTCCTGTCACCATGCCTCCCTGCCATGATGGATTTTAATTCCCCTCAAACTGCAAGCTCAAATAAACTAATTGCTTTGGTCAATGTTTCTATCACAGCAACAGAAAAGTAACTAATACTGCTTACTTAAGAGCAATGTGTAATGGTTTACTTACAGGAGTGGGTGCTCCTCTCTTAAGGTCGCGCTGGACCATTTCCATCCAGGCATAGATTGTAACTTCCCCACAATCACATAAAATGGCTAGAGAGCCTCCTAGGCTTCATCAGTTTATATCCTCTTAGCCTCTCTCTCTCATGCAACTAGGACTGACTGGCTGGTTGGGAGCTGTGACTGACTCTCCCTGCCCTTCCTTTCTTGCTGAGAGTAACAGTCAACAGGCTTAGCTGTGATGATCCTAGGCAAGTGGGTGCAACAATCTTGGGAAGATGACATCTGTTTATGGTCTGCTTGTAGCAGGACAATTCTATACAACACCATGGAATCCTAGGAAGAAGGTGGCTACTTAGACTAGACTTATCTGTAAGCTCTGTGTTACATTGTGACACTCTGTCTCAATGACAAAGGTAGAAAGTAGTCATGGAGAGCATCCACATCAACTTTGAGCCCCTACATGCATCAAACACCTGTGCATGTGTCCCCATGCATACACATGTACATACACACATATGAACATTTCATACACACACACACACACATCACAGCACATATATACATGCAGGAAAAAAAGAAACAAAAATATGATTGAGGGTGTAGATATGTTTAACCTGATTTCAACATTATCTAACACACTCATATATCACAATATGACATGGTACCTCATAAATATATAAAATTTTATATATCATTTAAAAATAAGTTTCCATTTAGAAATATGAATTCAAAACTACCATGAAGATATTTTCTCACACCCATTAAGATAGCTCCTACACAAAGAAAAGACACGTGGAAAATAACTAGAGGGGATTAGGGTGTAGACCTATCAGAATCTGTGCATAGCTAGTGGGACTGTGAATTTATAACATCTCCAAAAATTTCAAAAGTAATTATCACATGCTCTGGAAATTACACTTCTGGATATATACTTAAAAGAACTTTAAACAAAGTCTCAAAATATTTGAGCACCCCATTTCATATCAGCATCATTCACAACAGTTACAGATGAAAGCAACCTGAACATCCACTCATAGATGAATAGATAAGCAACAGATGACACTATACATATGACAGAGTGCTCTTCAGCCTTAAAAAACACACATTAGAGCAAGAACCTTAAGGACATCATGACAAATGAAATATTAAAAAGAAAGATAATGTATACTATCATTTATATGAGATAATTAAGGTAATCAAACTCATAGGGGAAGAAACTACAACTGTGGTTGCCAGAGGCTAGGAAGAGGAAGGAATACAAGGTCGTTATTGGTCCATGGGTACAGACTTCCAGTTTTTTCAAGCTGAAAAGAGTTCAGGAAATGTCTGATGATTGCGCAATTCATATGTATGTAATGCCACAGAAATGCACACTTACCTATTTTTAATAGTGTGTATATTTTTATGTCTACATGTATTCTTAAACTTCTTGTAAATTTGTAACCATTTTAGAGTAAATAGTGCAAAGCAAAATCAAAGCACAACTTCAGAAAAATCCAGTTGTTCTGGTGGAATGGATCTCCGAAGAGCATCAGTTACCAAGTTCAGGATGCCTCAAATACATGAGGATTTGTGATTTTGGACAAATGTGGAAGATTTAACACAGATAGGGGAAAAAGAGAGAAGTAGAACACAAGCTTCACTGTGTACATACAAAGTACATGCATGAGCTTACAAGCTGAATCAATCACAGGCAACAAAAACTTCCAAGAAGTATCTTTGGCTTCAGACTTCTAAAGTTTCTAAAGGAAATTATAGTTAACCCACAAATTACATTTTACCGGTAAAAATTGAGTTACTATATAATCAGTAAGATCAGCTATGATAAGATCCAACTTGAGGGCTGGAGAGATGGCTCAGAGGTTAAGAACACTTATTGTTCTTGCAGAAGACCTGTGTTCGAATCCCAGCACCCACATGGCAGCTGACAACTGTCCATAACTCCAGGTCCAGGGGATCCAATGGCCTCTTCTCTCCTCCACAGGCATTGCACGACATGGGTGCACTTACCTACATGCAGGTAATACACGGATACACATAAAATAAAAAATAAAAGACCCAATTTAGAAAAGAGGGAAGATGGAAAATCATCCTCTTTTAAGGGTGTGGTCACTTGTAGATTGCCCATGTTCAGTGAAAGGCCCCACACCCATGAACATATAGGCAGCAGCAATTGGTCTTAGTGAGTTATTTTTTTAAAGTATAGTGTAGAGAGATAGCTCAGCTAGTAAGTGTGCTTATTACTCTAGAAGAGGACAGGGCCTTAGTTCCCAGGGACCACATTGGTCAGCTCACAACTACCTGTAACTCCAGCACCAGGGAAATTGTCACTCTCTTCTCTCCTCTGTGGGCACCAGTATGCACATGCTGTGCATGCACACAGAAACACACAGACACACAGACACAAAGACACAGGCACACACACATAAAATTATTATTATTATTTATTATTATTATTATTATTATTATTATTATTTTGTCAAGACAGGGTCTCCCTGTAGCCCCAGCTATTCTGGAACTCAACTATGTAGACCAAGCTGGCCTTGAACTCACAAAGATCCGCCTGCCTCTGCCTCCCAAGTGCTGGGATTAAAGGCATGCGCCACCACACCTGGCACTAAAATTAATATTTTTTAAAAGAAGAGGACATGAATTTGGGATGGGGATATGCTAAGGGAACCTATGGGGAGGTAGAGGGAAGAAATGGGGACTGGATATGACCGAACGTCACTGAATACATTTATGAATAGTTAAAATTAAGAATAGTTAAAATTTTAAAAAAGAAAGTTTAAGATTATAGCAGCATAACCTTGCTCAGTGCATTTATGGAGTATTGATGGCTCAAATAGATTACACAGGACCTACTTGAGGCAAAATACATGCACTTAAAAATGTTTTCATTTGTTAAATTTCTGTGATCATTTTTGTTTTTTGTCCTAACAAAAATGTAAATGAAAGGCACAAGGCAATGTTGCTACAAATGCCTTTGAAAAGACTACATGATCACAGCATTTAATTATATTTTTTCAAATACATTAAATGATATAGGAAGTACTGTATAGGTAGTTTTACACCACATTTAGCCCCTTTTATTCTTAGTTATATAAAAGTAAATATTTTTGTATGGTGTGTATGCAGGCTCATGAGTGTATGTGTGTGTATCTGTGCTAGAAGTCCAGAGATTGATGTCAACTATCTTTTATTTTTCCTCTCCACCTTATCTTTTCAAGACAGGGTCTCCCACTGAGCTCAGAGCTCACCAATTGGCTCAACTGGCTGGGGATCTACCTGCTTCGGCTTCCCAATCCCCAGCAACTAGGGTAACGATTGTACCTGATCATGTCAGGCTTTTGCATGGGTGCTGGGGATCCAAACCCAGGTCTTCATGGTTGAGCAATGGGCATTTTACATATTGAACTATCTTATCAACCTTTTAATAAAATAGTTTTTAATTTAGAAAAAAAAATGGGCAAAGCACTTTCAGTAGCTCTAGATTATAGATGGTCTCAGGCTTACAACTGGTATATACTTGTGTTTATTTTGTGATGAACTTACTGTTTTCTGGATGGGGAGGCCATTATGAACAAAAATTTATGAGAATAAGAGGCTTTAAAATATGGAAAACTAGTGTCTGTGCCTCTAGACTTGGATATGCACTAATGGAAAAAAAAAGGTTGGCTGATGTTGATCACATATCCAGTAGATAATATAAATCATGCTCCTGATAGGTATAAAAAGAGTTTTTGTGATGTCACATAGCATATAACTGAAGTAAATGATGTACAGCTGAGCAGATGTTTTCTCTCAGGAATAAAGAAGCTTGAGCTCATATATGAAGAATGAATTAACTAGATGATACTCAGGAGAGTTTAAGACACAGCCACATAAATCTTTGCACATACATGTGCACAGCAGCATTTTCCTAACATCCAATGAGTGGAGGAATCTAAACATCTATCACTGAGTATTAAACAGAGTGCAGCATTCCCACACAATGAAATATGATACCCCCATGAAAGGAATTTAAATATGGACTCAACATGAACAAATCTATAAAACATTATGCTAAATGAAATAAATCACGCACAAAAGGTGACATTTGGGGCAGAGGAAGGAATAAGAGGAAGGATAACCCACACTAATGATATATGAAAAAGCCATATGAAAACCTGCTATTTCATATGCTTATTAAAAACCTAATAAAAATAGTTTGAATAATGTTGTATAATGTTCCTCCCAGAATTAATAGGCTATTTACAAAATTCCAGTGCCAGATGTGAGATCCTCCCTATGATCTGTTAGGGTGGACCCAGAAGCTCTCCAAACAATATAGATGATTTCCATTGTACTTTGCTGCCCATAAGAACTTGAGAGTAAGAACCTGTTGTTAAAGATAAAACATACTTTGGTTATCAGACATGGAAAAACTAAGCTGGATCTGACCTTGATGCCTCCTCCCTGCTGGCTATCTTTCATAGTGCTGGAAGGTGCTTTGCAGAATCCTGGTAAAGAAAAATCACAAACAGTCTAAGTTGTGAACCATGCAAGCTACAATAATGACCAGCCTGGCAAGATGTATATATTGTTGCAATCAATGTTCTGAATAGTTTAGGGTAATCACTGATTAGATTTAAGGCACACTCCACAAGAGGGAACTCATGACTGGTATTGTAAACCTGGCCAAGAACCCAGGGCTAAGGGAGGTCATATGGCCTGGGAGAGAATTTCTTACTATTCCTTTGGTGAATGGACAAACAGACTTCTAAATATTTATCTTTGTACCTATACTGAAATTCTCTGCATTCATTAGAGAAGATTCCTTATACAGTGGAAGGCTGTTAATATAGAGACTCACAAATTGACAAATTGTAAAAAATAAGTGACTGTGGAGTGTTTGATTCTACATGGGACATCTAAATTACCATCCACCCTCCAAGGCTCAGGGAACAAGAAGAATGTAAGAACCAGGACTGAGGAGGACTAGTGTGAAACAGTACTTTCCTAGACATGACATGACTGATGCAACCCATGTCATGCAAGGAACCCCAATTAACCACAGTGGGTCCCACACACACAAAGACATGAAAGTTGCAGGGGGACTTGTTGAGGAGAAGAAGGCTTTCAGCAAGACAAAGAGAGGGTGAGAGAGGGAAATCGGAGGCAAGGACTAAAGGCCATTATATACATGTATACAACTATCAAAGAATAAAAATGAAGAAATCCTAAGAAATAAGTTGCATAGTCTACAACCATTTCTATGAAAAGTCTGTAATAGGCAAATCTGTGAAGACTGGAATAGGTTATATATAACTTTCCAGTATAAACAGGGTTTATTGTTTGGTGTGATAAATTTTATAAATTAGTTATGGGTGGTTATTACATGTCTTTGTAGATACACTAAATCTACTAAATCATAAACTTTGAAACAATGCATTTTGTAGTATGAGACTTATGGTGAAATCGAAAACATACATCTATACAGAGGAAAAGGACAATGTAGGAACAACTTGATGATCAGAACTGAAGGAAGCTGGAAGATGGGAGAGTGAGGCAAAGGACTGTGGGAGGAGTCAGAGCACGCAGGGTCTCATGGGATGTGCAGTATGCTTTCCCTAATCCCCTCTGTCTAGTTTCCATTACTGGATTGATCCTCTCATCTTTAAAGATGTTTTCTATGAATTTAGCTGATATTTCTCAATGCTGGAAACATTATTTTTGTTCATTCAATTTATAATTTTATAATTTCTTTTTAAAATAAATAATTTATTGAGAATTTCATACATGCATGTAAGGTGTTTTGATCAAATCCATGCCCACTCCCTCCCCTCCAATTCCTCCCATCTCTCCCCATGCCTCTTCTTCTGATAACTTCTTGTAC
>NW_008356458.1:1823504-1831095 GCF_000622305.1 Nannospalax galili
GAAAGTCCTTGACTGGTGAATAGGAGATGTGAAGGAGAAGTAAAGGTAAGAGTAATTAGCATTACATGTTCTAGACAGGGAACTAGAAAAAAGTCAGAACGGCAATTTTCAAATGTTCATATGAGCGTCCATTGGAATGTCTTGATGAGAGCTTCCAAAAGCATCCCTCTATTGGGTTTCTCCTCATTTTTCTTTTGTCTTCCAAGGCTGGACTCTAGAGTAATGGATTCAGGGTTTGCTTTCAGGTATTTTGATAGCTGTTGGAGTGATTAGAATTAGTGTCAGTTCTGTCTCAAAGGCTTCTAGATAGGGGGAGAAAAAAATTATCCATCATTTTAGAACAACAGCTGGTTTTCTCCCTTAGCTACGGGTGGCCACTACAGTATCGGAGACCAGGATTTGAAGTCTTACATGTGGGCAGCACTTTCTGGTTAGGAACAAAATCATTAATGGGAAACAATTGTCTAAATAAATTTTCCCATGGACATAAGCCTAATGTTTGGGTAGTGTAATCCCTTGAATTCTTAAAGAATATACAGATGACTTTACTCTTTGGTTATACTTTCCTTTTGAGTGTTTAAGACCACACAGTTGGCCCAAATTAATCAATTTATTTTTATACTTAAGGTCATTTGAGGATCTGTTCCTCAGGGGTCACATGGGCTTGGGAGGATCTCCTGGCTCCTTTCTTTTATTAGTTTCATCTACATGAAGATAAATCAAAGGTCCTGCTCGACCATGTCTGGCTTCACTTGGAAACATAAATGAGATGTTTCTTCTGAGTTGACCCTCCTCTTGTAGACTGGATACTGGTTCAAGTCTATCTCCTGGGGTCTCCATATCTTCCCTGAATAAGAAGACAGGTGACTCACCACAGTTACAAGACATTTTGAAAGATGTTCCATAGTCCCCTGGAACTTAGTTGACCTTGGAGGGTAAGGGGCAAAAATTGTCTTTAAGTCCCTCTGACAACATTAGTATAGGCCTCCAACTATGGCTCTTAAACATCCAATAAGATTAGTTCCACCAGTCTGGTACTTTTAATTACCATGTGCTATGTAGATAAAGCTTGGGTGGAAAACCAAATATTCTCTGATAAACCGGTGGCACACACCTTTAATTCCAGCACTCGGGAGGCAGAGGCAGGTGGAGCTCTGTGAGTTCGAGGCTATCTCATCCTTTATATAGCATAACAAACCTAAACAGACCTTCATCACTTGCTTAGGCTTTCTCAATTTTTCTATTTTGGAAAATACCTCCATCCCCATGTCCTTTTAACATCTTTTAGATTCTCATTTTCTTTTTTAAAAAATAATTATGAGACATAATAGCAGTAACAAATAAATTTTCCATCTGTTGTGAGACTTCTTTTCCTGGGGATGCTAAGCAATGCTTATTCCCTTTTAATATTCTAGTGTCAAGTCAATGTTTGATTAAAGTTTTACTGGGGAACCAATGAATTTATTGAGCTTACTCACCGAGATAACTGAGGGGTTGCTGAGGTGCATGTATGACCTGAGGGCATGCACACTGGAAAGCCTTTACCCAGCCTTCTCTTTCTAGCCTTCCCCAGATTGTATACAAATTAGCCCTCCCCAAATCCAGGAGGCCATGTGTGATTAGGGCTAAATTACACAGTTGGCTTGGAAGAGTGGCTGGATACTCCAGTGAGGGTATAATGACCCTGTTTGTCCCTGCTTTAATGAATGAGCACAACCATCAACAAGCCCAATTGTGACAAGTTGTGATGATGGTAGTTATTTCATGCAGAAGGGACTGCTATATAGCATCATCTTATTAAAGAGACCTGGAATTTAAAAGGATTTGGTGCTGGGATCCACATGTGAGGGAGAACATAAGCCGTTTGTTTTTTCTGAGTCTATTACTTAGTATAACAGTTTCTAGATCCATCCATTTACCTGCAAATTTCATTATTTCATCTTTCTTCACTGCTGAAGAGAACTCCATTGTGTAAATATACCACATTTTTGTTAAGTACTCATCAGTTGAGGGGCACTTAGGGTGCTTCCATCTCTTAGCTATTGTGAAAAGAGCAGCAACAAACATGGTTGTTCAAGTGTCTCTACAATACGATGAGTCCTTTGGGTATATGCCAAGTAGTGGTATAACCGGGTCATATGGTAGGTTCAGTTTTAGTTTTTTGAGTTCTCCACACTGTTTTCCATAGAGGTTGCTCAAGGTAATTTTACAAAGACTCACTTGAATAAAAGAAGCTAAAATCCTCTTACAATGATGTTTTTACTTGTATCATCTATAAAATGCTCTCCATTTCTAGACAAAACTTTCTTTTTCCCTTATTTTATTTGATTTGAATTATTTTTTTATTTTAACTCATTTCCTTTTTAATCAACATACAGTTATATAATGTATATATATATATATATATATATATTTATTGGGAATAGTGTATATTTCAATACATAAACAATGAATACTAATCAACTCAACATAATTAGAATCCTGGCATCTCCCTTTTATTCATTGACAATTTCGTACATGTATATGATCTGTTTTTGTCATATTTACCCCCTTTTCCATCTATGATGGCTAATCCTGGGTATCAACTTGACTGGATCTGGGATTAACTGAAATGAGAGATACCTTAATTGGATCATTTGAAGCTGGAAATCCCACCCTAAATGTGGATGTTACTTTCTGATGGCATCCCATATAAAAGGCCATGGCAGAGGAAAGTGCTTGCTTTTGGCCACTTGCCTTCTCTCTCACTGGTGAGTTTGTCTTGCTGCTGTAGACAGAGGACTAGCTGATCTTTTGGAATTCATCAGACCTTCAGTGCCAGATTGGGACTTCTGAGACACGCAGCCTTATGGACTATGGATTCTTAGCCTCTCCAGTGTGGTGCAGCCATTGTTGGACTACTCAGACTCTATCCTGTTACCTAAGATGATAAATCCCTATACATTTATATTCATTCTACCGGTTCTGTTTCTTTGGAGAACCCTGACTAATATACCATCTTATTTCCTCTCCCAGCCCACTAAACCCTCACTTCTCAAGAAGGCTGCCTCCAACTTTCAAGTCTGTTTTTGTTTGTGAACCATTGAATTTAATTAGGGCTGGTTGCATGAATATCAGTGAGGGGTTGTTTACTAGAGCACCGGAAACTTACCAGTGACTACATCACTGAAGAAAGTGATACCCTTTTATACCAAACACCAGTAGCTCTCAGCAGTTCCTCAGAGAAGGTTGGGTCCTCATGAGACCCTCTCCAATCCATGATGTTTCTTGGCATCTCTTGATATATTTTCCTTTTTAAAAAATATTTTTGGATGTATTTTATATAGCAACTTACTTTTTCTCACAAAGAACTCTCTTTAGTCAGTTCACCCTCTTGTTTCAGAAACCTAACATGCTTGGTTTGCCTCTGTATCTTTCTGATTTTACACACATGACACACCTTCTGTCTGACTTGCCCTGAGTTCAAGAGAAGAGGCAGCAAATAGGGTGACTCTCCTTCTTATGGAAACATCTGGAAGACCATTTAGATGAGAGAGATGGTGTTCCTAGAATGTGTTGACATATACAGTAAAAAATGTGCTAAAAATAAGGGGAGAAATCCTGGTTTTTCAAAAACAGGGCTAACTTTAGTCAAAAAACAAGAGTCATGATTTTGGATTTCAGTGTCTGGTTTGAAGAGTCTGGGTGAGGAAAACAAACAAACAAACAAACAAATGAAACACAGATAAAGACAGCAGGAGGGTAAATCTTCAGATAAGTAATTAAAACAAAATTTAGGGTGTGACTTTGTGAATGGTTTTGAAGAACAGATTTTATGAACATGTGTATATCCAGTTTCAAGAATTCTGTGCTTTGTCTTTTTTTCCCTACGTTAATAACAATCATACTTAATAGTTATCCTCCAAATTTACTAAAAAAAAAAATCACAGCTTTGAGCTAGTTAATTCTTTCTAAAAAGCATTTTTATTATATTTAGTGTGTATGTGTGTGTGTGTGTGTGTGTGTGTGTGTGTGTGTGTGTGTGTTTGGGGGGAGGCATGTGTGAAGATCAGAAGACAACTCACAGCATTCAATTTTCTGCTTCCTAATTATGGGTTCAGGGACTTCAGGTCTTTAGGCATGGTGGTAGGCACCTTTATCTACTGAGCCATCGCACCATCCTGTTAATTGACTCTTAGGATTCCATTCTTTCTTGGTATCTGCTCTAGTTTGCTTTTAATTACTGTGACAAAACACTGACCAACACCAACTTGGGGAAGAAAGGGTTTATTTGCCTTACATCTCCCAAGTTATAGCTCATCACTGAGGGTGCCCAAGGTAGGAACTCAGGGCAAGAACCTGGAGGCAGGAGCTGAAGCACAGGCCCTGGAGTAGTGCTGCTTACTGACTTGCTTCCCTGGCTGGTGCTCAATATGCTTTCTTATACAGTATAGGACCACCTGTTCAGGAGTGGCACCATACACAGTAGGATGTGCCCTCCTACATCACTCAGTAATCAAGAACATGCCCCACAAGCCAGTCCAGTGCAGGAAATTCTCCAGTTGAGGCTCCCTCAACCCAGGTGTGTCAAGTTGACAACAAAGACTATCCAGCACAGTATCCTAAAGTCAATACTGGTTTCTTTCTGGATCATTCCAAAGACAACAAACATCTACTGATAGTGTTTAGGGATCTATGAACTCTCCCCTTATGAGTTCTTTTTCTGTGCCAGACTGCCACGACCCAAGACTCCGTCCAGCAGAGTCCAGGAGAGATGACACAGACACCAAGGTGAGGTTCAAGCTTCTTCTTCTCTCCCTTTATTATGCACTTCAGTCCCCATTTATTTAGTTCCCAACAGCCCTCCCCCCAGCCAGGACCAATCAGGTCACACACACACACACACACCAGGCAGACAAAGAGGCAGCTTATTGGGCCACGTAGCAGGATCATGCTCTATGATGTCTCTGATCAGGCAGGCAGCACATGATCAGGCTCCTGGAGTTGGAGTAAACAAGTGAGGGTCATGAGGCTTGGCAGCCAGCCAAGAGTTGGAGTAAACAAGCAAGGGTCACGAGGCTTTGCAGCCAGCCAAGGGTTGGAGTCACAAGGCTTGGCAGCCAGCCAAGGCGCCATCTTTGGCTGACTCGGCTAGCTTCCCACATCTCCCCCTTTTTGTTTTATTAGAAAGGTTAAAGGACCATGCCTGTCTTAGGTTGCCCCCTTCCATGTAACATCCTTACCCGTCATCAACTGTTCAGCAGCTTGGCTGGCAGTCTATCTTAGGTTGGTATGTCCATGAGGGAGTCTTACCCGTCTTTGGCTACCGGTCCAGCATGGTTAACCATATAGAGGGAGACTCGCCCCTTTCAAGTGCAGCCATAGTCTGTATAAGCATTTGTTGTTGTATCTCTGTTCACCGCCGCATTTTACACATATACCAGATCATACAGACACATACAGTGATCAACAGAAAATCCCAGAAGGCCATCCCGCCCCAGTCTTTAAGGACTGAAAAAGTCTTCTGCAAGGTGTCAAGCCATTCTTGAGCTGTGGAGATCTGTACTCGGGTGTTATTGACGGCAACGATGGAGGCTAGTAGTTCAGAAAGCGTCCTGTCAAAATCTCTGCTCCAATTTCCTTGAAGCTTGGTCCCAAGCTCACGGGATAAATTTCCTGCTCGGGAAAAGTTAACAAACTCCACCGAATACAATCATAGAAAATCATTTGGCCCAATACATCAATTTGTTCTTGCAATAGGTCAACTTTCTGATTTACCATAAGAATGCCTGCTTTAAGCTAGGCGTTAAGTTGTTCTTGAACTCCCAAGGCTACTGCCATGCTGGAAGACAGCTGGTTAAGTGTGTTAGCAGTAGTTACAGAAGTAGCCATAGCTGCAGCGGCCACTGCCAATTGTATACAAGGCACCGAACCATTAAGGGAAAGACAGAGGACTCCATTGAATGTGACATTATACTCCCCTCTGACTACAGGGAGCCCTAAGGAGGCATTGGTACTAAAAATTCTGGGGAAATATATTTGCATCATGGCTTAGGGGTAATGGTAGTGGGAAATCTTTTATTATTCCCCATAGGGTTCTCACTCCTTCTTCGTCAGCATTCCCCACTCCCATTATTACCAGTAGGAAATACAACCTGAGTGGCGGTTTCATCTTCACTTTCTTTTTTTCCCGGTTTTACCAAACGTTCAGGAATCCAAATTGACGTTTCCTTGTCCTGTGGATAAACACAAACTGTGCCTCTGGTCCAGGCCATGACCGGGGAGGGCCCACACCTTTGACCTGTAAGGACATCTTTCCAAAAAACATGTGCTCACCGGGAAAGATTAGGGCAACAAAATCTGTCTGCAGCCGAGCAGCCGTCCGTATCCAGAGTTAAAAAATTTAGGGTGTAGAGAATAATGTTTAATTTATCTCTTGGTGATTTATATTGGTCTCCTATTCCCCCTTTTTGTTTTATTAGATAGGTTTTTAGTGTGGCATTAGCTCTCTCTACTATACCTTGTCCTTGAGGATTGTACGGTATGCCAGAAGTGTGGAATATTCCAAAAGCTGCACAGAAGGACTTGAACTTAGAGGAAGTATATGCTGGGCCATTATCAGTTTTTATATGAAGAGGAAGACCCCAAACTGCAAATGCTTGCAGGCAGTGTGATATAACATGTTTAGATGTTTCTCCTGACTGGGCAGAAGCATAAATAATGTACCAAACTCTGGAAGGTGAGTGACATCCATTTGCCAGAGAGCTCCAGGCTTTAGACCTTGTGGATTAACGCCAATGGAACGTGAAGGGAGGTATGTAACACAAGCTTTGCATTGGAGTACAATTTGGTGCGCCTGTTCTCTAGTGATTTAAAATTTTTGCTGAAGGGTGTTTGCATTGACATGAAATTGTGAATGGAATTGAGTAGCAAGCTCTAAAGGAGTAAGGGACATGACAGAGAAAGCAAATACACAGCGGGTGGCTGTGTCCGCTGTGTCATTACCCTTAGTCAAGGGTCCTGGAAGTCCAGAATGAGCCCGTATGTGAGTAACGCTGAATGGAGATTTGCGGGACCAAATATGCTTTTGCAATGCAGCAAATAAATCGAAAACTTGTGAAGTTGACTTAACAGTTCCTACATTCTCAAGAATTTGTAGGCTTTGAACTACATATAAGCTGTCTGAAATAAGATTGAAAGGTTGTGGAAACTGATCGAAGACCTGCAAGACTACAGCAAGCTCTGTTGCCTGTGCTGAAGTTAGAGGGAAAATATACACCTCTGGTGGTCGGCCTTCTAGGTAAATTGAGTCGGTTCCCCCTTTTGAACCATCAGTGAAGATATTAACTGCATTCTTGATGGGTGTATGACAAGTAACCCGAGGTAGGATCAAGGGGTGGTGGCTGGCAAACTGTAAAATAGGGTCAGAAGGAAGATGATTGTCAAATTTTCCAGTAGCACAAGTGATTACCACGGCCCATTCGTCATTACAGGCAGCCAGAGTTTCTATCTGGATTGGTGAATCTGGAGTTATTATAATATCAGGCTGCTTGCCAAAGGCATCAATGGAAGTTTGCAATCCTTTTAATGTTAAGTATGTGACTTCTTCAGG
>NW_008356458.1:1831807-1832838 GCF_000622305.1 Nannospalax galili
CGTCCTCCCGTTTTTTGGCCTAGCGCCAAACAGCGGGAGGCAGGGGGTTACCTCGGAGGTCAAACTTTGATTTACATTCCCAGGCCCAATGATTTCCTTTCTGACACCTAGGACAAAGCCTGGGGGTTCTACTTAATAACGGACTCTGTGCAGGTAGTTTGGCATTATGCTATAGCGGATTAGGGAAATCTCTCTTAAAGTGTCCTTCCTGTCCACATTGAAAGCACCCTGAGTGTTGTTTCACCCTTCCTTGGACAGGCTGTCCTCCTCTTAACCCTGCCATAATAGCTGCAGCCAAGGCTTGCCCTTGGATAACACTCTCATTTATGTCCCTACATAACTTTATCCAAACATTTAAAGTCCTATTCTTATGGGGTCATATAGCATCCCTACATGCTTTATTAGCTTGCTCATAGGCTAATTGCTTCACCAATGGCATTGCTGAGTCCACATTAGGGAACACTTGTCCAGCTGTCTCCATCAGTCGGGCAAGGAAGTCAGCAAATGGCTCATTTGACCCCTGTATAACTTTTGATAAAGTGTCATTAAGGCTGCCTGACCCTGTGAGCATTTTCCAAGCTTTAAGAGCAGCATCATTGATTTGAGAATAAACTTGACCTGGATAGCCAATTTGATTGTTAACAAAAGCGCCTTGTCCCATGAGCATGTCTACATTCCAGGCAGGTTGGCCATTCGCCGCATTAGCAGCCGCCAACTCCACACAAAACTCCAAGTACGCCGACTTCCAGTTCAAGTAGTCTCCCTGAGAAAGTACTGCTCTACAGAGATTTTGCCAGTCAAAAGGCGTCATAGCATGTCTGGTTAAACTCTCCACTTGGGTGATGGTGTAGGCTGCTTGTATCCCATATGTAGATACTGATTCCTTTAGCCGTTGGATAATTTTCCAATCCAAGGGCTCATGGTATCTCTGATTATTCTGATCATCAAAAACAGGGAAAGCTCCACAACTGAATCTGAGGTGCCGCCAGGTTCCTTCATTAAGCGTCCGGTGGCTCCCCCCTATGTAGGGC
>NW_008356458.1:1833571-1840151 GCF_000622305.1 Nannospalax galili
GATCTTTCATATCCATTCCACCGTCCCTTCTCTTAGGGATCTTTCACATCCGTTCCACCGTGTGGAAACTTCTCTCCGTCCCTTCTCTTAGGGAACTTCTGCTAGCAATTTACTTACAACCTTTTATACTTTACCGCTCCGGAGTAACCTTTAAGACTTCTGAGGGTCCCCGTATGGGCCACCACATGCTGTGACCCAAGACTCCATCCAGCAGAGTCCAGGAGAGATGACACAGACACCAAGGTGAGGTTCAAGCTTCTTCTTCTCTCCCTTTATTACGTACTTCAGTCCCCATTTATATAGTTCCCAACAGCCCTCCCCCCAGCCAGGACCAATCAGGTCACACACACACACATAAGAATGGACTTCTAAGAGCTGCAGGTTCAGTGTTTTCCTCAAATGGGAACACATGAACCGAGTGGGGGGGGTGCATGCCAGGTATGCTATTTCTTACCACGCAAGCTCTACTTCTCTTTGACTTCTTTTCTTTGAAACTTTACATTTCAAATCTCCGAAGAAAGCCCAATCCAAGAACTAACCCATCCAATGGATTACAGATTTTTATGACTTCCCTGTCCCAGTCTATCACTGGGCCCATCACAGTAAGAAGGGTAAGATGGATGCACACTTCATCCAGGCCCTTGAGCTGCTCATGGTTCTGTAGAGGAAAAGACGAAGGAGGGCAGTTTGGAGGTTGTGCTTCAAGTTCTCCTTTAGCCACAGCAAATCAGAGATTTATTTCAAGATTTGGTGATTTGGGAAAGCTCCTAGAAGCTAAAGCTAATAATATTTTAGGCACTCGCCCACAAAGCTGACTGAGTTCACATCCTATCCTTAGGACAATGTGGCAGGTGACATCCTGAGTAGTAATTAGACCAACAATAACAAACCCTAAACTATGAGGGTGGCATATTGTGATGACACTCCAAACCATGCAGTGTCATTCTGTGGCATCCTGTGTGGGAATACTCCCAATGTTCAGAGCTTACCAAATTTAATTTGAAACTAGATGAGAAAGAATTTCATAAAATCTATGTCATGTTACAGCATGGAGAAACTGTCTGAAAGGAAACTGATGCCAAATAAGGCTTCCCAAATCATGTGGAATGAAAACATTTTTCATCTCTTATTAAAATACTCTGGGAGGCTCGCTAGGAAGAGAACTGGTTAAAGACACAGTTGATTACTCTTGTTCACTTATCTATAGATATACATCCTTAAAGTGAGGAATTAGATTTTCAAGCACCAAGGAGTAGACGGTTATCTATTCAAGAGTTCTTCTCATGAGTTTGCAACATTATTTTCAGTCAGTAAATGCATTCTACTTTGGTCTCAGTTCTGCTTAGCAAACATGTAAGAAATGCCATCTTCCACATGCCAGCATCAGGCAACTTCCAGAGCTGTTCTTTAGAAGAGGAAAATAATGATCCTTTACCACTAAGAGTTAAATATATGTAGAGAGAATAGACTTCCATTACATGGAATTTTGTCTAGAAACCTGTGATCTGAAAACAACATGTAGCCTTAATATCATGTTCTCACCTTCCAAAGAAACTAACACTTGCCCTGGACCAGTTGCCCATGTGCTAAGCATTTGTGTGGTTCTATAGGAAGGTATAGCTAAAATTCCTTCTGGAGGGGTATAAACAACATCTGCCTCCTCCTCCCTTGGTCCCAAGGACAAACCAAGGTATGATTTCACCAAACTGCAGTCTGGGAAACCAGTGAGTTTATCAGGCTTTCTTACATAGCAGTGGGTGAGGGTTTATTTACAGGAGTGTGGGTGCTCCCCCACCCAAGGCTTCACTGGAAAGTCTTCATCCAAGCATGGATGGTGATTTTCCCATTGCTGCATAAAATGGTGAGGGAGCTTGCCCCAAGCTTCCTCAGCCTATGTACCCTAATACCCTCCCCCAAGACCACATGCAACTAGGGCCTTCTGATTGGTTGGGAGGTATAATTGACACTCCCTATGCCGGGTACTCAAACCAGTGACCCCTGGCGAGGAGGATTGGGGATGAGTAAGCACGCCATTCACCGCCCCCATTACCCGGGAACACTCAGACGCAACGGGGAGCCTAGTCAAGCAGGGACTCATTTATTGCAAGTGTTCCAAAGCTTATAAAAGCACCTGGAACTCCCCCCTTCCCCCTGAGGATGTATCTTAAGGATGGTCACGCACTGATCACGCACTCCTCAGCAGTGCAGAAGTATTCTTCAGACTTTCAAAGCAAGCCAGGCTGCGCCCCCAGTAACTTCCTTTCGGACCTATGCAAGGTGGGGCCTTTAGGTCCCCACATCCCTACCTCTCATTCAACAAGCTTAGCTGTGATGATCCTCATCAAGCGGGCACAACTAAGCTTGGGAAGATGCCATCTCTCTATCATCTATCTGTCAGAGGACAGTCTATGCAACAGAAGGTAAAAGAATACTGAAGAAGTGGAGCCTTGGAGGAGGTCTTTAGGTCAGTGGTTATTCACCTTTGAAGGGGACAAGTGAGATGTAGGTCTCTTCCTCTTCCTCTCTTTTTGCTTTGCAGCCACAAAGTAATTATGTTAATTATGTTTACCCCAGAGCAGTCTTCTGTCATGACGTTCTACTGTAGCACAGTCCAAAAACTGTACCATCATGGGTAGGAACCTACGAAACTATGAACCCACAACACTCTCTTTATAAGTTGATTAAGGAATCTGCTATATTAATGCAAAGCTAACATACCATCTAAATTTATCTAAACTTTAAAGTGTTGATTTAAATCCCAATTCCTCTGCAAAACCTTTAACTTCTACACTCCTTCCAGGCCTCTCTTTAAGTCCCTTTAGAGGGGCACTACTATTTACAAAATATTCATTAAAAGAAAAAAATGTTTTGGTTTATAGTATTTAATTTTATCTTGTCGATGAGAGGAGATGGGAATAAGAATGAACACAAAAGGGAGATCAGGAAAGCCAGAGACTCTTTATTTAAACTCAGGTGTGAATGAGTGAGCTGCCTAGTTCTGATTCTAAAGCCCATGATCTTTCACGCTCTGCTCTTGTGTCATTTACGAATTCTTACTGCACCCATTGTTTGTACTTAATGTCTGCTACATCACTACCAAATAGATACAATTCTCTAACACATCTTAATATTCAGAGTACCTTTTACATGGTAATAATTCAATGATTATTAGTTGGCAGAATTTACTTTTCCTTTTATTCCCTTGTACCAACTCTGGCTTTTCTTGAGGGATGAATTCTCTGCATAGGTTAAAGATGCTTCCTTCTCAAATACGCCTCAGAACAAATAAGTAGTATCAAGAAAGAGCCAACAAGACAGAAATGCCAAGCCTTTCATACTAGGTCCCAGATGCAAGGGGACCAGAAACAGAGCCAGGCTTGGATGCTGTGTGGTAACTGGCATTTGGAAGACAAGCAACCTGTAGAGTCAAAACAACCTTTGGAAGGTAATATCCATCCCCACAATTTATAGTCCAAAGCCCAAATAAAGTGGCTCAGCATCATCTCCTGGATAACTATTTATCCCTGCATATCTAAGGGCCAACTTTTAAATTACTCATGTCTACTAATTATAGGAGTATACATCCTAGATACCAAAAATATGAAATAGACTTAAAAGCTGTGTGGAGATATAAACACTGACCATTCTTACTAGTGATACCAACATTGTTTATACTGGATATTGCCCAGGACACTCTTGACCCTATTTCTACATCACTGCCTAATTGTCTAGGCACACAGGCCTTGGTCAGGCCCAGATGAGGCACTCTCATTGTTGTCCTACCACTGCCCATCCTACTTCTTTCATAGGCCATGCTTCTCTGATTTTAATTCTCAGCTGACTGCTCTCTTCCTTACAGAAGACTGCCTTATCACCCAGGCAAAGCTAGCTGCCCACCCTGAGCAATTCCTTTGGACTTTGTAAATTGTGCAAAGTTCTCCTCCGTACTCGTCAGCTTCTCATTACTTCATTCTTTGGTATCTTTCTGTATGATGCTATCGTCCTTTTGACTTCAGTGCCAACCTCTGTGTTTACCTTATCTCTAAATAGATGTTTGATAAATAGTTGTGAAAAGAACATTGCTACTACCAGTTACTGCCTTTCTGTCTTGTGTCTCTGTTCTTCCTTTGCTCTCCTCTGTTTCCTTTTCTACCCACTCAAAGGCACACAATTACGCTAATAATTCTTTGGATAAGCTTTTATTTAAGGCTAAGAAAATTTGCATAGTTCCTGTAGGTAGCAAAGCAATAGGCAATCTGTCATTGCAAAAAGATTTGTGTGTGAAGACATCTTAAAATAATTGCATACATTATTATATAAATGTAATAATTTACAATTTTTTCTTTTATTGGCCATTCTGGATTATCCATTTTTTTCAAAATATGATTAACACTGTAATACATGCGCAAAAACTTCTTTGGATGGACTCCTAAAATTGGAATGACTGGGTTAAAGGAAGAGTTATTTTAAAAGTGGAAAAAACAACACTGGCACATGGACACAACAGTGCCTAGCAGACATGTCTACTCTTACTCCTACTTGCATTTCTTCATGTATTAAAGTGTTTACCATTAGTATTTGAGCAGTAAAAGTCATCTTGAAAGCCAGTGTCAAATAAGAGCATCCCAGGGCTCAACCCTCTGCTGACCAAGCCTATTAAAATATATTCTGTAGCCTCCCAGGCTCTGATTTTACAACTGTCTACTCTTTTTCTGTTTCTTCAAGCACTTTTTATGTATTTACAGTAGTCTCAAAGCCAAGCCAAGGTATTTCAGCAATGTTCCTTGACTTTGTGTGGTGTGATAGCATATGCATTGCAAAGAGTACATATAATGTCTTCAGAACCAAACAAGGCTACAGAGAAGTTATACATAGGGCAATGCAGTCATAAATACCTCAGATTCATCATGCATTTTATTTTGAATTAACTTTTGGGTGTTGCATGCTCAGAAACTTTTAATGGTTGTCAAATTTTTCAGCTTCTTCATATTCAGTTTTGTGACTCTGTATGGAGTCATAACCCACAGTTTAAGAAGATGGGGCTTAAATCATCTCTACATTATTTTTTAAATATTTTATTTATTAGATTTTTAAAAAAATTTTTTATGCGTATGTCTTATGCCTGCATGTTGGTAAGTGCACCTGTGTCGTGCAATGCCCGAGGAGGACCGAAGAGGCTGTCGAATCCCCTGGAACTGGAGTTATGGACAGTTTATAGCTTCCATGTGGGTGCTGGGATTCAAACCTAGGTCTTCTGCAAGAACAGTGTTCTTAACCACTGAGCCATCTCTCCAGCCCTCTACATTATTTTTAAGACCAAATACAACAGAAACATTGTAGGAATAGTTGTTTCATTATATTATTTAAGGAATAATAATAAGGAAGAAGTCTACATGCTCAGTACATATGCAATAATTATTTATTTTGTGATGGTAGGGATCAAACCCAGAAAATGCACATGCTGGACTGACCTACATTCCCAGGCTGCAAAATTTTTCACTGAATGTCTTTATCCATGGCTAGTTAAATCCATAGACACCTGCAGGTAAGGAGAGCCTACTTATCTGAATCCAACAGTTATCAGTTATAAGCTTTGTCCCTTGACTTTCCTTTTTATGTGAAATAGCACATTCTTCTCTCCTTCATTTTCTTAAGTGAGATTGAATTGGTTGGTATTTGCAACTAAATTAGATCTTACTACCAAAACTCTACTGCACAGACCCTGGATGAATAGAAATATAAACTGATAATAAACATATACCCTATCTATTTGCCATTTGAAATTCAACACTGCCCATCTTTGGTATGTTAATACCCAAGAAAGGTTAATTATTATGATTTCACAAGCCCTCAGGAATCGTTTTTTATCCAATTTTTGCCTCTTGGCCTTGAAATTTCCCTCCAGCCATCCTGCTACTATTTGACTTCAAGAAAACAAAGTTAGCGATTTTGAATTACATTTTAATTATTTCTTTCATAATATACCAAATTAAAATTTAAAAAGCTAAAGACATTTTCTGCTTTTGAACTTAGAGCTGTAACTCTTAATGAAATCTGCCGCAGTCCTTCTTATTTTAATAAATTTTAGACTTCTCACTATGCAGCCTATCTTTTTTTGAAAAGGATTATCAATGTTTAATTTTGCTTTATTATGATGTTCCTTTTATGAGAGTCACACGGAAATTTCTCTTCTGCATAGGTATTTTCTGGTAATGCATGTTCTCATTTCACTTCTGACAAACTTTGGTTTAAGCCTTACAGTTCCAGGCCACTGAAGATTTTTCTCCCCCGAGACTTTCTAAATTAAAAAAAAAAAAACCCCAAAAATCAAAGAAACTCATTGAAGTCTATCTCTTGAAGAATCATATTAATTTGTGAGTTACTTGTTCTTATAATATAGTTTGTCTGATCACATTGTGTTCATTGAAGCTTGTTTAAGTCAATCTTCTTAACTTGACCCTTTCTTTTTCTTTCTTTCTTTCTTTCTTTCTTTCTTTCTTTCTTTCTTTCTTTCTTTCTTTCTTTCTTTCCTTCCTTCCTTCCTTCCTTCCTTCCTTCCTTCCTTCCTTCCTTCCTTCCT
>NW_008356458.1:1840210-1852250 GCF_000622305.1 Nannospalax galili
TTTGACATGGTCTCAGCTAGCCCCAGCCTGCCTGGAATTATGTAGAACAGGCTGGTCTTGGTCTCACAAAGAGCCCCCTGCCTGCCTCTGCTTCCAGAGTGCTGCAATTAAAGGCATGTGCCACCACACCCAGCATGTCTTTTTCGTTTTTAAAGTTGGCACGAACATATGGGGAAAAATGGGGAATTGTTTTTGTCCTTCTCCCATGTGTGTTCTGAGGATTGAACTCAGGTTGTCAGGCTTGGTGGCAGCTGTCTTACCTGAGTCATGTCACCAGCTCCAGTATAGGAGACATGTCTATCCATACTCTTTAGTGATTTCAAGCAGTTATTTTTGATTGTGAATAGGCTTTCTTTTTTAACACAATTTGAAGGAAAGAAATTAGTATTGCTATTCAGCACACATACAGTTTTGTATATACTTTAAAAAACATATAACATTCAAATATGCAAAATAAATACAAAACTATTATATTGACCAGCAAACATATCACACAAATGATAATAAATAAAATAAAAATCAAAGAATAGTTAACATTTTGTTTTGACTAGCAAATAAAATAATAAAATATGGACATAAAGCACATATAGCACAAGAAAATATTTTCATTTTCAGAGAGAAAAGAAGACACACATTTGTATGTAATGAATTTATCACTATATCAAATGTCAATGAAATCTAAGCAAGGACAATGCACCACAACTTACTTTCTAGTGTTTTTAATATGCTTTCTATATGTCAGTATAATGGGACACTAGTAAATATTTTAAAACTATTCTTAATTTCCATAATTATAAATACCAAATCAACATTGGCAATGCCTGGGAGTTGAAGGAACAGCAATCAGAGAGCTCTGGAAATCGTCCCCCACACAGCCAAAACCTGCAGAAGGAGGTTATAGATCCAGCAGAAGCAAAGAGCCCATGTAAGGAAAGAGGAATCAAAATTCACCAAGGCAATGCACTCAACAATCATCGTCTCACAGGTGTGGGTGTCAGCTATCTACAAGACTTTGATTTTCTCATTTAGACCTAGACAGTCAATGACTGTTCTTGCAGTTTTGTTTTTGTTATTATTTTAGGCAAAGAGACTAACTTAACAGTTTTCATTTTCTCATATCTTGTATAAGTTTTGTTTTTTTTTCCAATAGAAGATTAAAGGTCATGGACTTAATTCAAAGAACATATTTGATATTATTTTTATTATATAATTAGTAAGGCATTCAGTTTTTACTGATTTTCTGTTTGATTTATTTTCTAGCAACAACAGTCTAACACCACCTAGCCATATCCTTTGTTTAGAACACCAAGTCACTTAGGTTTGAGTGATAAATTTATTTCATCTGTTCAAATGGTATTTAAAAATTATTAGTGATGCCTTCTAGGAAGATAAAATAATAATTTATATTTTTGATTCATTATCTAGCTCTATCATAACTCCAATGGGGAGGCATGACTATATCTCAGAAGATGGGACATAGATGCAGGAAGATCAGAAGCCAAAGCTATCCTCAGCTAAATCATGAGCTTTCAGCTAGCCTGGGCTATATGTCACACATACACACACACACACACACACACACACACACACACACACACACACACCCCAGAGAATTCTAATGTGTAGTTAAGAGACAAAAACTCAATGTCAAATAAGTGTAGG
This sequence comes from Nannospalax galili, assembly GCF_000622305.1. NCBI lineage: Eukaryota > Metazoa > Chordata > Mammalia > Rodentia > Spalacidae > Nannospalax > Nannospalax galili. Next base: position 1,841,873 of record NW_008356458.1, read on the forward strand.
ATCCAATTAGCTCTTAGCTATTTCCAAACCCATGCAAGGATAAGGGATGAAAGCAAGGAACAGGATGCAATAGACACACTGTTCTCCACTCTGCTTCCCTCAGTATATTCACCTTTTTCCCCTAGCCTAAAAGCATCCTCCTTCATGTGAGTGTGAACCCATTACCAAACAGAGAAGACCACCCCTCTTCAGTTCACTTCTGAACAGACCAGAGGAAGGATTCTGTTTACCTGGGTTAGGTCATGAGCTATCGCTAAGCCAATCACCATGCTCCCTATAAGAGTATCAAGGCTGGTGATCAGCATTGGTTCTGACTAGGGAAAGAGAATTTTCTTCATAGTGTAAGAGAGGTATGAAAAATACCAGACAGAACAGTTTATAGAAGTCTTTTGTACTTTCATTGAAAAAAATTTTCATTGAATTTTTGTGGATTTTATACAGAACATCTGAATCAATCTTAATCATCTATGAAACCCTGTCCCCACTAGCACCTTTCCATAACCTCCCCAGTGGAATTCATACATTCTGTCATTTGTGTTAAGGCCTATTGTGTCAAGTTGGTGTCCCCAGATTCTCCTCAGTGCAAGTTTGTCTACTGAGGTCTATCAGCCTATCTTGAGTCCCTCGCTTTAGGAAGATCAGCGCTTTCTTGTCTAGCATTAATCAACTGCCAATATTTCTCCAGCTAAATTTGGGCTGTGCTGTCCATTTCCTCAGCTCTATGCTGGGTTTTTGTCTGCTTGAGTTTGCATGGGACTTGTGTATGCTGTCACCATTGCTGTCGATTCCTATGCGCAGGAACCCAGGATTTTATAGAACTCTATTTCCATATATATGGTTGCGCACTTCCTCCCTGGTTCTTAAAATCTATCTTTTGTGCAATGCTCCCTGAGCTCTGGGTGGGTGAAGTTTAATATAGGAGTCCTGTCCAGGAACCAGCATTCTGCAAACGCTTAATCTCTGTGCTTTGGCCATTTGTGACATTTTGTGTTTCTGGCCCTCTGTTGCATGAGGGAACTTCATTAATGAGAACTGAGAGATTCATTAGTGTCCTCTTTACCCCTGTTTTATGTTCCATGAGCCTTAGGCACAAATGATGCATTGTATATGTATCGCTTAGGCTTGGGCAATTCAGACAATGTCTGTGTGTGACCAGTTGAGGTTACTTGGTAATGGTCTCCATCTGGTGCAAAAGAAGTTTCTTTACGCGATGGAGAGATGGCTCAGCAGTTAAGAACACTGAATGTTCTTGCAGAAGACCTGAGTTTGAATCCCAGCACCCACACGGCAGCTAACAACTGTCCATAACTCCCGTTCCAGGGGATCTGATGCCTTCTTTTGACCTCCATGGGCATTGTATGACACAGGTGCACTTATACACATGCAGGCAACACACACGTGCACATAAAATAGAAAATAAATAAAATAGAATTTTTTTTAAAAAAGTTTCTTTAATGAATGGTGACTAGGATATTTGTCTGTAAATATAAGGACACATATTTTGCACATAGTAAGAAATTACACTAGTCTAAGAATGTGATAATCTTGGGGTTTTCTCTAAGATCTATGACCTCTCCAGACAAGTGTATTTGGTTATGTTTACAATACCACACTTGTGTTTCCTCCCATTGTGTGGAAGGGTTCCAAATTTTTCCATAGTAACACACCTAATAGTCCTATTATCTGGTGATTGTCCCAAAGATAAAAGTGCCACTTCTGCACCAACGTCATATGCTGTGCCAGCCATTGATGTGGTTATTTGTTCTTGAAGCTGGTGTTGAACCGTCAACTGATGTTTTCCCTCAGCACCTCCATAGTGCTTTCCACAGCTATGAGAGCTAGCCTTTAGGAGAAGCGGCTTCCAGGTCAGTACAAGATCTATTGCTCCAAATTCCGTGTCCAAAGTGTGTTCTATCTTTAGCACTAGGGTCTTTCCTTCAAGTTCTGTGAGGCCATCAAGGGCTGTGACAATAGCTTTGTAATTTTGGGAGTCTCCTGGACCACCGTGTCCAACAACTCAATTGAAGGTTTCTCCTGTCTGTCACTGTTTCTTGTTATTTAGCCTTTAGCTATACACATGGACTCATGTAGAGATATTGTATGTGTAATTTCACTTTAGATTATTGAACTAATTTATCTCTCTTCTCTCCCTGTCTAGCCCTTTCACCATGGCTTCCCCATTTAAAGTGTCCCCATTTCCCCCATTTCTCTCTTGATAATATGAGAAGTGTTTTGTATTTTCAACAGCAAAAATGTATTTTTTTATTCTTTTTATTTTATTCTTCTGCACAGGTGGGAAGAAACCTCAAGTGAATGCATCATTCTGTAGGTCATAAGAACACTTGTGGAAGTGCTATTTGCCAAACAAGTACGTGTCGAATCATTCTATATTTGCACTCAAGAGCTGGTTTCTTGGTAAGCAATCAAATTCTTCCATAGTAACATTCTTTATAGAGTTAAACATCTGTAACTGGCGTCTCCCAGGCTTACCCTAGGAACCAACTCACCAAAATTGTTTCCTAAGTCAATGCTATTTTCCCCCTTAGCAGTTTTGTGTTGGTACACTTTGATTCTAAAGATCATGTTTAAATGTCCATGGTTAATATGTTATGTTAGAAAAACAATTTCCTTGAAAATATTTTGCCAGGATGGCATTTTGCAGAATTATTTCAAAATCATGAGGACCAGTGTTCTATCTCTCACAGGAAGTTAGGATTTTCTTCTCAGTTGGTTACTGTCTCCAGTTGCTTTAAGAAGGCCAAAAATGTTGTGAGTAGGTCTTTGATCAAGATGGTGTTTCTGACAGGTTATCTGCATCAAATCCACACTTCTGTAGGTGGAAGGCCAAACATTTGATAATGCAGACATGTTTGTCTCATAAGAAACAGCAGCCTTCTCAAGTTGTCCCTATCTTGTTTTCAGCCTTCATGGCTGTTTCTGGCTTCTGTCACTGTCCAGTTTGAGAACAGAGAATGAAGTATGTGAAGCTAATGCAGTTGGGTACAGGAAGTCCTTGAGTGAGGAGGAATTTCTGTATCATATTTCCTTCTTCTCAATGGATTTGGGAGCCCAAGAGTTTACTGGGTTATCCTAAAATGCCTGTTAAAATGATGGGGTACTATCTGAAAGATAGGTTGAAAAAGGATAGCTCTTGCTTTGTGTGAATAGAATAAAAGTTTTAAAAGTATAAGATCTTTTAAATGCTGTAGTTTCATATAGACAATTTCCCAAGTGAAAAAGTCAGTTACAGTAATGAATCAACCAGGAAATAGGTATAGTGGTTTATAAAATAATTCCATATCCATTGTATAAAACCAACTCCTCAAATTCTGAAAGGAGAAGTTGCTTGGAATGTTTAAGTAGTAATTGGGGAGATGTCTGTTTCTACTAAAGATGGGGAGCAAGAGAAAAATGAAAAATAAAGAAAAATATGAAGGTAATTTTTAAGACCCCAAACATCAGGAAATAAGACAAATAATGATCTCAGAAAGACAGGGAGCAAACAGGGGAAGCTCTTGATTATTCTAGCTGACTTCCTATTAGTGAACTGCCAGTTACTATAACAAAATACCTGATACAAACAATTCAGAAAGAAGGAACATTTATCTGGCTCAGAAGTTTTCATTCATTGTCGGTTGCTCCCATTGTTCTGCAGCCCTGTGTTTAGGCAGTGAATAAAGTTATTTGTGTCATGGAAGCCAGGAAGCAAAGAGAAAGACAAGAAGGGGCCACAGACCCAGTATTTTCTTCAAGAGCAGGCTCTAATGACCTAGCTTGCTGCCACTAAACCTCCATCTTGTAAACATTACAACATCACCCAATAATGCCATTACTGAAACCAAGGCTTTAACATACAGGGTTTCAGGTTTCATATCCCAACTATAGCACTGCCTTTGAAAGTTTTTAAGTCACAGAATGTGAAAGAAAATCCAGGTAGAGCCTGGTAGCTACCCTAGGTTGAGGAGGAAGAGGAGGTAGAACACTGGGAAACCAAGAGGGCTGGTGTGCTGAAGAAAAATACTGCAGAAGAGAGGGATATGTACAGAAAGAACTCTGCAAACCTGCCAAGGGTCCTCCTGAGAACTCACCAGAAAATGAGCCCACAGCATTAGAAGAAAGACTGCTAGTGGACCACAAGATGCTGAGGAAAGGATCAGTTTCTCCTCTTCATCCTGGTTACTTCCATATCAGAGAAATGAGTTGTCACAGAAAAAAGAACTATTAGCAGAGGAATATTTTGTTTTAGCTGGTATTTAGAGCAGATTATTGTTACCTCAAATGTAACAGCCTGCTTTATATAGAGTCATAAAAATGTGAACAGATTAGTATGCAGTCAGGAGACTGGGGATTATTTTATGAGCCAAGGAATTGATAATCTTCTCATGTCAGTGTTAATCTTGACAGAGAGGGTAAGAGCGAAGTGACTCAGCCAAAAACCAGGCAGAATCTAAAGTTTGCTTATCAGTCCAATCCTTTTCTCTTTGCTCAATATTGAGTTTTTGTGCATTTCATATAATACATCTTAAATTTAGAACTCCTTCCCCCATCCATGCCCCCATAGTGCCCCTCCCCCACCTAACTTCATTCATTCTGTCATATATGTTATGTCTTATCTGGCCAAGCGTTTGCAACCAGATGTCCCTTGGTGCAAATTCATCCACTGGAGTCTAGTCAGCTCCCCCATCCATGCCCCCATAGTGCCCCTCCCCCACCTAACTTCATGCATTCTGTCATATATGTTTTGTCTTATCTGGCCAAGCATTTGCAACCAGATGTCCCTTGGTGCAAATTCATCCACTGGAGTCTAGTCAGCTTATCTAGATTCACTCCCTTAAAGAAGATCTACTCTCATCCCACAGTAATCAGTTGCCAATATTTCCTTGGCTAGGGTTGGGGCCTGTTGCTCATTTTGCTCATTATATGTTGGGATTTTTCTGATTGAGTCAATATGGGTTTTGTGCACGCTGTCACCATTATTGCACGTTCAAAAGATCAAGTTCCTAGAGGCCTGAAAGTCTCTGCTTCCTTATGTTCATGCACCAGTCCTGACTCTTACAATCTTTTTGACCTCTCTTCTGCAATGTTTCCTGAGCCCTGGGTGAGTGAGATTTAATATAGGAGTCCTATCAAGGGACATGCACTCTGCAATCTCTTATTCTCTAAAACTTAGCCAGCTGTGGCCTTCTGTGTGCATCACACTCTGTTTTATGAGGAAGTTTCACTAGTGAGAGTTGAGGGATGTATTAAAATTCTCTCTACCCCCTGGTCCACTATGTCCATGAGCTTTAGGTGTAGAGATTCCACTGTAGATGTGTCACTTAGGACAGGGCATCTCTCAGACATGTATTTTCTATGTGTGACCAGTTGTGGAGCTCTGCAGTAGTCTCTATCTGTTGCCAAAAGGAGAGTCTTTGATGAAGGCTGTATGGTATAGTTGTCTGTAAATATAAGGATCCGTATTTAGCATTCGGTAATAAATTTCACTTATTTAGAGATATGAAAGAGATATGGTTTTCTCTGTGATCCACAACCTCTCCAGCCATCTGGTTGTTATTTACAGTGCCACCCATGAGTTCCCTCCCACTGAGAGAGCTTTAAGTCCAGTTAGATAGCTGTTGATTACCCCCAGATAACAGTGCCACCACTGCACCAATGGAGGTAGTTTCCTGTGCCAGTCATTGTGGTTATTAGGCTTTATACCTGAACTGTACCATTGATTGATTTCCTCCTTTAGTAGTTTGCACAGTATCCTCTGAAATATGAGAGCTAATCTTTAGGGAGAAGGCTTCCAGATCAGTTCCAGCTCCATTGTTCCAAGTCCTGTGTCCAAAGTGTGACCTGTCCTCAGCAATAGGGTCTTACCTTCAAGTTCTGGGAGGCAATCAAGCATTGTGGCAGTAGCCTATGTTATTTTGGGACTCTCTTGGACTACCCTGACCAACTTGAAGAGAGATATCTCCTGCTTGGCACTGTGTTCCTTGTTATAAATCCTTCAGGTATACACATGCACTCATGTTCAAATATCATGTGTATTTTTCAGGGGGAGGATTGAGTTGCTACATTTCCCTCTGGCTTTTTATGCCACTTAAGCTTTACTTATCTCTCCCATCTTTCTCCCTGCCTAAGCGCCCTCTTCCCTCCCCAGTTTAAGCACTCCCATTTTCTTCTTAATAACACCTGTCTCTATTATTCCCTATGTCTTGAGTTACTTCTTCTCTTTATGGTTCTGTATACGTCCTTCCTTCCTCCCTTCCCAGTTGAATACCCCCATTTTCTTCATTTACCCTTGGTAACATCTGTTTCCAACTATCCCCTCTCTCAGACTCTTTCTTCCCTGTTACCGTGGTGCTTCTTTTCCTTTCTCCTGGCTCCTGCTATTACATCAGGAAATATACTCACAAGGGGCTTTTGCTAAGATCCACAAATGAGGGAGAACATGTATGCTTGCTTGTCTGAGTCTATGTTACTTCACTTAGTATAACATTTCTAATTCCATCCATTTACCTGCAAAATTAATAATTTTGTCTTTCCTTGCCACTGAGTAGAACTCCATTGTGTCAAAGTACCAAATTTTCATTATTCATTGATCAGTTAAGGGACATTTAGAAGCTGTTTCCATTTCTTAGCTCTTGTGAAAAGAACAGCAACAAACATGGATGTACAGGAATTTCTACAGCAGGGTATTGTTTCTTTCTATCACTAGGCTGTGCATTAAGGAACAGATTATTAAACAGCCTTTCTTTCCTGAGCAGTCAGCCAGTTGAAGAGTTAAAGAATGTGGATGTCTAATTTATGGAATTCTATGGTAATGCAGGAGTCAAACAATAACAAAACAATAACAATAACAAATATGCTAATATGAATTCTATGGCAATACAGGAGTCAAACAATAACAAAATAACACTTTAACTATTTTGTTAAATTGTCATGTCAAATTGCCTCATAAATACTTACGGTTATTCCTATAGACCTGAGCTGCTCTTACCCTTGGTCAAAGAAGCTTCACATTGAAGTGAGAAGCAGTAAATACAGAGACTTATTAAGTATATCCCACTTTACCCAATGAGCCATCTTGCTGGCCATGTGATTTTTATTTTTGATAAATATTAATGATAACATAGCTAGATAGCCATCTATGTACATTAGTATTTGATATTATAGCATCTTAAAATTTTTTATTTAAAATTTTTAACTTTTACAAAAACTTTATTGAGAATTTCATACATGCATATAAGGTGTTTTGATCAAATCCATGCCCACTCCATCCCTTCCAATAATCCCCCCTCTGAAGAGGTAACCCTAAAATCTTTTAAGGACTAGATACAAGCTCCCAAATACTTTTGATATTTTTGCCTTTGGAACAGACTATGTTGCTAACAGGCCCAAGGACATTTTGACTTTTAGCATAGATTTATATCAATGTGTTTGTATTTGTTGAGATTTGTTTTGTGGCCCAGTTTGTGGTTAATTTTTGAAAAACTTCCATGAGGTGCTGAGTAGAAAGTGTACTCTTTGTTGTTTGGTTGGATTAATCGAATGATGTCTGTTCGGTTCATTTGATGTACGGTCATTTAATTCAGATGTCTCTGTGTTTATTCTTAGTCCAGTTGATCTGTCTAATAGGACAGTGGGGTATTGAAGTCCACTACTATTACTGAGTTGTGGTTAATCTGTATCTTAAAGTCCTGTAGTGTTATTTTTTATGAATTTGTGTGTGCCAGAATTTGGTGCATATGTGTTAAGGATTGTAATATCTTCTTGGTTAACTGTTCCTTTGATCAGAATGAAGTGACTCTCCTTATATCTTCTGATTAGTTTTACTTTGAAGTCTACTTTGTCAGATATTAGAATTGCAACCCCTGCTTGTTTCTTTGTGCCATTTGCTTGGAATATTTTTTTTTATCCTTTTACCTTAAGGTAGTGCCTGTCCTTGAAGGTGAGATGGGTTTCTTGCAGACAGAAAATAGATAGATTTTGTTTCTTAATCCATTCGCTTAGGCTGTGTCTTTTGACTGGGGAGTTCAGTCCATTGATATTTAAGGTTATCATTGAAAGGTGTTTATTGGTTGCCATCATTTTGATTGCTGTTTGTGTTCTCTGTAAACTTTTGTGTTTCCTAGATTATATCTTTGTTTATTTTCTTCCATTACCCCTAGGGTATAGTTGTTTCTCTCTCTGCTCTCTATATTGCTTCAAATATTCTTTGAAGGGCTGGTTTTTGCAGACATGTATTCTTTCAGGTTATTTGTGTCATGGAAGATCAACTATAATAGACATTTTTGCTGGGTATAGTATTCTGGGCTGGCATCTATTGTCATATAGAATTGGAAATACCTTGGTCCAGGCTCTTCTGGCTTTTATAATTTGCATTGATAAGTCAGCTGTAAATCTGATGGCCTTTCCTTTGTATGTGACTTGTTTTTCTTTTGCTGCTTTCATTATTCTCTGTTCTGTACATTTAGTGTTTTCACTATGATATGTTGTGGGGAGTTTCTTTTCTGATCCTATTTGGTCTTCTATTTAAATTTTTAAAAAATATTTTTAACTACTTTATTTTATGTGTATGAGTGTTATGCCTACATGGGTGCAAGAGCCCACGTGTTGTGCAGTTCCTGCAGGGGACAGAAGAGGGTGTCAGATCCCCTGGAACTGGAGCTACAGATGGTTATGGTTCTTAGCTGCCACGAGAGTGCTTGGATTCAAACCCTGGTCTTCTGTAACAGGTAGTTCTCTTAACCACTGAGCCATCTCTCCAGCCCCGTATCTGTAAACTTAAAAAGACATTTTAATTGATATTTTGCACATTTCATATAATAGTTCTTAAACAAATTTAGACCCCCCTCCCATCCATGCCCCACCATAGCCCCTCACCCCCACCAGATTTCATGCATTCTGTCATATATGTTAAGTTCTATCTGGTCAAGCATTTCTACCCACATGTCCCTCAGTGCGAGTTCATCCACTGGAGTCTAGTCATTCTATCCAGAGATCTTAAAGAAGATCTACTCTCTCAAACTCAGCAGTAATCAGTTGCCAATAGTTCCTAAGCTAGGATTGGGCCTTTTGCCCATTTCCCTAGTTCTATTCTGGATTTTTGTCTGATCGAGTTGGCATGGGCTCAGAGACCATTGCTGAGGAGGGGGGAGAAAGATTGTAAGAGCCAAGATTGGTGCACAAAATAAGGAAAGAGGCTTTCAGGCTACTGGAAACTTGCTCATATGAACTTAAAGCAATGTAAACTATTAAAGCTAGAATTAACTGGGGGCTGGAGAGATGGCTCAGTGGTTAAGACCATTGACTGTTCTTGCAGAAGGCCCAGGTTCAAATCCCAGAACCCACATGGCAGCTAACAACCATCCATAACTCCAGTTCCAGGGAATCCGACAGCCTCTTCTGTCCTCCACAGGCATTGCATTACATGGGTGCACTTATCTACAAGCAGGTACTACACACATACGCATAAAATAAAAATAATAGCTGGGCGTGGTAGTGCACGCCTTTAATCCCAGCACTCAGGAGGCAGAGGCAGGTGGATCTCTGTAAGTTTGAAGCCAGCCTGGCCTCCATAGCGAATTCAGGCCAGCTGGGATCCTGTCTTAAAAAGATCAATCAATCAATAAATAAATAAACAAATAAATAAATAAAAATAATAAATAAAATATTAAAAAATAGAATTAACCTGGAGAAAAAAATTTCTAACATCGAATTTATTATTCCTCCTAATAGAAACTATAAAGAAAGAAAATAGGATAAATTATTGTTTGTAAATGCATACACTCACACACACATACACACACACACACACACACACACAAACATACACACCCTCACATACACACCCACACACATACGCTCCCACACACATACACACCCACACACATACACCCCACGCACTTGTTAGTAATGCTTTTTGATGAAAATATCTCTAAGTATTTCTCTTTGCCTTCATTTTCTAAGTTTTATCTCAGTTTTCATAATTTGGTGGGCACTTACAAATTTCGATTACCATCTGGAGGGCTGGCTCAGCAGTTAAAGAGCAAACTCCCGAGTTCAGTTCCCAGCACCCATTTCAGATGGCTCATAACTGTCTGTAACTCCACCTCCAAGGGATCCAATACCTTCTTCTGACCTCTGCTGGCACAGGCATACTCATGCATGCACACACACATACACATAAATTGAAAAGAAATCAATGAATCTTTGAAAATATTGATTAGCCATAAGAACAAAATTAAATAATCTATAATTAGCAAATTTATTTTTTAATTGCCCATTGGTGATACATTGCTGATGTTGGTTCTGCTGATGAAATGAGGCATGCTTTCTTTTGGGGTGCATTTTTTAGGGTAGCAGCTTACCTTACCCAGCATCCTGGTTG
>NW_008356458.1:1853177-1853597 GCF_000622305.1 Nannospalax galili
CTTTAGTTTCATTCTTCTACAAGTGGAGATCCAGTTTTGCCATAAGCTTCTGTACATCAAAGGAGACAACCAAGGAAGCAAACAGAAAACCCATAGAATGGGAGAAAATCTTCACCATCGACACATCCAACAGAGGTGTAATAGCCAGAATTTATAACAAACTCAAAAAAACAGAGAACCAAGAAAAGAAGCAACCCAATTAAAAGATGGACAAAGGAGCTGAACAGAGAGTTCTCAAAAGAAGAAGTAAAGATGGCTATGAAACATCTTAAAAGATGTTGAACATCACTAATAATTAGGCATTGCAAATTAAAACCACTTAAAGATTTCATTCTACCCCAGTCAGACTGGCTAAGATCAAGAGAACAAATGATACCAAATGTTGGAGAGGATGTGGGGAAAGGGAAACACTCATCCACT
>NW_008356458.1:1853683-1861454 GCF_000622305.1 Nannospalax galili
GTATACAATGGACTTTTACTCAGCAGTAAAGAAAGAGGAAATCATGAAATTTGCAGGTAAATGGATGGAGATGGAAACTGTTATACTAAGTGAAGTAACACAGACTCAGAAAAAAATTGACTTATGTTATCCCTCAGATGTGGATCCTAGAACCAGACTCTGATAAACAAATATGCAACCAGACATAACTACAGGAACCAGGAAAATGGAAAGGAAACAGGGAGTAAAGGAAAAGAAATAACCAGAAAGAGAAGAACAGTAGGAAATAGGCCTTAATAAGGGAGATATGAATAAAAATTGGGTTAGTTTAAGGGAGGGGGGAGGGAAGGGTATACAAGGAATCTAGGGGATAAAGGGAAAGAAGGAGCTCAAGAGAGGTAGGACCATAGGAGAAGGGTTTTAGTAAGGGAGAAAGGGGGAAATGGGAGCACCCCAAGTGAGAAAACCATGATGGAAGGGTGAGACAATGTGAGAGATAAACAATGCCTAGCTAGTTTTGAAAACCAGAGAGAACCATATTACTCCTACAACCTACTGACAAATTATACTTAGCAGATCAAGAAATATATGTCAAGAAATATACAGTCAATTCTAAGTGAGAAAACCATGATGGAGGGGTGAGACAATGTGAGAGATAAACAATGCCTAGCTAGTTTTGAAAACCAGAGAGAACCATATTACTCCTACAACCTACTGACAAATTATACTTAGCAGATCAAGAAATATATGTCTAGGTAAGGTTTATCTGAGAACAACTGATCTTTACCCAAGATTTATCTACATGACACATAGTAATTAAAAATACCAGACTGGTGGAACTAACCTTCTTGGGTGTTTAACAGACATACTTTGAGGTCTATAATAATTTGGTCAGAGGGGCATAAAGGACACTTTTTGCTCCTTGCCCTCCTAGGTTGACTAGTTCCAGGGGACTATGAGCATCTCTCAAAATGTCCTATAATGGTGGTGGGTCCCCTGTACTATTGATCAAGGAGGCTGAGGAGACCCCACCAGATGGACTTGAACCAGCGTCCAGTCTACAAAAAGGAGGGTCAACACAGAAGAATCATTTCCTCCATGGTTCCAAGCAAAGCCAACCGTGGTCAAGCAAGACCTTTGACTTATCTTCACATAGGTGGAACTGGTAATAAAAGGAGCCAGGGGCTCCTCCCAAGCCCATGTGACCCCTGAGGAACAGATCCTCAAACAACCTTAAGAGTAAAAATAAATTGGTTTTATCTGGACCAACTGTATGGCCTTAAACACCCAAAAGAAAAATATAATCAAATATTAAATGAGCCAACATAATTTCATAAGAATCCTTATGTATAGCTAAAGGCTACATAACAAGCAACAATGCCAGACAGGTGATACCTTCTTTTGAGTTTTTGGCCAGGGTGGCCAAAGGGATTCCCAGATAGTAACCCAGCAGAGAACTGGGAAAATGAACAGCAGACCCCAGTCTTATCCAAAGGAATATAGACAACTGATTACTGCTAGATAAACAGCTGACCCTCCTAAAACAAAGACCTCTAGATAGGCTGACTAGATTTACCAGAAGGGAAAGTAGTGGGGAAGGCCTGGGGGTGCCGACAACATAGCAGACAGTAGCCGGGATATCAGAGTATAAGGGCTCTGGTGGGGGAGGGAGGCTATAGGATGGTGCTACCTGAGAAGTGGGTATATAAATAAATATAAAAGAAAAAAAATAATTCTTCAAAGCATAAAAATTTGGTCCTTAATAATTAGCAGTTGTGAAAAACTGATGACTTTATATTCATGCTCAGATGCCAAGGAGCTCAGAAAGTAACCGACTGTGACTAGTAATAATAAGATATACAGAGATTAGAAACACATGTGCAAACATCTTAATGTCCATTACACTGAAAATGAATTTTTCTGTATGAAACTGTGTATTTTAATAATGAAATGGATCTTTTTTAAAGTGTATTTTAATAATGAAATGGAGATCTCTTTTAAAGTTTAATACCTCATTTAATTTTATGTTTTATAGGGGTTATACGGAGTACAATATTGTATAACTATCAATTCAACTGCAAACCTAAAAATTACAGCCAATTTTGAAAGAGATGCATCTTAGCTGTGGAAATTGTTATTGAATATGCCAATGCTGTTGTAATGAAATACTTCTTCTAATTACATGGTTATTAAATACATAATTTTAAAAAGAATAAAAATTCTAAAGAACTTCAATGATTCTATTATAAAATGTGACACATTTTATTCTTAAACCAGTTCTGAGGCTTGGGGCAATAGTTTACATTGTATTCTTTCACTGGAGAAGGAAAGGCAGTACTGAAGACAAATGTGATGTGTGCCTTTGCCTTGCCTATTGGAAACTCTTGAAAAATTTATAAAACCCATAGGTCTCTTATCTTTCATTTTTTAAAAGATAATTTCTCACCTGGAACAGACATGATTGGAGCTCGCACTGTGAGATGTTCAGAGAGACCATTTTTTATTGAATGCTGAGCACTTAGCGGTCTGAGAATACAGACACTTTCTCAAAGTTAGGAAGCAATGACCTTGTGAACAAGAGTCAAATGAGGAAAATAAATGGTGAGATTCTTGCTTACATTAGGTAATTTCAATAAATTACCCACAAAGAAGAAACCAAGTTCATATATTGCTTCATTCCACAGCTAGTACAAAAGGCAGCAACGTCATCTCCCCCTCTCCTTCTACTCCCTTTTCTTTTCTCAAAATCAAATATTAACAGGAAATGAATAGTGTGTGATAGCAGAACTTCTATGGAAGAGGGCATAGTGGCTGCAGTGCAAGTGGGAAAGAGCTAGGGAATGGGAACGAGGCGTCAATGGTATGTGCTTCTCAAGGAGAATGCTTAACCTGATTATGGGATGTTCTCAAAGGCATATGCGCGAGGCTTGCTCCACTTGCACTACTGGAAAACAGTAGAACTTTTAACAAATGGAGAAAATGGGAAGAAATAAGGACACTGGAGGCAAGTATTAGAACTGTAGCCCATTCTTGCCTGTTTTGCTTCCCAGAACCCATGTTGTGAGCAGCAATCCCACACATGTTCTCACGTTCATTCACTATTCTGGCACAGACTCAAAGCAATCAGGCCATGTAACCATGAACAGAATCTATGAATCAGAATAGACCTTTCCTCACTTTATGTTGATACTCTTCAAGTATTTTGAAGAGTATTAATCAAGAGTATTATCTGTATTAATCAGTTTTTCACAGCCATGAGAAACCGATTAATACAGATGCTACATTTATGTTGAATGAAAGAGAATCTAAAACTAGGAAAGTACAGGGTGGGTTATCTTAGTACTTGGGAAGCTGAGGCCCGAGGACTGCCATGAGTTTGAAGTTGGTTGAACTGTTAAAGAGAGACACTGTTACCTGTTCCATGCCAGCCTTGGACCCAGGCAGTTTCCAATTCATTCACCTCAGACTCCTGAATTAACTTCCCACCTCAGACTAGCTAAACATCCTACCATAGATCCTTAAGACCCTCCCTAGACAGACACCCCCCCCCCACCGCCAACTTACCTGGCTTTGGATCAGGCAGACAGACCTGCTCATCCAGGACTCTGGTAAGTCAATTCCCATCTACTACATCTCTACTCCATTCCTCTCACCCACCCCAACCCCATCCACTGCCAGCCTTGGGCCAAGGTGGGCTCCAATTCCTTCACCTCAGATCCATGGACTAGCTTCCTAACCCACATTAGCTAATTAGTAGATTCCACTGGCTCCTGATCTGTCTGGCATAGACCAGTCCTCCTACAAACCTGACCAGTCTACCTGCTACCCTTTCCCAACACCCACCCAGACCAGTCTACCATGCTGCAAGAACTTGAAACACCCACCAATTTATCTTCCATACCTGAACAAAAAGTAACTAAGCTACATAAAGAACATTAACAGAACCAGAATTAAATTAAACAAAGCAGAGCAGAAGTCTCTGGAATACCCATATACCCAAACAGCCATGCAAAAACACAAACATCATGAAAAACCAAGAGAATATGTCCACCACAAAATCCACTAGTTCTACAGAAGTGTACTGCACTGAGAACCACCCTGAAGAACCTCAGGACACAGGATTTAAAAGAACAAGCATAAACGTGATCAGAGAACTTCAAGAAAACATAAACAACTCAAAGAACTCAAAAATGAAAAACTTTGAATGGAAGACCAAGAATATACACATATGTGGCTTAATGAAATATCAAAACAGTAACTTGAAAAGTGAATTCAGAAGAGAGAAATTGTGAAGAAAACACAAAACACAAACAGAAATGAACATGGGATTGAAAAACTCAAGCAATTAGAAAAAAACAAGAGAAAGTCTCACAAGCAGAATGAATGAAATGGAAAACGTAATTTCATAACTGGATGATAAAGTTGAAGATTTGGACTCCTTAAGCAAAGACTATGTAAAATTCAAAAATCACAGGAATGAAATACTCAGGAAATGTGGGACAACATGAAATTACCAAATCTGCAAATTACAGGCAGCCAGGAAGGAGAAGAATCTCAGGTCATGTCATTGAACAGATCTTCAACAGGATTATAAAAGAAAACTTCCCTAAATTAAGGAAGGATATCTCTATAGAGATTTAAGAAGCACAGAGAACACCATTAAGATGTGATCATAACAGAAAGTCCCCACAGCATAAAAACATTAAATATACAGAACAAAGAGAGGGTACTGAAAACTGCTAGAGAAAAACAAGTTACATATAAAGGAAAACTCATCAGAAGTACAGCTGACTTTTCAATGCAAAGTATGAAAACCAGAAAGTATTCCCAGTTCTAAACAACCATGGATGCCAATCCCAAATATTTTATCCAGCAAAACTATCAAGGTCAAAGGGGAATGGAAAATTTTTCATGACACAAATAGGCTGAAAGAATTCATGTAATACAAACCAGCCCTACAGAGAATACTCAAAGCAATAAAAAGGACAGAATAAAGAAATGATTATACCCAAGAAGCTACAGAAAGAAAACAAAGAAAGGTATAACAACGGAAACACAAAATAGGGCCATGAACACAAAGAAATTAAATGACAGTATCCAATCCACACCTTTCAATAATAACACTAAATATCAGTGACCTCAACTCCCCTGTCAAAATACACAGGCTAATGCAATGGATCAAGAAAGAAAGCCCATCTTTTTGTTGTCTTCAAGAAACTCATCTCACCTTCAAGGACAGACACTATCTTAGGGTGAAAGGATGGAAAACATTATTCCGAGCAAATGGCTCTAAAAAGCAAGCAGGTGTTGCAATTCTAATATCTGACAAAATAGGCTTCAAGTTAAAACTCATCAGAAGAGATAAAGAGGGTTACTTCATTTTAATCAAAGGAACAATTGGCCAAGAAGATATTAAATTCATGAAGATATATGTATCAAACTCTGAAGCACCCAATTTCATAAAAACTGTACTCCAGGACTATAAAACAGAGATTAACCTCAACTCAGTAATAGGTGACTTTAATATCCTGCTAATTTCAATAGACAGGTCAACTGGACAAATAATAGACATCTGAATTAAATGACATCTTACATAGAAATCTACAGAACATTCCACCCAAGCACCAAAGAAAACATTTTTTACTCAGCAGCCCATGCAAATTTATTCTAAAATTGACCATATTCTGGGACATAAAAAAATTCTCAGCAAATACAAAAGAAAATCGAAATAATTTCATGTCTTCTATTAGACCACAGTGCAATAAAGCTTAAATTCAACAGCAAAAGATGCTCTAGTAACTACAAACACCCATGGAGATTAAATAATGCACTCCTCAATGATGAATGGGTCAAGGAAGACATTAACAAAGAAATAAAAGTATTCCTGGAATAAAATGAAAATGAGATTACAACATAAAAAAAATCCTCTGGGGCACCTTAAAAATCAGTCTTAAGAGGGACATTTATAGCTCTTAGTGACTGAATTAAAAAATCTGAAAGACCATATGTAAATGACTTGACAGTGCAATTCAAGACTCTGGAAAGGCAAGAACAAACCAGTCCCAAACCTAGTAAATGAAAATAAATAACAAAAATCAGAGCCGAAATGAATGAAATAGAAACAAAGAAAACAATACAAAATAATCAATGACTCTAAGAGCTGGTTCTTTAAAAAGGATAAACAAGATAGACAGACCCTTAGTGTAGTTAAGAAAACAAAACAAAACAAAACAAAACAAAAACACAGCACAACAAAAAAAAGAAAGAGAAAACCAAAATTAACAAAATCAGAGATGAAAGGGGAAACATTATAACATACACACACACAAAAAAAATCTGAAACATTTAAGGTAATACTTTAAAAATCTATACTCCATTAAATTTGAAAATCTAAAAGAAATGAATGAATTTCTAAAATCATGGACACCACCAAAGTTAAACCAAGAGATCAACAGCCTAAACAGACCTGTAACAAATAAGGAAATTGAAAGAATCTCCTGTTCAAAAAAAAGCCCATGTCTGGATGGAGCCACAACAGAATTCCACTAGACATTCAAAGAAGATCTACAACCAATACTGCTTAAATTATTCACAAAGACAGAAATAGAGCGAAAACTCCCAAACTCCTTCTAAGAAGCCAGTATCACCCTAATACCAAAACCAGGTAAAGACATAACAAAAAGAAAACTATAGACCCATGTACTTCATGAATATAGATGCAAGGATACTCAACAAAATACTTGCAAACCACATCCAGACACACATCAAAAAGATCATTCATGATCAAGTTGGCCTCATGCCAGAGATGAAGGGATGGGTCAGTATATGTAAGTCAATAAATGTGACAAAGCATATAAATGTTCTTAAAAACAAAAACCACATGGTCATCTCAATAGGTGCAGAAAATGCCTATGACAAAATCCAACATGCATTCATGTTAAAACTCCTGGAAGGAATTGTTTTCGATGGAACATAACCTCAACATAATTAAAGCTATATTCAATAAACCCATAGCCAACATCATCCTAAATGGAGAATAACTGGAAGCATCCCCATTAAAATCAGGAACCAAACAGGGTTGTCCACTATCTCCACTCTTTTTCAATAGAGTGCTTGAAACTCTTGCAAGAGCAATAAGATAAGGAAATTAAAGTAGTACTAATTGGTAAAGAAGAGGTCAAATTATCTCTATTTACAGATTATATGATATTATACATAAGTGATCCCAAAACTTCCATGAGAAAAATGTTAAAAATGATGACTACTTTCAGTGAAGTGGCAGGTTAAAATAATCAAAATTTTAAAACCACATGAAATTTGGGAGTCTTTTAGATAGACCCACTGAAGGGGTAACCCAATTGTCTGACTCTGCATCCTTACTGGCAATTTGGGAAACATCTTCAGAGGACAGTGTGATAAGAATAGAAGGTAGGAATTGGCTAGGCAGTTAGGGTAAAAAGACCCCAAAGAAAAGTAGCCAGTTTCTTGGCTAAAAGTCAAAATGTCCTTGGGCCTCTTAGCAATGTACTCTGTTCCAAAAAAATATTTGGGATCTCTTATCTAATCCCTAAAAGATTTTAGGATTACCTCTTCAGAAGGGGGAATGTTAAAGTAGTAAAAAAAAATCCCATTAAAAGAAAGAAAGTGAAAGAAAGAAAGAAAGAAAGAGAGAGAGAGTACACGAAGTTGTCAGAAAAAAAGTGATGGGGAGATATGGGAGGTGTTGGAGGGGAGGGAGTGGGCATGGATTTAATCAAAACACCTTATACGCATGTATGAAATTCTCAATAAA